>NC_089792.1:12196785-12201785 GCF_040412425.1 Macrobrachium rosenbergii | reverse complement strand
TGAAGTTTTCAGCATATTTTTATTTACAGTAACTAATGAAAAGCATAAGTAACAATCACAATAGCATAAAATACCTACAGCATTCAACTCTGAGTAAAAGCTAAGACCGTCTGACTGTAAATTGAAAATCGTTGATGATAACTGATAAATGAACAATGTGTAAATTTATGAACTTTGTAAAATTCCAGACATATCTATCTATCTATCTATCTATCTATCTATTTATCAATCTATCTATCTATCTATCTATGTAGATAGATAGATATATGTTTGGGATTTTACAAAGCTCAAAAATTTACTCATTGCTCACTTATCACTATCATCAACGATTAAATTTATATTTTCAATTTACAGCCAGACGGCCTTAGCTTTTACTTAAAGTTGAGTACTGTAGCCATTTTATACTATTGTAATTGTTATTTCTGCTTTTCATTTGTTACTGTAAATAAAAATTTTCTGAAAACTTCACAGGAACACCTGGAAGTGAAGCAATATTAACAATAGATATTATGGATAAAAGAACACACACCTTCGCAGAGGATGGAGAGAGAGGAGGAGGAGGAGGAGAGAGAGAGAGAAGGGATGCCCATAAAAATATTATCCTTTCTTATTCTGACGTTTAGATGTCAGATCGAGAGAGAGGAGAGAGAGAAGAGAGAGAAGAGAGAAAGAGAGATTTATTTGTTTACAAGAGGTCTTCCATACTGGTCATACAAATCTCATATTTTCCTATTATATGAAAAATATAAAAGAATCCTTTTATGTTTTACATATAAGAGAGAGAGAGAGAGAGATAGAGAGAGAGAGAGAGAGAGAGAGATATATATATAAATAATCTCATCGGCCTCTTTCTAACGTATGGGTATTGTAAGGATCGCAGATTCAAAGACGCAGACAGAAGTATTGAGAGAGAGAGAGAGAGAGAGAGAGAGAGAGCGCCAGCCATAAAAATCCCATCCGCTCCTTTTCCGAAATTCGTCCGAGATAAGAAGCTGGTACGCAGTCTACGCATTTGCATAAACAGTTGAGTGGCGGAGGCTGCAACATAAACAATTAAACACAGGGTGGTACAGTAATGGCCGATCGCTGGTATCGCCTGGCCTCCGTGGCATCACAATGAGGGCATTCATGCCCACAGGAAGCCCTGGATAGGGAGCCGTGTCTGCACCTGTGGCTGAAGAAATGGAGCCTTCGAAGGAGGAGGAGGAGGAGGAGGAGGAGGAGGAGGAGGAGGAAGGAAGCGATGCCCTGTATATGATGCGGTTGTTCCCTATCGTATCTCCTCCGCGCAGTGACATATAGCCAATGGCGAAAAGGGATTTATTTGTTTACAAAGGTCTTCCATAATGGCTGCAAGTGGTCGAGAAGACATTGCTCGCAGTTGGAGAATCCAGCTGGAGAATCCCTTTAAGTGTTTTAAATATATATATATATATATATATATATATATATATATATATATATATATATATATATATATATATATATATATATATATATATATATATATATAAAGATTTATTGCCGTTCATTTAGAAAAGTTCTGAGGAAGTGGGGATATTTAGCATCGTTATTATTTTGTATAGGGTCCACAATAATATATCAATAGAATGTGAGACTTTACAAAAATGTATATCAATCTTTCGAACCCTATCCTGGGTTCATCTTCAGAAGAGGACACCCAGGATAGGGTTCGAAAGCATTTTATATATTTCCATAAAGTCTCACATTCTATTGATATATTATTGTGGACCTCATGCAAAATTACTCCGTTCTCGGCATTGAGAGTTCTACACATTGTTATTATTGTTGTTTAGCAATCAGGTGGTAAGTGGCATTAGCAAGGCAAGAGTGAGTGTGTAATATCTATATAAGTTATCTACCTAATATATATATATATATATATATATATATATATATATATACCACCCGACTGCTAAACAACGATACTAACAATGCTAAATATCCCCACTTCTTCAGAACTTTTTTGAACTAACGGCGCTAAATCTTTACGCAGAGTTATAAATCAAACTAGCAATCCCAATTTACGTAATATAGCGATGTAGAAAGATAAATGAATTTGAAAATAAATGACCGTTAGAGAAGATTGCTCATAAACATTCCTAATTTCTATTATTTCTTTAATACTTCCTGCAGCAAAGAGAGCTAGGTCCCACACTTCGACAAACCTGAATCCCCTTTACCCAAGGATGGCTTGTTGCCAAGTTTGGCTGGAAATGGTTCATTGGTTCTGGAGGAGAAGTCTGAAATATATAAAGTATATAAAGGATACCAGACACACACACATACATATTTACATTCGTTTTGCCAGCTAAATACCAGACAAACATACATACACATTTACATTCAGTTGCCAGGAAAACTTTAATCAGGAAACCTCAATTGAGGTTTTAGCAGTGGCTAGATAAAATAAGATATAAAGGCGTAGGCAGCACGGAATAATTGGTAACAGATCCTAATACTAATGTGCTGTCCGAAATTCGTATTTTTTTTTTTCCAGCTGTAGAGGCCGACGGGAGGAAGAGCTCAGTGTCCTTAACCAGCTCAGACATGAGCAAAACAGGGAACGAACTGGGAAAGAAGAGCGATGGGCCTGTCTCTGGATAGAAGGAAGGTTATAGGAATTAAGGGGAGAATTGAGTAAGGGATGATAGATGAGATATGATAGGAATTATTATCATTATTATTCAGAACATAAATCCCGAGTCATATGGAACAAGCCCACAGGGACCACGGACTTGAAATTCAAGCTGCCAAAAATATGGTGTTCATTTGAAAGATTTTACACAAGATAATAAGTAATACGGAAAGAAATGATCAGTTATTAGAAAAAAAAGAAAAATTAATAAATGAAAAAATAAGAAGATAAATAGATTAGAATCATATGCCTTTAACAGTAATACACAAAACTTGAAAAAAAATTAGTGTAAAATTATTGTGAGATTAATTTAAGAAGGAAAGAGTCCATCTAAAATAAGAATGAATGGAAAGAGGTTTGAGTCATCTACTATTGGTTAAAAAGAGGCCAGGGTAGAACACCTTTCAGTGTTGATAAGAGTATATATATATATATATATATATATATATATATATATATATATATATATATATATATATATATACATATATTATATATTGATATACTGATATATACGTATGTGAGTGTGGATGTGTGCGTATGTTCACATACTCAAAGGGTTACCATCATGTAAATCTCTCCCATGAGCTCCATCCACAATTAAGATGTTTTCATCCTGAATAGGATTAGTGTTCTTATATTTCAATATAAACTCTTACAGAGTTTAAAATGCACCAATAGCAATGATTATATTCAGTGTTAACATTCAATGTTAAACCGACGACTAATACATTATTCTCGTTTACACTTCTCTGTCGTGACCCGCGGAACTAATATATTAACATCTCTTTGTTTCTGAGAGATTTATAGCGAAAGTGTACATACACACACACACATACACACATACACACGGCATAAGCCCCTATCCTCATTCTAAGAAAAAAAAATGCGCCGAAGTTTTTTCGGCGAAATCGAGTTTTCTGTACTGGGTATAATCAAGGCACCGAAAATAGGTTTACCTTTCGTTGGCCTCGGTGTAATGCTGTATGAGCCGCGGCCCATGAAACCTTAACCACGAGCCGGTCGTGGCCTATCTTATATCGTTGCCAGAAGCACGATTATGGTTAACTTTAACCCTAAATAAAATGAAAACTACTACGGCTAGAAGGCTGCAATTTGGTATGTTTGATGATTGGACGGCGGATGTTGCAGCCCTGTAGCCTCAGTAGTTTTTAAGATCTGATGGTGGACAGAAAAAAGAGCGGACAGAAAAAGTGCGGTCGGACAGACAAAGCCGGCACAATAGTTTCATTTTACGGAAAACTAAAAATAACATTTATAAATACAGCGTGATCAATGTTGATTCAGAGATATCTCGGTGTATTTTTATAAACTCCGCATACCGAATTCCTCTTCTTTCTCTCCCAACGACAGTCCATTTAACTCTCGAGACATCAAAAGATACTGGGTTGATTGGCAGGCTGGGCTTCTCTGGCGTTACAAAGAAAACAACAAAGAAGCCTGTCCAAAGCTTTCACAAGTGATGTGAGGACGCGATGCTGTCTCCTCCGATAAAATGCAGGCGCGCCTCAGTTTTAAGGGTAAATCATTTTGCTAAATATGCGTCAATGAAATTTTGAACGTTAGTGACTGTATCTTGTTACGAGGACAGATATATAATTATTAATTCACAGGCGCGTGGTTGTATTATTGGATGTGCATAAGAGATTGTCAAGCGTCATGTACGTGATTTTTGTACAAAGGTATGTGGGTGGACATGATTATATTTGTATTGTTTGTCTATTTGTGTCATATGAATTAGTATTTAAGTGCAAGCGTAAATCACTTAGTTATTTTTTCACATTGATGCTTGTATGGTCATTTCTGGCCCGTTTTCTTTCTTTAAATATTCATGACAACGAATTGGTTGAAAATGTTTCCTGTATTCTATACACACGAACACACATGCACACACACACATACACACGCACACACAAATATATAATATATATATAATGTATACAGTAATTGGCTTCTTTCAAACAAGAGTCTTCTAGATGTATTTAGCAGCAATTTCGGCAAAACTTCAAAGAAATTTAGATGCTTGATGTATTTAGCAGCAATTTCAGCAAAACTATACCGTCATTTTTTCCTTTTCCTCATCACATGCCCAGGCTTATCTCACCTAATGTTTTATGAGTAACGGGAGACGGTACTGAGAAATATCAGTTAAAGAATTATGATGGGTAAATATTTATTCAGTTTATCGTTAATAGACAAAGGCTATCTTTCCCTGTTGAAGAATTTCTCAGAATCTTATAGTTCGAGTCACGTCTCTCTCTCTCTCTCTCTCTCTCTCTCTCTCTCTCTCTCTCTCTCTCTCTCTCTCTCTCTCTCATCA
>NC_089792.1:12181785-12191785 GCF_040412425.1 Macrobrachium rosenbergii | reverse complement strand
CCCCCATGTAGGCGGAGCTTTGTCTACCTCGTTATTACGTCAGCAGGTGAATTGCCGTAATGAGCAGGTACCTCTAAGACACGTCATCGCCTACTTAGTTACCCCAGGTGGGAGGCGACTCCATCCAATTGGGTAGACCTTGTCTCTCTTGGTCTTGGGTCACAGTATCAGCACGAGGTAACGCTAATTACCCGGCCGCGAAGTCATATTTTTAAGAACTGCCCAGTATTTTCTCCTTTAAGTTATTTTATTGCAACACTGAAGGTTTTTCTACTTCATTGTTTGATCAAATGCCGGGTAGTCTCATGATATAGTGAGCATTTCTCCAGGGCACCGTGAAATTTGTAGTTAGTAGAAGTGTTTTAACGTCAGACAGAAAAAAAAAAATGAGTCCTGAGTCGGCCCATTTTGAAAACTGTCAGGTAGGCTAATGAACTTGTGCCATAAACATTAAGACACACACACACATACAATAGTGCAAAGACTAAAGCTAATGGCACAAATGATTAGGGGCTTGGAGCTATATTTCACTCTAATATATTCGCATAGCTTTTATGAAGCTATCTCTAACAAGATGCCATATCATAACTCCTATTTTACATTTCGATTCCTCTTATACTTTTGAGTGTTATTCATTTATCATTCAGTTATCTCCTGGGGACTGTTGTCAACAGGATCCCTTCTGGCAAGAAAAGTTATATTCGTGAACAGATAAATTAGTAAAAAAAATAAATAATTGGGTAATATATTTTTCTGTTTCTAGCAGAAAGGTGTAGAGAAGGTTTCCCAATTTCTTGAGTAATTTCTTTCTAGAGAATCATTGATTGTAGTAGGATATGATCGCTGTTTCCAATAATTGTTAGAAATTCTAGTTGAAGATTCTGAATTAACACACACACACACACGCATGCACAAAGAAACACACGCATATATATGTATACATATATATACATGTACATACACACACATATATATATATATATATATATATATATATATATATATATATATAGTCCAAAGTCCAGGCCTACATACACCAGTTAAGGCTTGTGTGTTTATAGTGTCTATGTTGCTTGTATCAATGTCCTTCGTTCCATTATTTAAATTCAATTATCTTGACAGTTACAGTTTTGTTTATATATATATATATATATATATATATATATATATATATATATATATATATATATATATATGTATGTATATATATATATATATATATATATATATATATATATATATATATGTATGTATGTATATACAAAGCAACGTCCTAATAAGCACATAAAGAAAAAGATACATAAACACAAGCACACGCACAGTATAATCAAATGCGTCCACTTGAGCACGCATGCGCTCACACACACACACACACATACAAACACACGCGCGCGCACACGAGCCTAAATAGCAAGAACCTTGCGAGGCGCCGTCGTCACAATGGGATATAATTCGCTTATGAATAATGAGACCTTTGTCACCTCGACAGACACTTTGCATAGATTAGGCGTTGACAAAAACGCTTCAAACGCCTTCTTCCGAGAGGGAGATTGACTATGTGCTGCGGCTTTCCTCCATATCTCCTTCCTGCCCTTTTGCTTTCAACGATATAACTGATATGGCGAAGGAACGGCGGCCTGATAAAGGTTTGTTTATTAGGCGCGTCGGGGGAAAAAAAGTGTGTTCAAGTACCCCACGGTTGCGTAACCCAGTCTTCGATCAATTTCTGTTTTGAGTGTTCGGTAAAAAGTCTTCTTCTCTTGTTGTGGATGGTTTTACTAAATGCAGGTATCAAATTCATGTCTAAAAATGGCGAATGGGAGAAAATCGTCATGATAAATGCATTTGGTCTTTCTTGTGATGGTGGATGCATCCATGCCCAGTGGAAGTTAGTTAATTTCATGTTACAATCTTTGTGGAAATAATAATAATAATAATAATAATATAATAATAATAATAATAATAATAATAATAATAATAAAATTGTCATGATAAATACCATTGTTCTTTCTTATGATGATGGAAGCATCCATACCTAGTGGAAGTTAGTTAATTTTTCATGTTTAATCTTTGTTTTTAATGGAACTAATAATAATAATAATAATAATAATAATAATAATAATAATAATAATAATAATAATAATAATTGATAAAACAACATCTATAATAATAATAATAATAATAATAATAATAATAATAATAAATAATAATAATAATAATAATAATAATAATATTTAATAAAATATAATAATGCATATAATAATAATAAGTAATATTTATTGAAAAACGGACAGGCACTATAATGTTATTTTATGTGTAACTAACAGCTAATAATAATACGCGCGCTCGTGGTGGCAAAATGTCTGCATATAAGCGCGAACGTCTGAAAAGTCGGAATATACGAAATTTAATGCTTTTAAGTAAATATTTGCGTTCCTTCTCCTGGACAAGTTAAGCGGGCTGTTTACAGTGTCTGAATATTTGGGCTGTTGTAAATATTACCAATTTTAAGTTTAGTTAAAACTAATTTATCAGTTACTTTATAGTTGGATGGCTATATCAATTTTAAGTTTAAAACTAATTTATCAGTTACTTTACAGTTGGATGACACATGCAGTGATAGTTCTTTCACTTTTAGTTTTCTGTAAAGAAAACTATTGAGATGGCTTTTGTTTGTCTGTCCTCATTTTTCTGTCCACGCTTTTTCTGTCCGCACTTTTCCAGTCCGCCCTCAGATCTTAAAAACTGCTGAGGCTAGAGGGCTGCAAATTGGTATGTTGATCATCCACCCCAGTCATCAGCCAAGCTGCAACCCTCTAGTTTTTGTTTTATTTAAGGTTAGAGTTAGCCATGATCGTGCGTCTGGCAACGCTATAGGATAGGCCACCACCGGACCGTGGCTGAAAGTTTCAAGGGCCACGGCTCATACAGCATTATACGCTATACAGAAAACTCGATTGCGCCTAAAAACTTTCGGCGTATTTTCACTTTTTTTTTTTTTTTTTCTTTTCAAAAGATGAACCATGTTCATGTGGAACAAGCCCACATGGACCACAGACTCGAAATTCAAGCTTCCAAAGAATGTTACGTTCATCAAAAAACAGTAACAGAAGGTAATGGGAAACACAGAAAGAATATATCACTCATAAAAAATAGATTAACAAATTAATAAATAAATAGACAAAACTATAAGTAAATGATTAACATACAAGGAGAACTGTAATAAAGTAGTAATGCATTGTATCTCAATATGCTACCTTAAGTAATATGTTACTCTAAGGATACGAATAAACAAGCAAAAAATGCGCCGAAGACATCGAGTTTTCTGTACAGCCGCTACAGCGTATAATCAAGGCCATCGAAAACAGATCCGTCTTTCGGTGGTCTCGGTATAACGCTGTATGAGCAGCGTCCCATGGAACTTTAACCACGGCCCGGTGGTGGCCTGTTCTATATCGTTGCCAGAAGCACGATTATGGCCAACTTTAACCTTAAATAAAATAATAAACTACTGAGGCTAGAGGGCTGCAATTTGGTATGTTTAATGAATGGGGGTGGATGATCAACATGCCAATTTGCAGTCCTCTAGTCTCAGTAGTTTTAAATCTGAGGCGGATAATTTTCCTTTCAGAAAACTAAAATCACAGATCTATTCTTGGTATTATATACAAAAGATAATCGGGAAAGACATGTCGAAGGTTAAATAGAAAAAATAATTTTCGAAGTTAATTTTTTAAAAGATAGCCTGGGATTTTTTGTACATTAAATAATACTAATTTACTATTTTCTTTATCATGCTTCTGGTCTTTGTAATCACGTCACCATATCGCCACGCTGTAACATTTTATAAAGAAGTAAAACATTTCTGTCTCATTTTTTTTAATTGGCGACATTCCTCAGAGGCATTCCATTAATCTCTCTCGGACGCTATTACACATAAAACACGAGAGTCGATTTTATTTTCGCTTTTGTTTTTTCCTTTGTTTTCGAAGTTTCATTAACAAAAGACCGCCCGGGAAAACTCGCCCAAGTTAAGAAAAGGAGGAAAAATCTAATTTAAAAGAAAGTCCCTAAGGAAAGAAAAGAAAAGAAAATAAAAATTTTAATCCCTGAAAACAGTGTTGGACAAGATGGCCCAAATTGCCTCGTCGATCATGGTCCCAAACCACAATAATGCAATCATTCCCGAGGCAACCTCCTTTTATTGTTGTTAATTATACCCCCCCAAACCAAACAATTCATTTTCGACTATGAGCAAGTAACTAGCACTGAACTATTTTGGCAACACTACGAAGATGGCAGGGCTCCTCTACTGCTACTCCCCCACATCTCCTCTCTCTCTCTCTCTCTCTCTCTCTCTCTCTCTCTCTCTCTCTCTCTCTCTCTCTCTCTCTCACAGTTCTTTTCCTCTCTCTTTCTTGTTCTTTTCCTCTCTTTCTTTCTTTTTTTCTCTCTCTCTTTCTATCTTTGGCTCTCTCTCTCGCTCTCTCTGGTCCGCTCTCTTTCTCCTTTTTCGCTCTCTTTCTCTCTCTCTCTCTCTCTCTCTCTCTCTCTCTCCTTTTTCTTTCTCATTCCCTCTCTCTCTCTGGCTCGTCTCTTTCCTACTCTCTCTCTCTCTTTCTTGTTCTTTCTCTCTCTCTCTCTCTTGTTCTTTTCTCTCTCTTTCTTTCTTTTTCTCTCTCTCTCTTTCTATCTTTTTTGCTCTTTCTCTCTCTCTCTCTCTGGTTAGCTCTCTTTCTCCTTTTTCCCTCTCTCTCTCTCTCTTTCCCTTTTTCTTTCTCATTCCCTCTCTCTCTGGCTCGCTCTCTTTCTCGCCCCCTACTCTCTCTCTCTCTCTCTCTCTCTCTCTCTCTCCCCCAGTGGCACCTTGGCCCACTAAAAAGATAAAAGCTGTCTTCGGTATTGGCACCATCATTATAACTGTCTATGCGAGGACGTCAGAACACAGGCACTGCCACTCTCCTCCCAGCGAGCCGTGACAATGTTTACATACATTACCCCCTCAGGTACAACACCTCTCCTGTGCGAAGTCGACGCTTAACATCAAATTTATTCGTGACAGTTGTACCTACATAACTTCCCTCCTTAATATACGTTTCCCTTGATTTGTAACACACACACACGCACACGCACGCAAGCACTTCAAGTGCGCGTTTACACGCAAAAACGAAAACTTAACGCGCACGATAGCTCGTCAACATTGTTCGTGTGTGATTTCACGTACAGTAGTACTACTTCCGCGTGTGGGTGCTCCCTCTTGCTTGCAACCTTGCACGTGTGAAAGGTTTGCTTGCTTCTTCTGAGCGATGACGCATGCTGTTTGCTTTTTGTTTGTTTGTCGGGTTTCTGTGACGTCGCAAACAAGCACAGTTTGCTTGGTAAAGCTTGTTTTCACTGACATATTTTTTTTTTTTTTTCGTTCGTTACTCTCTGAGAGTACGTGTTGCCTGACTGCGTTTGCTAATTATTTGTTCTTACTGTTATCTCTTCGCCTAGTCTTCCATTCTCCTTGTCGGCTGCAAATTGCTATAACAGCCTTCTCAGCTCTCCATCTTTTTTTGTTTCAAGGAATTACTAGCTTAATACTGTTAGACTGTTTATGAACTGGAGCGTATGTAAAACGAACTGAACAACATACGAAACATGCACAGTTTTTATTACTTTCTGGTATCAGAAAATCGATTATATATGACGATATTTCATGTACCTGAATAAATAATAGCCCAATCTTTTGCAGCCATATACTTCTGTTTATTTGATGATCTAATTAAATATTATCTTTCATATATCAATCACGTTTTTTTTTCAACGTTCTGCGAGTATGAATAAAAATAACGAGTGTTCCAAAAATTCAGCTTACATTTTAATCTTGAGAAAGGTAAACAAACGCATCTAAATCATGCGCACCTAAAAAGCACCTGAACATTTTCCAAAAGACAGAGAGACTACATCAACAGTCAATGCTAAAATGAAAATCTTTTGGGTAAATGTGGTAAATCATCCACAAGACAATCTAATTGCTTGAACGTGTCAGAAGTTTAATTATAAAGCGGACATAACACAAAAGACTACCAATGAGACGTCTCTGTCCGAATATCTGTCATCGGGATTTCAGGGGAAAGGAAAATATCAAAACAAACCTTCTGTCACGTTGCAGAACAGAAAATCTCTCGGTAATAGTTTGGGGAATGCACGATTTAAAAGGAAATCTTATTTGGACAGACGGTTTCTATGCTCCAAAGCGATTTCTCAGATTCAGAGTAAGTTCAGTGTGCAGAAAAATATTCCATTAATCTTCATTCGAATTCTAATTCTAATCCTAATTCTAATTTACTTTTTATGAAGGCAACCTTTACGATGGTGTTATTTTTCAAAGCGGTTTTAATTGGAATTATGATCACAATAATTGGTGAAGAAATCGACAATGGTGTAAGCGTACACAGACATTAAAAATATATGGAAAACGAGAGCTTTCGAAAACCTGCTCGATTCTCCTTCACAAGGAGAATCGAGTAGGTTCTCGAAAGCTCTCGTTTTATATATTTTTTAAATACATATTCACATTTACACCATTGTCGATTTCTTCACCATTTTCGTGAATCATGCGATCATGAGATTTTTATGAACCATAATAAATAATATTAATTCATTTAAATCTTGTCTTTTATCACAATTATGACTTACATATCCCGCTAACCAAAGAGTATATTAAATCCAAATTGCAATATATGACAAAAAACGGAAAAAAAAAGAAGGACGTGGTATCTAAGACGCGCAAGAGCGGAAATTTACGAGCATTTATATGATTGCAGGAAGATTTATATTAATGTTAAACCGGGCAAAAACTTTGAAGTTTTATCTCTCGGTAGCACAAATACTTGTATAATCTTATACATTTTCTAGATTTTTTGATTAATGTCTTTCTTAAAACGCTTTTTCTGTCACGCAACCTCGCGACTGTTATTACTGATAATTATGCTAATTTGGACATTTGCATGCTACGTTGGTGGCAGATAATATGAAAACTTTTATAAAATGAGTAGCACACTTAATCTCAAGAATTTTAATTGGTGGATTTGATAAGACCTCCTGTGAAAGCGAACAATTTTGATCAGCATTCTACTAAAAGCGATTGAATAAAGATTTTTATATTTAAAGCAAATATTGATATAACAAATGTATGTCTCTTTGTTCATTAAGTTTTAGAACCTTGATGAACTCTGTGCATGAAATTAAATTAGCAGTTCTCTTTCTGTATATAAGAAAAACTCTCTCTCTCTCACACATAAACAAAAAACACATACAGACGCACATACACTCTCATACAGGATTCGAACCTGTCCCTTTTGGGTTTTGATACGTGGTTAACAGTGGGCTTATCCAATCAGCTGGTAACGTCATACCTCTTGATTACTTGGTGGTGGACTATCACCTATATCAGAGACATGGTTTCTGCATTATCAAATATCCTTACCTTTGTATGTAAGTTATTTCAAAAGATAAAGTGAATTATATATATATATATATATATATATATATATACTATATATATATATCTAGAGAAAGAAAAGTATACCTTAGTTTAACTAGACCACTGAGCTGATTAACAGCTCTCTTAGGGCTGGCCCGAAGGATTACACTTATTTTACGTGGCTAAGAACCAACTGGCTACCTAGCAACGGGACCTACACCTTATTGTGGAATCCGAACCACATTATACCGAGAAATGAATATCTAGAGAGAGAGAGAGAGAGAGAGAGAGAGAGAGAGAGAATTTGCCATAGGGATCATCTCATAACTTCTGCATTATGACTCGCCAAAATATTTACAGTAACAATTCTACTGACAAACACGATTTTATTTTGCGATAGCTTCGAATACAAACAAAACTGATTCTTCTTCTGACGAGATGTTTTCACAAGCCGGTGTAATCAGAACATCAGTACTAAATCACTGGCAAGGGAAAAACAAAAGAAATAAAAACAAAAGGTCCTTAAAGAATAACGTTGAATGACCATGGAATGGAATGTAATATTTAAGTTGATGTATGATTTATAAAATGAAAAATTAGGAAGAAAGCAAGGGACTGAACAATGCTATGTTATTGTAAGAGGGTGACGACTGATGAATTAAGCAAATGATAAAACCACTCAAGGAAAAAAATGACCGAGTTGAGAAAATTCTCTCGCTCATAAAACAAGCAACAGCAATCAAGATTGCAAAAAAAGTAAAATAATGCGCCGAAGTTCGAAGAAACCTCGGCGCAGTCGGGAATTTTCTGTACAGCCGCTACAGCGTATAATCAAGGCCACCGAAAATAGATCTATCTTTCGGTGGTCTCGGTACGCTGCATGAGGTGCTCCGCCCATGAAACTTTAACCACGGCCCGGTGGTGGCCTATTCTTTATCGTTGCCAGAAGCACGATTATGGCTAACTTTAATCTTAAATAAAATAAATACTACCGAGGCTAGAGGGCTGGAATTTGGCATGTTTGATGATTGGAGGGTGGATGATCAACATACAATTTGCAGCCCTCTAACCTCGGTAGTTTTTAAGATCTGAGGGCGGAGAGAAAAAGTGTGGACAGAAAAAAGTGCGGATGGACAGACAAATCCGGCACAATAGTTTTCCTTTACAGAAAACTAAAACCTGCCAATTTAGGCTTTCTTTGACGAATACAAGGACGCTATAATGATAGTTACCCAATTTTTAGGCATTTTGTACTTTTCTTTCAAAACATCAGAAAACTGTTGTTGTCCCAAATATATAATTTTTCACACTACCAAGAAACGATGCAGTTGGACTGACTGATCACAAATCATCAAATATTTATCAGTTATCGCCAAAAAAAACAAAGTTGTGGAGTTCGTCGTGAAATGTATTCATTTTCACCTCTAACTGTTTGTTGAGCCTGTTTTGACAAACAGTATAATGGAGGAAGAACGAATTTTTATTAAATTATTATTATTATTATTATTATTATTATTATTATTATTATTATTATTATTATTATGAAAATGAGCTCCATATGAACAGGGTTCTTCTCAATAATAATAATAATAATAATAATAATAATAATAATAATAATAATAATAATAATAATAATAATGAGAAGGAAGAAGACCCTCTTTGAGGCAATTCTTTTTTTTTTTTTTTTACTAGTATGGCTGCATTAAGCGAATTAGTGTTCATAATCTGTGGACACAGACAGCGCATTTCTTACAGCAGATTTTCTTTATTTTCTGTTACAGCAGGTCACTGAAACCTGGGGATGTAAATTCGGATTTGCAACCCCAGGTTCCAGTAACCTTGCAACAGAAAGTAAAGAACTGCCATAAGAAACAAGCTGTCTATATCCACAAATTATGAACAATGACCAAATACTGACCAATATTAATGTGCTGGAAAAGCGAATTATAAGAAAAATTGGAGAAACTCAGTATAAACCAATTAGCATAATGCATAATATTAGTCAATATAATTATGATGTCAACATAATTATAATAATAATAATAATGCGAATTTATCAACTTAACAACAATAATAATAATAATAATAATAATAATAATAATAATAATAATAATAATAATAATAATAATAATAATAATAATAATAATAATTTTTCAAGACGAAAACTCGTCCACACTTAATTAGTACCACTGGTAGTTAATCTTGTGCAGGAGTCACCAATAAATGCTTTTACTAATTTACATCAATATCCGTTCGTTATTTTACACACAAACGTGATATTTTTCTGAAAAGCAGAACTGTTGACAGAATTAATTGGGAATAGTGGCGTCTGGAATCAATGGGAACTATCGCCAAAAGAAAAGTTTGAAATTTATATGGAAGTGGCTCTTCTATAACATTATTTGACAGATAATGAACTTTGAGTTGAAAATGAAAATAAAAATTGTATAAAACAAAAAATAGACCATGGAGTTCATGGAGTTATAATCCAGCCCTCAGTAGTATCTTCAGTGATGTTTATATATATAT
>NC_089792.1:12166785-12176785 GCF_040412425.1 Macrobrachium rosenbergii | reverse complement strand
TATATATATATATATATATATACTTTTTGTTTTTCGCATCAATACGAAATTTATAGAAGAGAATTTAATATATTTCTAGATGTCTCGCTAAACAGTACTAAATAAGTTGGTTATTCTATAGGTTGACAGGAGTCAATGCTGATATTTATTTTAACTCTTCGTATAAGTACGGAATTTATAGAATGGAATATAATACATTTGTAGATGATTTGCTAAATATTACTGATTATATGTTCTTTATACTATAGATAGACAGGAGTCAGTAACTGATATTCGTTTGACTTTTCGCTTCAATACGAAATTTATAGAGGGCGAATTTGGTACCTGCGTCGAGGCTGTAATCGAAGATTCTTATAGACAGAAGTCAATAAATTATATCTTTCTATTTATTATTTTATTTTTTCATAAAAACGAAATTTATAGAATGGAATATGGTGCATATGTAGATGTTTGTCTAAATATTACTGAATATGTTCTTTATACTATAGATAGACTGAAGTCAATAACTGATATTGTTTTATTTTCCGCATAAATACGAAATTTATAGAATGAAATTTAAGATACATTTACAGATGCTTTGCTAGATAGAATTGATTAAGTTCTTTATACTATAGATAAACAGGAGTCAAAACTGATATATTTTTTTTAACTTTTCGCATAAAGACGAAATTTACAGAAGGGAATTTGAAACATTTATAGATACTTTGCTAGATAGTACTGATCAAGTTGATTATACTATAGAGAGACAGGGGTTGCTAACTGACATTCCTCTAACTTTTCGCATAAATACGAGTTCTGTAGAAAGGAATTTGATATATATGTAGATGTCTGTTTAAACAGTACTGATTAAGTTCTCTTTACTAAGAGTTTTTCGGACATGTGTCGTACAAACATTCAGTGATGACTAGCATGCAAGTAACACTTAGAAGAAAAAGGGAGTAGAAGAATTATAGATAATAAGTGCTTATTGCATTAGTCCCACTTCGAACAGTGTTTGAGTTAATCAACCTTGGCTTTTAGCTTTCTGTAAAAGAAAACTATTGTGCCGGCTTTGCCTGTCCGCCTGCACTTTATTCTGTCTACACTTTTTCTTTCACCCTCAGATCTTAAAAAATCCCCGCCGCATTTTTTACTTGTTTGATTGTAAAATGATTGACTTCTACTCTGACAGAGTTAAACCTTACTCGTCTCTGGATTGCTTCGGATAATCGCGCTGATTAAAATCTTTCTTATTTATAGTTTTAACTGATATTTCATCAACTTACAATGTAAAGGAATAACATACTAACAAAAGGAGGAGTAACAACAAATCAAGAAGAAAGCTGATTGACGGTTATTATTAAAGATATATTCATATAGAATTAACATAGTTGCTATGAGCTTCTAATGTTGATTGAATCGGCATAAAGATGACACACATTATACACACACACACACACACACACATATATATATATATATATATATATATATATATATATATATATATATATATATATATATATATATACTGTATATATATATATGTGTGTGTGTGTGTGTGAGTGTTTGTGTGTTTGTGCAAACCTCCAATATAAATATACTTGAGGAAAGGCAGAGAGACAGAAAATATATAAAATGATATTCAGTGTGAAATTTTTTAAAAAAAAAAAAAGTATGGCAAAGAAAACAGTCGGTACGCGAGAGATCAAATGGAAATATAAATTAAATTTTTACCGCGTCTAATCCCGGGTCATAATTAATTTGCCACAAAACTGCAACGCAAATTTCTGACGACTCTCCAACTCTGTCATAGGCAAAGAAGGGCTCGATGAGGTTGTGGTTTGTTGATATTTTCAAGACGAGTCAAAGAAATCACATTAATTACTTGTTTGAGCGTTTCGGAACATCCTCCATGCATAGATGGCTGTTTTTGTTTTCATTCTTTTGACTCGGTTCGTTTCTGCCGGCGGCGCTGTAATTCAGGAATCAAAGACGGTTTCGTCTTTATGTCTCGCGTTTTATTTTCGTTTCCTCAAATCAGAGGCTTATTCTGTGATACGGCATGTTGGTATCAGCAGAAGCTACGCTTCATAAGCAAACAATGAAGGGATCGTGAAAATATACTTTTGGGAATATGTGCCGGCTTATTTTCTTAGAGAAATTAATATACCAAAAGGTACTTATTGCCAAGCAGCTTCGCATCTCACTAGTTGATAAATCCGCAGTTTCTCTTTTATCAGGTCTGTGTTTAGAAATATCAGTTTATACGAAAATTTTATCACACAGAATTCTCTATTTAGTCCGAGAATCTGAACGATAAAACCACGCAATAACTTCAGTTAAAACAAGTAAAAAGTGCGCCGAAGTTTCTTCAGCGCAATTAATTTTTTTGTACAACCCCTACAGCGTATAATCAAGGCCACCGAAAACAGATCTATCTTTTGATGGTCTCGGTATAATGGTGTATGAGCCGCGACCCATGAAAATTTAACCACGGCCCGGTGGTGGCATATAATATCGTTGCCGGAAGCACGATTATGGCGAACTTTAACCATAAATAAAATAAAAACTACTGAGGCTAGAGGGCTGCAATTTGGTATGTTTGATGATTGGAGGGTGGATGATCAACATACCAATTTACAGCCCTCTAGCCTTAGCAGTTTTTGAGATCTGAGGGCGGACAGAAAAAGTGCGGACAGAAAAAAGTGCGGACATAATAAAGTGCGGACGGACAGACAAAGCCGACACAATAGTTTTCTTTTACAGAAAACTAAAAACGGAACTCACCTAGAGAACAGAACGGGGAAAAACCCGTTTACGACAAAAGCTTGAAAATATGAAATATGGAAGCAGGTGAAGGCGCTTAGCGATATTAATTATCTCAAGGTATTAGAGCAGCGGCTGCGAGCGCGCGTGATTCACTATCCTTCACCGGGGAATGAAAATAGATCATTTCCTAAGTTTATCATTTTGACACCAAAGATCATTATACCTATTTGGGAAGGTGGAAGTTGTGGGTGGTATATATTCCCATCTGTTTAAGTATACGTTCAGAATCGCATATATAAGAAGGGGCATAATTAGAAATTTTTCTGATACATAAAAATATTTACATTATACTCCCATCTCAGTAATTACCGGACACTGTTTCCTGTCTCTGGTAATCATAGTCTTTCCTCTCTTTTTATAATTTTTATTCTCTTACCATTTTATGGATGTTCAGAATTGCATATACAAGAGGGGGCATAAAACTGAATTTTTTTTAATGCACTTTAAACATTAAAATTCTTCGGTTCAGTCGCATTATCCTCACTTCACTCGAAACTGAAAACTTTTTCTTGCTTGGGATAATCAAAGTCTCCCCTCTCTATTCATCTCTAAGATGTTTATAATCTATCTTAACATATTTATTCTCTTTATCATTTCTTTCTTTCAGTTTCCTTTTCTTCCTGTTGCTCTCTGTGATCAGTAATTACCTGTCCGTTCCTTCAAACTCCACATGAGAGCGAAGAATAGCTTTTGGTGAAAGATATATAAACATTAAATTTTTCAAATGAATCAATAATCCTATTAAACTTAGTTTTAAAAGCCATCAAAGTACTATATGCCTTGGTAGCTTCCCAAGCCACCAACTCAAAAAAACTCCTTATAAAGTAAAAAAATCTCGAAGTCTCTTCGGCGCAATCTATTTTACAGCATATATGCCTATGAAACTCTTATCATTTCAGTCGGCCGTGGTGGCCTTTGTTGTCGCGTTGCCAGACGCACGATTATGGCTAACGTTAACCTTAAATAAAATAAAAACTACAGGCTGAGGGCCGCAATTTGAATATCTTTGATGAAAGGGTGGATGATCAACATATGTTTTGCAGGGCGGAGAGAAAAAGTGCGGAACAACAAAGCCACCTCAATATAGGGTTTTACAGAAAACTAAAAATGAAAATAAAAAGAAAACTAGTAGGATTGAGCAGGGTAGCTAATTTGAAGTCCTTATGTACCAGAGTCAAAATTAATCAGAAAAGAATACAAGAGTAAATTGGTAGGACTAAGCCCCAAAGCACATTCCTGAAAAGAAGGAAGATTATAGGAATCTGGAAAACTGATAAGGATCTTAGTACAGTCAACAGGTACGTGGAAAGACCCTCCGCTCTAGCTCAAATTAACGTCTAGAAACTAGGTGAGGACAAAGACGATTACCCATACTTCCTATAAGACAGAAAAAAATTGAGTGTACAAACCTTTAGGCATTACAGCAGGCAAAGGTATATATGCATTACAGCGGGCGAAGGTATATATACATTTCTATTGAAGTCAATGGCAGTGTTCGCAGATACTATCTTCTTATCAAGACTTTGAATCAGTCTATATTTCTTTTTCTCTTCTGGCAAGCTTCTTAGGAATAAGGAAAAATTATTCAGGATTCTTTCCAGTTACCTCTTTTTCTAGTCGACGGACCGTTTCCCCACCTCTCAGCAGAGTCATCAGGACTGGATTACAAATTGACATACAAGGTTTTTATTACTGCACGCGGATTCTTGGATTTCAAACGTGACATCATAGGGGTGCTGAATTTCTTTTGGTTGGCTGGTATCAGTCTCTCGCTGGCAGTTTGGGCAGCAGCATGGGTATTTCTGGTGCTCCATAGGATGCGTCCTATGCCGCGGTTTGCAGTCAAGGGCGTGGGCAAGGGCATGATTTCCCTCTCCGGTTGCAAGCTGCGACACAGGACTTGTCCTGTTGAGCATAAGAATGCTCATGCTGCTGTTCAAGCTGCCGGTGAGAGATTGGGACCTGCTAAGTTAAGTATATCTTACTTTAACCAGACCACTGAGCTGATTAACAGCTCTCTAGGGCTGGTCCGAAGGATTAGATTTATTTTACATGGCTAAGAACCAACTGGTTACCTAGCAACCGGACCTACAGCTTATTGTGGAATTGGAACCACATTATGACGAGAAATGAATTTCTATCACCAGAAATAAATTCCTCTAATTCTTCATTGGTCGGTCGGAGACTCGAACGCTGGGCCAACAGCATGCTAGCCGAGAGCTCTACCCACCCCTCCAATGAAGAACTACTGAGACCTGCTAACCAAAAGAAATCAACACCCCAATGACATCATGTTTGAAATTCAAATGTCCACATGCAGTACTGCAATAAAAATCTTGTATGTCAATCTGTAATCAACTTCTGATGACGCTGCCGAGAGGTGGGGAAACGGTCTGTCGACTACAAAAAGAAATGAATGGAAAGAATCTTGAGCAATTTTTCCTTATTCCTGAGAAGCTTATAGAGTATATATATATATATACATATATATATATATATATATATATATATATATATATATATATATATATATATAAAAATAAGATGATGTTCACTTCCACATTCATACTTTGACTGCTGAACTATTAACAAACTTATGCAGAAAAATTCTGCAATACAGGGCTCTATATAAAACTATACAGGAGGCTCATTAGTAACGAGTCGAACCATTAACACATATGCACACACATTGCACCTTCAACTTCTATCTTGCATGCTTTCCCTCACTACCTTGATTTAGCGGACCCTCCATCTGAGTGCCGTTACCATTCTATCTTTTCAACACTTACTATGTCTTCCTCTTCTTTCTCCAGCCTACCTTATTTTTCCCACATGACCAAACCATCTCAAAATACTCTGAAGCTTCTTTTCAGCTACACTACATTTTGTCACTACATTTTTTTTCTAAAACTCAAAAAATCAGTTTCTCATTACCATTTCATTCTTATATCACATCTGCTACAAAATCAGTTCATCTCTATGGCATTATCATTATGCTAACAGCAGTTTCAGCCAGTGACATAACGCTATCATCAGGGCAACACGCATTCTATGACAAACGTACATGTTTAAATAAAGGCCAGTGTAGCCACACAAGTGTAGATTGAAAATTAAATTTATAAATAACAAGTAAAAAAATACGCCGAAGTTCTTCGGCGCAATAGATCTTTCTGTACGTCGTATAATCAAAGCCACCCAAAATAGATATACCTTCCTGTGGTCTTGGTATAATGCTGTATGAGCGCGGCCTATGATACTTTAACCACGGGCCGGTGGTAGCCTAGCCTATATCGTTGCCAGACGCACGATTATGGCTAACTTTAACCTTAAACAAAATAAAAACTACTGAGGCTAGAGGGTTGCAATTTGGTATGTCTGATGATTGGAGTGTGGCTGATCAACATACCAATGTGCAACCCTCTAGCCTCAGTAGTTTTTAAGATCTGAGGGCGGACAGAAAAAGTGCGGACAGAATAAAGTGCGGACGGACACACAAAGCCGGCACAAAAGTTTTCTTTTACAGAAAACTAAAACTTGACATATGAAATTCGTCAGAGAAACATGATCTTCACAAGACAGTCTCCTGTGGGTCTACAGAGAGTCCTGAACGTTTGCAGTGGAATTTCCTCCTTCTGGAGGGGAAGAACTTTGGAGAACACCTGGGTATTTAACATAGGCTAGGCTATATGAATAAAAAGGATATTAAATTTTAAGAAAGTGAGCTGAGCTATTAAAAGCAATAATGAATGCCCATAGTAATACCATCAAAGAAGGTGGTTGAGAGAACAATTTAAAGGAATAAAAAAAAAAAAATAACATAATAATATTGTTGGAGATCAAAAAATGAAGTTTAACAAGGAAGAGAATCATGAATTCTAATAACAACCTTTTCTTACCTACCCATTGACACGCATAAACCAAGAACTCTTACGCGCGTCAATCCTCAGTTACTTTCCTAATAAAAAGCAAAGAGGACCGGTATAGCTTCATTAAACCGCGCTACCTTTTTTTGCGCCATTCGGCGTACAAAATCATTATTTGCCAATGTTTGCGTAGGTACTTTTAGCTCGTTCATTGGCTACAAACCATTAGACCGAGCACGGATACATCGCTCCCATTTTCGAGCCAAAATTGGCGAATTGGCAACTCGCTCGTTTCCTCGTTAATGGTTTTTACACACAGGTCGTCTAGGGAAGGGGGGGTTGTGAGGAAGGGAGGGGTAGGTATGGGGTTATGAGGGGAATGTTGATGTGAGGGGAAGAAAGAAAGAGATGGAAGCAACAGAAAGAGGGGACGGAAAAAGAAAAAGAGTGGATAAAGCTGGAGATACGGAACAAGGAATTAAAGGGATTACTTGACAGTCGTTGACAGAAAGATAAAAGACTTCTCTAATTAAAAGGAGATTTTCCCGACTTTTGGAGGAGAAAAGGAAACTGATTGGAAAAGGTGATGTCAATCTAATAGTTATTTCTATAGACTTATACGCTATTTAAAATCCAGTTTCGATTGCACATAACTTCGAATTACAACAAGTATGTATCTGTAATGAGCTGTTAGCATTTCGTATAAGATGTGTTACAAACTTCAAAATTACCTCGTGTATGTATGTATGTGTTATACGCTGTTTAAATTCCAGTTTTGATTGCACATAACTACGAATTACAAGTAGGTATCTACAATGAACTGTTGCATGTATCAGTCCCATAATATTCTTTACAAACTTCAAAATTACCTCATGTATGTATGTATGTATGTATGTATGTATGTATGTATGTATGTATGTATGTATGTGTTACACGCTTTTTAAATTCCAGTTTTGATTGCACATAACTACGAATTACGAGTAGGTTATCTACAATGAATTGTTGCATGTATCGGTCGCATAATATGCATAACAAACTTCAAAATTACCTCATGTATGTATGTATGCATGTATGTATTATACACTATGTAAATTCCAGTTTTGACTGCACATAACTACGAATTACAAGTAGGTAATCTACAATGAACTGTTGCATAATATGCTTTACAAACTTCAGAATTACCTCAAGTAT
The DNA here is from genome assembly GCF_040412425.1 of Macrobrachium rosenbergii. Taxonomy (NCBI): domain Eukaryota; kingdom Metazoa; phylum Arthropoda; class Malacostraca; order Decapoda; family Palaemonidae; genus Macrobrachium; species Macrobrachium rosenbergii. Next base: position 12,168,920 of record NC_089792.1, on the reverse strand, counting down.
GTATGTATGTATGTACAGTATGCATGCATGTATGTGTTTTGTTAATTCTAGGACGCGCGTATTGCATTCCTCAACTAAATCAGTTAATTAAACGGCCCCACAGATAAAACTATTGGGATTCCTCGGGTCGTACATTAACCAGCCTAAAATGTCAAACTCTCGTAACATATCGCCGACTTAACCCTACGTAAAAAAGCGGGACGGAACTTCGAAACACATAAACAGAAATTAAGCAACAATTAGTTGGTCAAACCGAAATACTTGAGTATGCGCTCGGAGCACGCGCCGACACAAAACACGTAGAAAACGGAAGCGCCGTTGTAGGGGTTCTCCCGGGCCATATTTTTGCCTTATATCTGGCGTAGTTATACAGGTCGGCCTCAAAACATTCGTTTTAGATGGATACGCGCGCGCCACGAGACAAGATAACTGGTATGCTACGTACCTTCGGCTCAGAGACACACAAAAAAAAAAAAAATAGAGAGAGAGAGAGAGAGAGAGAGAGAGAGAGAGAGAGAGAGAGAGAGTCTGCAGTTAAGTAGGCTTTGTAAAAGATACAACGTTTCATTAGTGGTTATTTTGTTTCTTCTCATTATTAGAAAATTTTTTTTAATGTGACTCGTTTACAGTAAGTACAATTTACAATTTCTTTTAATGTGCCCACTTTTTAATTTGAATCTATTTGAATTTAGTCTCTCTCTCTCTCTCTCTCTCTCTCTCTCTCTCTCTCTCTCTCTCTCTTATAGCAACTGCACATCAAAATGATAAAGTTCTAATACTATTATATATATATATATATATATATATATATATATATATATATATATATATATATATATATATATATATTATATATATATATATATATATATATATATATATATATATATATATATATATATATATTTATATACATATTTGTATATATAGTCAAAACAGAAAAATATAGTTGCATAACTGTTAAGACTAATGACAAAAAATATCTTCTTGAGTTGCGTTAGCACTATCATATCACGACTGTTTTTTAAACTTTTCGTTATTATGAAGATTGGTAGTACCATAATATCCACAAAGCAGAACAGAAAGTTGTTGCTTTTATCGAGCACAAAAAATTTTTACTTTTCAACAGTTTTTAGTTTTCTGTAAAAGAAAACTATTGTGGCAGCTTTGTCTGTCAGTCCGCACTTTTTTCTGTCCGCCCTCAGATCTTAAAAACTACTGAGGTTAGAGGGCTGCAAATTGGTATGTTGATCATCCAGCCTCCAATAATTAAACATACCAAATTGCAGCCCTCTAGCCTCAGTAGTTTTAATTTCATTTAAGGTTAAAGATAGCCATAATCGTGCTTCTGGCGACGATATAGGTTAGGCCACCACCGGGCCGTGGTTAAAGTTTCATGTGTCGCGGCTCAAACAGCATTATACCGAGACCACCGGAAGGTAAATCTATTTTCGGTGACCTTGAGTATACGCTGCAGCGGCTGTGCGGAAAACTCGATTGCGCCGAAGAAACTTCTGAGTATCTTTTACTTGTTGTAACTTTTGTTCAGTTTCACCAACTAGTTTTTTCTCAACTCCTCAGTTTCCTAAGAGACCAGGTTCTATATTTCTGTTCTCTTGTTCTCATTTCATCCCAATGTTTCAACCTTTGAAACATGATAGTCAGCTCAGTGGTCTGGCTAAACTGTTTTGATTTAAGTTAATACTAATAATTTTCAATTTAATAATAATAATTTTTCACTTGAATATTAATTGTATCCTATTTGAAATATTACCAGTCAGTGGTAATCACCATAGATTTGAGCTGACAGTTGTCACTCCCCAACTCCCAACATTCCACATCATGAGATAAGAACTGATTTTTATTTAGAAATATATATACTTTTTAACTGCAAAAAAAAAAAAGAAAGAAAACATGAGATCCGGTAAATGTATTTTCATTTTTTGCTCTTGTGATTAGCCATATTTATGACTCATACAGACAACTAGAAATATGTAATTTAAATATGTTTATTTTCATTCATAAATGCTACCGCAAAAGAATAAAAAAATGACCTATTTGATAAAGATACAATATCTATTACTATATAAAATAAATAAAAAAATCCAAAAACTGTCCATAGGATTCAGTGCTAC
>NC_089792.1:12076785-12164285 GCF_040412425.1 Macrobrachium rosenbergii | reverse complement strand
ATGGCCAACAAGTTCTCAAATTCTAAAGAATATCCTTTGTATGGTTTTTGACATTGAGAAGAGAGATAAGAGAGATTAGAGAGAGAGAGAGAGAGAGAGAGAGAGAGAATATATTTCAAATGTACTTAAGAAATTTAATTTGTTAAGAATGGTGAAGAATATCCTTTGTATGATTTGACATTATAATAGATAGAAGAGCAAAAAGAGAGAAGAGAGAGATCCAGAGAGAGAGAGAAAGAGAGAACTTTATATTTACTTAGAGTTTCATAAAAACAAATTTCAAATTCTAAAGAATATCCTTTGTATGATTTTGACATTGAAATAGATTTGAGAGAGAGAGAGAGAGAGAGAGAGAGAGAGAGAGAGAGAGAGAGAGAGAGAGAGAGAGAGAGAGAGAGCTTTATACGTATTTAAAGAGTTTCAATGGCAAACAAGTTCTCAAATTCTAAAGAATATCCTTTGTATGATTTTGACATTGAAATAGATTTGAGAGAGAGAGAGAGAGAGAGAGAGAGAGAGAGAGATATATTTTTAAATGTATTTAAAGAGTTTAACAAGTTCTCAAATGATAAAGAATATCCTTTGTATGATTTTGACATTGATAATAGATTTAGAGAGAGAGAGAGAGAGAGAGAGAGAGAGAGAGAGAGAGAGAGAGAGAGAGAGAGAGAGAGAGAGAGAGCTTTATACGTATTTAAAGAGTTTCATGGCAAACAAGTTCTCAAATTCTAAAGAATATCCTTTGTATGATTTTGACATTGAAATAGAGAGAGAGAGAGAGAGAGAGAGAGAGAGAGAGAGAGAGAGAGAGAGAGAGAGCTTTATACGTATTTAAAGAGTTTCATGGCAAACAAGTTCTCAAATTCTAAAGAATATCCTTTGTATGATTTTGACATTGAAATAGATTTGAGAGAGAGAGAGAGAGAGAGAGAGAGAGAGAGAGAGAGAGAGAGAGAGAGAGAGAGAGAGCTAGCTACTGTAAGGCAGCGTCTGCCAGAGTCATTAACCGGTCGGTCGGGCCAGCCAGACCCCTCAATGCCTTTTGCTTATACCCAGCAACCCTCAGTCTCACCCCCTTCACAGTATCCCCTTCCTTTCCCTCCCTCCTCCTTTTTCCTCCCTCCCCTTCCCTCCCCTCACGAAGCAACGAGCCCCATAGGAACCTGGCTTAAACATCAAAAAGGAACCAAACGCCGTTATGAAAAATTGCAAACAATAATGTAACGCGAAGCCCTGAGGAAGTGAAATAAGGGAGAGCAGAAAAAAAATAAAGGAATAAATATAAAGAGGAAAATGAATAAACTGAAATTATTGAAATAAAGATACAAGTAAATGCAAAAACATAACAATAACAAAACAGAGATTAAAGAGCAAAACAAAGGACAACGAAAGTAAAATAAATGAAATGGTGATAAAAATAAATAAAATCAAGAGAAGAAACTATAATAAACCAGAAAAAAAAGAAATATAGGAAAAAAGTATATGCTCCGGCGTAGGCCTATAAAAACAAACAAACAAATAAAGCGGATAAAAAGTTCAATTAGTACTATATGTCCACTTTAGTTTATTGGGAGCCGAGACTATATACGCCTATGGGCCTTAAGTGAGAGACAGTTAACTGTTTGCAATTCTTAGGTGCAAACAACAAAATACAGGTATCTCGCCACCGAAGGTTTAGAGGAGGCTCAGTTAGATTGATATCGTAATGAATGAAGAGAATAAAACGTACTTGTAGCGATATTACTCTCTTATAGTAAATAATTTCCATCTAGATTTCTGTACGTTCCTGTGACGTAAATGGACGTGAAGAAAGAAACAAATGCCCAGCAACTTTTAAAGATAAAATCAAACCAGTGCAGAAATGAAATACTTTCTTCCATTATACTATAAGTATGCTACACCAGTTTGGCCAACTGTTGATCATTTGTGGACAATATTCTTGCCGCTGCAGATCGTTTTATAAATCAATGCTGTCGTTGCACATTCAGAAACCAGTTGCGTTCGTGTGAGTGCGTGTGTTGGTGTTCTTGCTCAGGTGCAGACGCTTTATTTATACAGAATTCATCGAAACAGACTCATCAAACCAGACCACGTGGCCTTGTCAGATGGTATTTTTATACAGAACAAGGTCACGAAACAGAATGTAATAAAAACAAGTAAAAAATGCGCCGAAGGAATCGAGTTTTCTGTACAGCCGCTACGGCGTATAATCAAGGCCACCGAGAATAGATCTATCTTTCAGTGGTCTCGGTATAATGCTGTATGAGCGGCGACCCATGAAACTTTAACCACGGCCCGGTGGTGGCCTATTCTATATCGTTACCAGGAGCACGATTATGGCTAACTTTAACCTTAAATTGAGATCAAAAACTGAGGCTAGAGGGCTGCAATTTGGTATGTCTGATGAGAGGTGGATGCATACCAATTTGGCCCTCTAGCCTCAGTAGTTTTAAGACTGAGGGCAAAGAAAAAGTGCGGACAGTAAAAAGTGCGGACAGAATAAGGCGCGGACGGACAGACAAAGCCGGCACAATAGTTTTCTTTTACAGAAAACTAAAAAGTCACCCCGTTTGCAACCTTTCCCTCCGCCTCCTACACAATCTCTCCATATTACATATTCCATTCAAATATTTTAAAATCTAATTTTCCTTCGCTACGTAATTCCCTTGATTATTTGATCCCATAAACAAATATGGTTAGTGTTGATTCCTCTTATGCAAGGTCAAATGAAGGTGCAAAGTAAAATTTCATATCCGAATAGACCGGACCGCGATGCTTCCTATATTAAATTTAAATTAATAATTTGTTCCTTAAAACCCGAATTTCTTTGAAATAAGATTATAGTTAGCTGTTATATTCAGCTACATCTGAACTTGAGATTTTCATGCTTAAATGCCACTGACTGATTGGTGTGTTGTCTATTTTTTTTTTTTTTACTTCACTTTTAGTTTTCTGTAAAAGAAAACTATTGCTCCGGCTTTGTTTGTCCGTCCGCGCTTTATTATGCACGCACTTTTTTTGTCCATTCTCAGATCTTAAAAACTACTGAGGCTAGAAGGCTGTAAATTAGTGTGTTGATCATCAATCCTCCAATCATCTAACATACCAAATTGCAGCCCTCTAGCCGCAGTAGTTTTTATTTTATTTAAGGTTAAAGTTAGCCATAATCGTGCGTCTGGCAACGATATAGGACAGGCCACCACCGGGGCGTGGTTAAAGTTTCATGGGCCGCGGTTCATATAGCATTATACCGAGACCACTGAAAGATGGATCTATTTTCGGTGGCCTTGATTATACGCTTTACAGAAAACTCAAAGAAACTTCGGCGCATTTTTTACTTGTTTAATGATAATTTTAATGACATTGTCATCAATTATCACGAAATAATGAGGGTGATTATGAGGAAGAGCAGGAGGAAGAAGAAATCATTAACGATAATGATTATTTATTGAAGTTCGGTTTCCACTTCATTCCATTTTTACTAATTTCATTGTTACAATGTCATTCGCTTTGCAATTTGCAGCAGCCAGTCTTGGAAACACTGGAAGTGAATTTCTTTGCAGCTTGCCATAATTAGCAGCATGGCTGTGTACGAATGCCTATTTGTTTTTACTACTCATTTATTTCCACATACCTTTCCAACAGCAATTGTTATTCGTTGTTTGTAATTCAAGCAACTGTAATTTGTTTTTTTTTATTTTGTGGAACAGTCCGACATCTTATTTTTCTATGTATTGGATTATAATCTATGAGATGTTTTCTATGCATTTGAAGTAGCTGTTTTGATTTGATTTTCTTCGTGAACATTTAGCTTATTCTGAATAAAGCATATTCATGTTACGTAAACATTTGTATTCAAAGCAACCTTGACAACATCTGCAAGAGCAACAACAGCGATCACAGGGATAATAATGACGAAATCAACAACACCTTTTAAAAACCTATACAATGATGGTTATTCATAACCAATCAAGCATAAGAATTTGCTAATTCATTCTCTTTCATCTTTCATCCGAAAACTCCTGTTCCCTGCCTTTGTCATCTCCTTCGGACCAACTCCCTTTGGAGAGACTGAGTTTAGACACATGTCACTCAAACTGAGATCATATTTAAATGGCCCCAAAGACCGCGCCTCATTTTAAAGGTACCCCTCTCTTCTCGCGCTCGGCCCTATCCCGAATATTTCTTCCTTCTGAAACTGGGCCACTAACCCTAAATCGTTGCCATCGTGGTATTTCTTAGGCCTCACCCCTTCCGTGGGTAGATTTTGATGTGTTGCGTTAGATTCTTACAAAGAAAGACTAAAAAGTTTCTTCGTAAGAACCTAACTTTTTTTTTTTTATATGTCAGTAAGAGTAGGAAATGATATTTCAATACATTTTATGCAGATTTTTTCTTGAAGACTCGAAATGAATGACTTTATTTTTTCAGGATAATATTTTGATTAATTTATTTATATATACACACAAATATATATATATATATATATGTGCATTTATAGTATTTACATATATGTATATGTATGCAAGTACATTTACATACACACACACACACATATATATATATATATATATATATATATATATATATATATATATATATATATATATATATATATATATATATATATATACACACACATACACATTCGTAATTGTGTTCACTGGGTAAATTGCTATCCAATCTCTCGTTTGCTTGCGTCATTATTGCCCGAGATAACGATGTTCAGCTTACTGCTAATGAAAAGTCTCTAAGAAAAAGTCCCATTATATAGAATTACACTAAAATTTGGGCTCTTGGGACTTATTCATTTATCAACTGGATATATGTTGCAAAATTGTTTATTACATGCTGTTCCTTTTGAGGAAAATATTTGGTTGAAAGAGAATTAAGGAAAAATCTGAGTGGCACCCAAGTTCAAGGAAGACAAAAACGTATGATACACTATGTTGATACAATGTCATTTATATCTTTCATCCATTTCCTTGTATCCGTTTTTGTTGAGCAAGAGTTGATAAGGTCACGGATGTCAGTAATTGTTATTAAAAGGAATAAAAGGAAAAAATTAACAATGATCACCGGAAAACAACTTTCTGGCCACGCGTCTTTCCTGGAAATTTCTTTATCTGACACACTGTCCTTGAGCTCACAACAAATAAAAAGCTATAGTAACTAAAATTTTATCTCTCTCTCTCTCTCTCTCTCTCTCTCTCTCTCTCTCTCTCTCTCTCTCTCTCTATTTATCTATCTATCTATCTATCTATCTATATATATATATATATATATATATATATATATATATATATATATATATATATATATATATATATATATATGCATACAATATGATATGAGAGAGTACATATTATGACCCAGTTAGATACTGTTGCTAAATCGATGGCATATAATCTATGTTGGCAAGCAGGTCACTTAGTTAAGTGCTGTTCGAGCGACGTGGCTCATGGTGAAGAGCTGATCAGTACATACAAGTTCACAGGTTCGATTCCTGCTTAAGACCTGCTTAGTCCACCCAGCTGCAAATGGAACGTTACCAGCTCATATCTGGAAGTCATATCTTAGGGAGAAAGGAGCCAGTTTCTCATCAGAACATGTCCCTAACGTCATTTGTTAGGGGCTAAACGAGAGCAAGAGCTCGTGCTTGTATAAGGACAGCCAAACCTAGAATTTATTATTATTAAACCAAGATTATTATTATTATTATTATTATTATTATTATTATTCAGAAGATGAACTCTATTCATATGGAACAAGCCCACCACAGGGGCCACTGACTTGAAATTCAAGCTTTCCTAAGAATATGGCGTTCATTAGAAAGAAGTAACAGAAGATAATGGGAAATGCAAAAACAGGAGATCAGTTATTAGAGAAACAGATAAATTAAGAAATTAAGAAATAAATAAGAATTTAAGTAAGATATTAAGATACAAGTTGAACTGCATCAGGGTAGTAATGCACTGCATCTTCGCTCGAACTTCTGAAGTTCCACCTGCACAACATCCTCTGGGAGGCTGTTCCACAGTCCAACGGTGTGAGGAATAAGCTACAAAAACAACAGAGCAACAGCAACAACAACAACAACAACAAGAACAACAACAACAACCACACAGTTTGTACAGTTTGTCTTAGTTTGACTTTCTTCATTAAATAGGCTGTAAAGGTCTTGGGTACTCGCTCTTCTTATTTCAGCTGTGCATGCGTTCAGTGCTTGAGAATGGGTTCCTGCATTTCAAAAAGCAAAATCAAATAGATATTAACATTTGCATTAGGTGATTTGGTATCTGTCGCGACAAAAGTTAGTTAACAAAACTTGATGAGTAATTATTCATAATTCGATTCAACTCTTCGGCGAAACGCGGATTTCAACGGGTGTGTGCGACGCATTCTTAAAATTAATTTGACCCTGAAGAAAAACTATATTATGGCACTAGTTACAGCAGTTGTGAAAGGTTCCATTCCCAGTAGCATAAAAAAGACTAAATCCCCGATACGAAAAGTACAATGTAGAATATCATTATTTCCTCTGGCGTATATTTTTTCATAAAAAGTAAGAAATCATATATGCCAATTTCGTATGAAAGGGAAAGACACTGATTGCCTTTGAATTAAGTAAAGATCCAAAGGTTCTTAATCATTCGTGAAAATATAAAGGATTTCAACATGAAGAAGTGATTTTCGTACAAAAAGAAAAGCTCATATGGTCACAGACTGACTCGAAACTTAAAAAACTGACCACAGGTCACCTGCTAAATGAAATGACCAGGTTTATGCACGTTCCTCCCGTGAGTCTGTTTTTTACCATTTTTAGTTGTCTGTAAAAGAAAACTATTGTGCCGGCTTTGTCTGTCTGTCCACACTTTTCTGTCCGCCCTCAGATCTTAAAAACTGCTGAGGCTAGGGGGCTGCAAATTGGTAAGTTGATCATCCACCCTCCAGTCATCAAACATACCAAATTGCAGCCCTCTAGCCTTAGTAGTTGCTTCTGGCAACGATATAGGACAGACCACCATCGGGCCGTGGTTAACGTTTCATGGGCCGCGGCTCATACAGCATTATACCGAGACCACCAAAAGATAGATCTATTTTCGGTGGCCTTGATTATACCCTGTACAGAAAACTCGATTGCGCCGAAAAACTTCGGCCCATTTTTTACTTGTTTATTCATCATATCAGCAAATCTGTCTCTGTGCAGCTCTGAACTACTGGGACATCTGGTATTATATATCTTAGGCCACCACGATTTGAATTGCAAGACCTTATCTTCCCCTCTCACAACCACTTTTGTGTGTGTGTGTGTGTGTGTGTGTGTGTGTGTGTGTGTGTGTGTGTGTGTGTGTGTGTGTCCCTTCAGGTATTCTTCCCTTTTCAGGTTCCTTCTTCTTTCGGGAACTGTAGGAAAGAGCAATTTTCTCTTTCCTAAGGAAACTATTTATTTTCCTCTAGAAAGCCATAATACAAGAGGCCTCTTGCAATTTATGGCTGCCGTTCGCTGCCAGATCAAAGACAAATATTCTCTGTATCACAATTGTCATCCTCAACCCCCCAAGGAAGATGAAGAAAGACATTTTAAAAGAATTTTTTGTTAACAAGATCGAAAATGAAATAAAAAAGAATATTTGATGGAAGAAAATAGGAATGTAGGTGAAGAAATAAAATAAATCAACGATTTCACATGACATGTATTATAATGCACAAATGAGTAATACGAACTTTGTCAAACAAATTTGATAATGCATACAATATATCAGACTTAGATTTAAATGAAAAATAATTCAATAGTATATTAAAAACAAATAAACCAGCTCAGTGTTCATTATGCAAACAGAAGGAATAAAAAAGCAATAAAAGAGAAAATTCTTCCAAAGTTTTCCAGGAAGAGAATGGTGCATTCTTTGCCTTTTTGAGCGAGACATCTTTGTTGCTCTTAGGCATTATGTCTGAAAGGGACTTTGGTCGCTTGGCAGACTTAGACTTAGCTGATTTCAGCCACAGAAACCGTAATCATGAAATAACTCGGAGAAAACCCAGAGAAAGTTTTAAGAATGAATGGAAAAACAAAGATGGGAATCTTAATTTTTCCCAGTGAGAGAGAGAGAGAGAGAGAGAGAGAGAGAGAGAGAGAGAGAGAGAGATCTGATGAAAGATTTCACCCTAGTGGTGTGAGTATTACCTCGTCGAGGTCCTCCCGTTTTGATGTTATGCTTTTTTATTCTATTTTACACAGCAATGAACACTCAAATCGAATGTAATATCACTCTTCTCTTTTTTTCTCTCTCTCTCCACCCTAGCCACAACCTACAACAATCTTCTAATAACCTGGTACTTAATTCACTGCTCAGGTCAACAGAGACTATTTTTTTTTTTCAATAGATTAGCACTTCTGTCCCTCCTCGTTCAAATCGAGGTTCGAACTCGGGCTGTCCATTTATGAGAGCTCAACGTGCTACCACATAATCTACGAGGCCAAAGAGAGAGAGAGAGAGAGAGAGAGAGAGAGAGAGAGAGAGAGAGAGAGATTAAAATAAAACAAAAGTCTCATAGATTACATGGTTGCTTTTCCAGAGAAAAAATGTTAAATAACCTATAAAGTCCATTCATGGAAATAACATTCAATAACCAAATGCTTTAGCTATAAAGGAAAAAGGGCTCCTTGACACATTTGGGCCAGGGTGTTGAAGTATGCCCAGACTCTGGTTGTTTAGAGATCATAATCATAAACAAAGCCTTTGAGATATATAAAGAATTTCCTAGATGCTCTCTCTCTCTCTCTCTCTCTCTCTCTCTCTCTCTCTCTCTCTCTCTCTCTCTCTCCTGCCTCCCCTCCTCTTATCTCTCTCTCTCTCCTACCTCCTCCCTCTCTCTTCTCTTTCTCTGTCTCTGTCTCTCTCTCCTCTATCCGTCTGTCTGCCTGTCTCTCCTTCCTCCTTCCTCTCTCTCTCTCTCTCTCTCAATCAGCTCTTTTTGTCTGTCACTGTCTGTCACTCTCTCCTTCTTCTATCTCCCTCCTCTCTCTCTCTCTCTCTAACTACCTCTCTCTCTCTCTCTCTCTCTCTCTTACATCAATCAGCTCTTTGCTGCACAAGACAGCTGTCTCTTTATCTGTTCTCCATTCATTGCTGTTATTTCCTCTTCTGTAAAAAGGTCATTTCCCTTTATGTTTTTTTTTTTTTCGGTTTTCTTTTATCATTTATGGACATTTGCATAATAAACCCTTTTATTGATATCTTCATAATAAACTCTCTTTTAAGGTAAGAATATTTGTTTAAGTAAGAGGAGTTTTATTTCCCTTATGTTTATCAGCTACGTATCATTTTGTTAGAATGAATTATGACAAATTACCAGGAGTCCGATTTTCTAATTTGTCTTTTAGTGGTCAATACATTTTTCGTAATAATAATAATAATAATAATAATAATAATAATAATAATAATAATAATAATAATAACAACAGACAAATTATCAGGAGTCTACTTTTCTAATTTCTTCTTCAAAAGTCAGCACCTTTATTTTTTTACAACTCAAAGAAAAAATAATAACAATAATAAACAAATTATCAAGTCTTAACTAACGTAAATAGTGAAACATTTAATGACCCACAAATAATAATAATAATAATAATAATAATAATAATAATAATAATAATAATAATAATAATAATAAATCAACCCATTTCTCTACACAGGAGATGCTGTCTCCCTGAGAGCAACCCAATATTTGTGAGAAAAGGTTGTCCCATGAAACTCTCTTGAGAAACCTGGGGCTGTCTGAGAGAGAGAGAGAGAGAGAGAGAGAGAGAAAGAGAGAGAGAGAGAGAGAGAGCATCAGCACTAAAAAGAATGAGAGAGAGAGAGAGAGAGAGAGAGAGCAGAGAGAGAGAGAGAGACAGAATCAGCAGAGAGAGAGAGAGAGAGAGAGAGCGAGAGCATCAGCATCAGCACTAAAAGAATGAGAGAGAGAGAGAGAGAGAGAGAGAGAGAGAGAGAGAGAGAGAGAGAGAGAGCATCAGCATCAGCACTAGAGAGAGAGAGAGAGAGAGAGAGAGAGAGAGCATCAGCATCAGCACTAAAAGAAATGAGAGAGAGAGAGAGAGAGAGAGAGAGAGAGAGAGAGAGAGAGAGAGAGAGAGAGAGAGAGCATCATCATCAGGACATCAGCACTAAAAAGAATGAGAGAGAGAGAGAGAGAGAGAGAGAGAGCATCAGCATCAGTACTAAGAGAGAGAGAGAGAGAGAGAGAGCATCAGCATCAGCATCAGCACTAAGAGAGTGAGAGAGAGAGAGAGAGAGAGAGAGAGAGAGAGAGAATATCTTGTAAACGATGACGTCACTGAACTTCCTGTGACATCACGATGTTTTGGCCTGGACGGGTCAGGCTCCGGCCAAAACCGCCCTAGGGGTCTGGGCGCTCAAGGGCGAGAACAGAATGCCGGGGAGGCTTTGTTTAGGTGGCTGAGGTCGTAAACGCTCGTTGTGTTTACATCATCTACGTCTTACTCAGCTTCGTAACCTGAACCTACTGAAAACAAAGGCAAATATTTAACTCTGGACCAACGTTTTATATCAGAGACTCTGTAAGGAGGAGCATAGGCAAGGGTCTCTCTCTCTCTCTCTCTCTCTCTCTCTCTCTCTCTTCATCGTCGAGTATTCTCTCCTAAATCAGACAGCAGTCAGGAAATAGTTTGCACCTAATTCATAATTGATGAGACAGCAATCAGGAATTGCACCTAATTCATCTCTCTCTCTCTCTCTCTCTCTCTCTCTCTCTCTCTCTCTCTCTCTTCAGCATCGAGCATTCTCCTAAATCAGACAGCAGTCAGGAAATAGTTTGCACCTAATTGATGAGAGAAAGAATTGAACTCTCTCTCTCTCTCTCTCTTCTCTCTCTCTCTCTCTCTCTCTCTCTCTCTCTCTCTCTCTCTCTTAAGCATCGAGTATTCTCTCCTAAATCAGACCAGCAGTCAGGAAATAGTTTCATATATCTCCCTCTCTCTCTCTCTCTCTTTCTCTCACTAGCTCAGTATTCTTGATCAGACAGCAATCAGGAAATAGTTTGCACCTAATTCTCTCTCTCTCTCTCTCTCTCTCTCTCTCTCTCTCTCTCTCTCTCTTCAGCATCGAGTATTCTCTCCTAAATCAGACAGCAGTCAGGAAATAGTTTGAACCTAATTGATGAGAGAAGGAATTGAATCGGCTCTCTCTCTCTCTCTCTCTCTCTCTCTCTCTCTCTCTCTTCAGCATCGAGTATTCTCCTAAATCAATCAGACAGCATCAGTCAGACAGCAATCAGGAAATAGTTTGCACCTAATTCATATATCTCTCTCTCTCTCTCTCTCTTTCTCTCTCTCTTGATTCTCCTGATCAGACAGCAATCAGGAAATAGTTTGCACCTAATTCATATCTCTCTCTCTCTCTCTCTTCAGCATCGAGCATTCTCTCCTAAATCAGACAGCAGTCAGGAAATAGTTTGCACCTAATTGATGAGAGAAGGAATTGAACACTCTCTCTCTCTCTCTCTCTCTCTCTCTCTCTCTTAAGCATCGAGTATTCTTCTAAATCAGACAGCAGTCAGGAAATAGTTTGCACCTAATTGATGAGAGAAGGAACAGAACTTTCGCTCTCTCTCTCTCTCCAGAAAGCTTAATGAGTTGCATGAATTATAACAACGTATTTTATCTCATTACATCCACTTATGTAAATCTGGTATAGCTTCAAACTTCTCTGTTTCCCTCAGAATGTGCCCACGGAACCAAGTCTGTCTGTTCTTCTGCCTCTCTCTCTCTCTCTCTCTCTCTCTCTCTCTCTCTCTCTCTCTCTCTGGGTTTGTGTATATACACACACTAATACACACACACACACATACACATATATATACATGCATACATACATACACTGTATATACAGTATATAGTGTGTTTTTGTTCATAGGTATATACTTCATCCAATATATATATATATATATATATATATATATATATATATATATATATATATATATATATATATATGTGCATATATATGTGTATATATATATTAATATATATAAATATACACACACACATACATACATATACATACAGTGTATAGTTTGTTCATAGGTATAGTTTCATCCAAATTGCTATTTTTAAAATGAAATAACTTATGTCAATTGCAGTGCATGAGAAAACCCTGACTTCATCAGGAGAGAGACACGAAAAGAACACTCCTTCGACTTTCCTAATAGAACACGCTCTTGTTCTTCTTCTTCTTCTTGTACAATGTACAGGAACATTGTTTACAGATGAACCCGAAGGTTTTCATCTCACTTAAAATGAATCCTCTGTTGCAACTTCTTGTAGGATAAGAGGGAACAGCAGGAGGCGGTTTATTTACTTATTTATTTTTCTATTGGTTAGATAAAACAGATTTGAAACCAATATAAACGTGAGGACGAAAGTGAGTACATGTGAAATACACTGCTAAAAAATAATTCTAGCTTCGACCATTTGTTAGTTATTGTTTGCTGCCAAAAAGGAAGAATATGAAACCAGCCGAAAATTCATTAAAAGTTCTTAAAAATATGAGATTCACAAATAGAAACTTTATCGAAAGTTACAGATTATGAGAATTCCTGTGCACGCTCCTGTCTATAAAAGTTTACGAAGGAATTTCCTTTGAAGCCATATGCAAGGAAATAAGTAACTAGTAATTAGTCCACAGCAGTGAAACACAAGCCGGGATACTGAAGGGCCTTGTGCAAGTAATTTTCCCCAAGTACAAGCAAAGTATCTTGCGAAAGCTTAGTTCCGATCAGGAGAAAGCATGGTAGAAATTTTAGCCATGAAGCTTGAATTGTCATCCTAACTTCGGAATATCACGATGACAGCGTGAGAGAAATGCTCAGTCGTACAAACCTTACACACACACACACACACATATACTGTATATATGCATATGTATATATATGTATATATATATACACATATATGTATGTAATGTATATATATGTATGTATGTGTGTGTGTTCGAATACAATTAAAAAATGGCAGCTATATGTACCTACACTTTCTGCAAGAAAATGCTTTCCTATTTACCTTTGGGTTATTTACTATGTATATGTCTTCCCATAACATAACGCACTTATATATATATATATATATATATATATATATATATATATATATATATATATATATATATATATATATATATATATATATATATATACAAAATATTGAAAAAATGTTCAAATCAATTAAAGTCTTAAAAAAGCTGAACTTAAACTTTCGCAATCCACTTCCACCTTGAAAACGAAACATGCATCTCTCACAAAATCAAATCAACGACAAAATGAATCCAGTAAAAAAAAAAAAAAGTAAAAAATGCGCCGAGGTTTTTCGGCGTATTCGAGCTTTCTGTACATCGTATAATCAAGGCCACCGAAAATAGATCTGTCTTTCGGTGGTCTCGGTACAATACTGTATGAGCCGCGGCCCATGAAACTTTAACCACTGCCCAGTGATGGCATGGCCTATATCGTTGACAGACTCACGATTATAGATAACTTTAACCTTGAATAAAATAAAAACTACTGAGGCTAGAGGGCTGCAATTTGGTATGTTTGATGATTGGAGGGTGGATCACTAACATAACAATTTGCAGCCCTCTAGCCTCATTAGTTTTCAAGATCTGACGGCGGAGAGAAAAAGTGCAGACGGACAGACAAAGCCGGCACAATAGTTTTCCATTACAGAAAACTAAAAGAGACCTACAGTCCTACAGAAACTGCAAACCGATCAAAGAGCAAAATCTAAAGATTAGCTAAAACAACACAAGGAAAAGTCGTCCGTCAATTTCCTTGGAGGGCCTTTCCTCATCAGCCGGAATACATTACACCGAAGCATCTTGCCACACTTCCGGATAAATATCTCGAGAGGCATAAGGAGATGCAGCATCAATGGGAGCTTGTCATGCGTGTGTGAATTGCAAAATGCCGGGTAGAATTCAATCCGAGTCCGGAGTGGCCATGAATTTTCAGAAGGCAAATGTGTGTCTGTGTGCGTGTGTGTTTAAGTGCGAGAGTTTGGAAGAAGTAATTGTGCATAAATTTTAAGTGAATGAATTATCTTTATGGATGAATGGCTTCCTTCCACACTGGGTTTTGTATCGTAGGTCGAGTTTTGCTTTTTTGCATTTTGCATACAATTTATTTTAAGATATATGTTATAATAGTTATTAATCGATTGGTTTCTTGCTTTTTGCACATAATTAATTAGAATTTTTACGCTATGGTAGATATTAATCGTGGTGAAATCTCTATTAGTGTCCGCTCGCACTTTTCCCGTCGGCCCTCAGATCTTAAAAACTACAGAGGCTAGAGGGCTGCAAATTGGTATGTTGATCATCCACCCTCCAATCATCAAACATACCAAATAACAGCCATCTAGCCTCAGTAGTTTTCATTTTATTTAAGGTTAAAGTTAGCCATAATCGTGCATTTTGGACGATGTAGGCCAGGCCACCACCGGGCCGTGGTTAAAGTTTCATGGGCCGCGGCTCATACAGCATTATACCGATTATACCGAGACCACGGAAAGATAGTTGTATTTACGGTGGCCTTGATTATACGATGTACAGAAAACTCGACTGCGCCGAAGAAACTTCGGCTCATTTTTTACTTGTTTGTGTTTTGCCTCTTTTCAATAACATTTACTCTCAAACTCAGAGAGAAATCAACTCCGCTGTTTTCGTCATCTCATTTCCTTTGCTAATTTACCACTATAACCAAACATTAGCTTTCAATATCCTCCGTAAAATATTTTCAAGTTTTTCACCACTGTCACCAGAGATCAGGGTCTGCTTAGAACCCAAGTATACTTCAGATTTGGAGATTATGAGATAGCTTTCTATCCCCAACGGCCGTTCTGGATAATCAACTCCAAATGAACGGCAAATTGTTTTTCAGATATTAGAAAGGAAAAGTGACTGCAATGCCAGATTAGAACAACGAAAAACGAGAACCATTTAATTAACCTAGGTTTCCCCAGCCTGAAAGTAAGATGTTCACATGTATCATTTGAAAATGCATCTACATACAGATGTGTACGCGAATCAAACACAAAAATATTATGTACAATAAACATGTTAGTCAGAGGTAAGTAAAAACAAGTAAAAAGTGCGTCGAAGTTTCTTCGGCGCAATCTTGTTTTCTGTACAGCCGCTACAGCATATAATCAAGGCCACCGGAACAAAATCTGTCTTTAAGTGGTCTTGGTATAATGTTGTATGAGCCATGAAACTTTAACCAGCCCGACGGTGACCTATCCTATATCGTTGCCAGAAGCACGATTATGGCTAACTTTAACCTTAAATAAAATAAAACTACTGAGGATAGAGGGCTGCAATTTGGTATTTTTGATGACTGGAGGGTGGATGATCAACATAACAATTTGCAGCCCTCTAGCCTCAGTAGTTTTAAGATCTGAGGGCGGACAGAAAAAGCGGACAGCGGACGGACAGACAAAGCCGGCACAATAGTTTTCTTTTACAGAAAACTAAAAATGTTGATAAACGGAATGGTATCCTCTTCAATAAAAAAAAAAACTCAATAACACCATTATTGTATCCGTCCATGATTACCTTTTAAAGAATTATTTATTATAGCTTTTTGAAAAAAAAAAATCTACGACGAAGCGAACATAACCAAAAATCAAAGATTCATTACCTGTTAGATTAGATTCGATCGGATATAAGCGAAAATATATTATTACTTCGATTATATAAATAAAGAGATATGCAAAATCTTTCGAGCATTAATCATAAATGCTTAGATAAATTAATTATAAATTTAATTTTCCAGTAGTTGGAGGTGCGACCGATTGTAATCGCTACACTAACTCTTGTTTTGCCACACGGCTAACATAATGTTGAAAGATTCTGCAGAGCAAGGGATAAATTAAATGAGAAATTGTGTGAAAGCTTCCCAGGGCATAAGGAACTCCGACTTATTTATAAACATCCGAAAGTTAGAGTCTCTTATGCATGAATAATTAGAGGAAGGGAAATTTATGAACGCTGGTGCTGTTTAAATGAACATAAACACAAGATCCTCTCTCTCTCTCTCTCTCTCTCTCTCTCTCTCTCTCTCTCTCTCTCTCTCTCTGTCAGTCTGCCATACACTCACAATAATGCCTATATTTGACAAGGGGCCTCTCTCTCTCTCTCTCTCTCTCTCTCTCTCTCTCTCTCTCTCTCTCTCTCAGACACTCACAAATATATCTATATTCGATAAGGGGACATAGGATGGAAGGGTGATAAGTGACTATGAGAGAGGAGAGAGAGAGAGAGAGAGAGAGAGAGAGAGAGAGAGAGAGAGAGAGAGAGAGAGCAAATTTAAATTTCAAATGTACTAAGAAATTTAAATTTAACAAATGATCAAGAAGGTCTTTTATGATTTGACAGTAAAACAGATATAAGATAGAGAGAGAGAGAGAGAGAGAGAGAGAGAGAGAGAGAGAGAGAGAGAGAGAGAGAACAAATTTCAAATGTACTCAAGAAATTTCAGTGGTTAACAAATGATTAAGAATATCCTTTGTATGATTTGGTAGTAAAATAGAGGTGAGAGAGAGAGAGAGAGAGAGAGAGAGAGAGAGAGAGAGAGAGAGAGAGAGAGAGAGAGATTTTCCTCAAAAGTCCAAAGGAAAACGTTTTATAGTTTTATGATCAAGAATATCCTTTGCATGATTTGACAGTAAACCAGATAAAGAAGAGAGAGAGAGAGAGAGAGAGAGAGAGAGAGAGAGAGAGAGAGAGAGAGAGAAAAAAATTTTGCTCCAAAGTCCAAGGAAAACGTTTTATGGTTCGCTCATGTTCGGATAAAAAGTCGACCAGAATCTTAAGAACTTAAAAAAAAATGAAAAATAAAGGAATAAGCGAATTGCAGTAGAATTTTACCTAATGGTAAGAAAGGTGAACGAATAACGCTCGTTATATTCCAGAAGAAAAGCTGCTAAAGAGAAACGAGTCACGGTTTCTTGTAAACAATATGTGAAACTATGAAATAGCCATAGATATTGGTAACGTAAATTTTGATTTGCAATTTACGAAATTGTGCCTTGAGTGCCTTGAACCTGAAATATCAGTGGTGAGAAAAGTGAACGAATAATATTCGCTATATTCCAGAAGAAAGACTTCTAAAGATAGATGTGTTATGATTTCTTGTAAACAATACGAAACAGTGAAATAATCTTGTATAGTGGCAATGTTATTTTTTGATTTTTGATTTACGAAATTGCTTCATGCCCCTAAATTCACAGTAAACACGTAAACATATACTTTACAAATGTTTAAGTATCCGGGAAGTTTGTGTTTGAACTGAAGTTTGAGATTACAGAGAAACAGGATACAAATTATGATTCTATTAAAATAGGAACACCAAGAATTGCATTTGCAGCATTGGCTAATGGCCACCTGAAATGATACAGATTAGCAGATATGCAGCATTAGCAAAAGTTATCAAAACGTAACACAAAAATTAATTTGGGAAATTAAATCTACAGTGTTGAGCTCAAAAGCGTAAAAAAAACTCCTTCCATACACAAAATATGTTTTACCCTATTAATAAAATTTTAGAATTTACATAATCAAACTTTCTGTGGATTTCCGTTTCCTTTGTGGATTGCCTTGTTATGTGAATAATACCCTTGTCATTTTGGAAGGAGGACTTTTAAAATTTCAATGTTGTCCCCGTGGGAGGTAGTGCCGTCAGTGCACCTCGTGCGGTGCACTGTGGGCATTACTTAAGGGTCTTTGCAGCGTGCCTTCGGTCCCTAGCTGCAACCACTTTCGTTCCTTTTACTGTACCTTCTTTCATATTCTTTCTTCCATCTTACTTTCCACCCTCTCCTAACAATTGCTTCATAGTGCAACTGCGAGGTTTTCCCCCTGTTACACCTTTCAAACCTTTTACTATCAATTTCCCTTTCAGCGCTGAATAATCCTCACAGGTCCCAGTGCTTGGCCTTTGGCCTAAATTCTATATTCAGTTCAATTCAAATCAATTCAAGGTTGTCATCAATTCGGATGATGTATAGCATTCAACTGTCGAATCCATTTTAATGTCCACTGTTCAATTGATTATTACAAATTGCTAGATTCTATTGTAATGTTAACAATACATTCTCCGGACGGAAAACATTTTACAAGTAAACAAAAGAACTAATTTATATGAGCTATTGTCTTGACGATAGATTCCCAATTTAACTCCGTGTAGTACATCCTATCGTCTGAATAATTATACTGATATATTAGTGGATACTGCTTACAAATTATGGTAATTTTGCACTTACAGCTGTTCAGACAGATCGACGAACTTGAGTTCTACCTTCAATTGTTTATTTGTACAGTAATTCATAATTTTTTTCTGATTTTAGATATATATGCATACATATACATACATATGAATATATATGTATATATACATACATATACGTATATATAAACATATAATATTTATATATATATGTATATGTACATATATATAAATATAAATATAAATATATATATATATATATATATATATATATATATATATATATATATATATATATATATACATATAATTTTAAATGACAATTTTAAAAATAAAAATTCATAAGTATATAGCATTACCATAGCAATCAGTAATGAATCATGAAAGAAACATAACCGAAAAATACAAGTAAAGAATCATGTTTCCCTCCAAAAAAGTTATTATTCCATATTTTAATATACATCGCACCGTATGCATACAACAGTTAGGTGTATTCATATGTAAGTCATTTCTCTCTCTCTCTCTCTCTCTCTCTCTCTTTCTCTCTCTCTCTCTCTCTCTCTCGTCTCCACTGTCCCCACCTGCGCGAACTGCCACCGTACTAACAAACTAACCGGGCCAGTAAGTACATAACGGCTTTTGCAAACAAATACAAAAGATCAAACAAATAAACTTTCAAAGACACATTTACCAGAGGCGTCTGTGCGATTAGGAATGAAGGGGTGAGGGGGAGGGGGGGTTAGTTCCCCTGGATTGGGTCGTTGTTGAAATTGATAATGTTCTAATATATATACATATATACTGTGTATATATATATATATATATATATATATATATATATATATATATATAGATATTATAGATAGATAGATAGATAGATAGATAGATAGATAGAAAGATAGATATATATACACATATATCTATATACAGTATATATAGATATACAGTAGGTATATATATATATACATATATATATAATTATACATATATATAAAAAGAGAGAGAGAGAGAGAGAGAGAGAGAGAGAGAGAGAGAGAGAGAGAGAGAGAGAGAGAGAGAGTATATCCAAGGATAAAAATAAAAAAAGTACATTTTTATGCATTAATGATGAGATGACACACAAGATATCGCCTGCTACAGAAGGATTGAGAGAGAGAGAGAGAGAGAGAGAGAGAGAGAGAGAGAGAGAGAGAGAGAGAGGGTGGGTGGGGGTGCCGGTAGCCGAAGAGAAAGAGTAATTAAAGGATTAAAACGGACAGTGAAATAACACGAGATAACAGATGGACTTGCACGAGACAGCGATAATTGATGTGTAACACCGACAAGAGTCGTGAAAATAATCCTGTTCTTGTTCTCCGGCTTCCCTTGTTCTTCTCGTGTTCTCGTTCTAATGGCCCTGATGTTCTCCGTGCTTGCGCGCGTGTGACTGTTTTCGGGGTATAAGATGACGTGGGATTCAGGGTTGAAGTTCGTATTGTTTTGTAACTTATGGGTGTACTAATGTGGATTGGCGCTCGCTCGCTCGCTCTCTCTCTCTCTCTCTCTCTCTCTCTCATAATGTATATGTATATATATATATACTGTACAGAGTGTATATGTATATATATATTTATATATACACATATATATATATATATATATATATATATATATATATATATATAAAATTTTATGTACACATGTATATATATATAAATTTTTATATAAATATATAAAGAGAGAGAGAGAGAGAGAGAGAGAGAGAGAGAGAGAGAGAGAGAGAGAGAGAGAGAGAGTCATTAAACTAATATTCAAGGCTATCTTCTGCATAATGGAGAAATAAGTGATATTTGAAAGTAAAAAAAAAAAGGAAAAAAGATTTACAACGGTTCAGTAGTTAACAAATATAATTAAAAGACACTTTTGTTAACATGTGCACCGGAGAGATCACTGCTTGAAATTGTTTGTCGTTTTCAAGACTGCCCTGTGCATGCCAACTTACGCCCACGTAAACAAATTCTCAACTCTCTCTCTCTCTCTCTCTCTCTCTCTCTCTCTCTCTCACACACACACACAAATATGTTAAATGCTTATTCCTTTTTTATTGTACGTGATGACATATCAACATTACATCTCTCTCTCTCTCTCTCTCTCTCTCTCTCTCTCTCTCTCTCTCTCTCTCTCTCTCTTTGCCTTAGAAAATCCCCATAGAATCTTACTTCACAGACAACACAATTCTTCGCCATTCTTATTACACGTACACAGTGACTTCAATCACATACACCTCGTAGATCATTCGCCCAAGAATACGTACACACAAACGTACACGGACACGCGGATGTACGTACACACTCTCTCTCTCTCTCCGAGGGCGACATGGAGGCTGGATGTCTGTGTACACAATTATTCTCATATTACAGAGGTGACTGACAGACCGACGATAAAAAGGTCCAAGGACCAAACACGTCTTGCAGATTCAACCCATCACTAACCTCGCCTTCCTAGCCACCCCAACCCCACACCCTACCACCCCCCTCAAACCCCCAGTCCCAACCTCCAACCCCACATTACATCTTGTAAACTTTCAGCTCATAAAGATATTGACGCATTATTTTTTTCTATATTTCTCTTCGGGATTGAATGAGAGGTATGTGGTTAAGTACGTGATGTGGTGTTTATGCATTTAAAATAAATCTTATAAAAGATGTGTCTAAGAAATAGTAAGATGAAAATGTTCGTGGTTTACGCAAGGGAAGGCCATAAACTTTTTTGTAAATTTTTGTAAATGTTGGTAAATTTCTTCATTTCTTCCCTTGAGTGCTTTTGTTAAATTATGTACATGCCTCTTTAGCCTTTAGTATGAGTATTCATTACGAAAAAAGCTGACTTGAAGCAATTCGAATGACCATCTTGCAAATTTCTTCGTATCTTTTAGTAGAAACAAGTACACTATAAGCTTCATTATCATTTATCATTCATAACGAAAGAAGGCGACTTTAAACAGTTCCAAAGACCAACATGCAACTTAAAGCACAGATATGCAATTAGCGCCTTGCATCCTATAATTCCCTTTCCCTGCAAAGCGTTGCCCCGGAGAGCAAGAAATCTACCCCTAAAAGCAATTGTGTTTCCAAAACTCTCAGCCACCCCTAAAGGATCTCATTTTTCGAAGCGACGCGTCTTCAAGTTTCACCTCTATTATGACAAGACACAAAGCTTATTTTCCCCCGATTAGCAAAATATATGCATTCACAAACATTTTCTTAGTAACGCCCGATGCGCAGAGTAAACAAGCCTGAAGAATGTGCTTCGCTCTATCAGGTGAATGAAAACCACTTGGGGAGCTTCGCGTCTCGAGTCACAGTGTGGCTGAGAGGAAATTTGTCCGGGAGATAGAATCAGGGAGGACATTAATAGGTCTACGCTGGATAACAGAGGCGGCGATTTATCCTTACCCTGCTTTTATTGCAATTCTCACGGTGTTCTTAATATCTAATATATAAACGTTTACTTTACGACATGGAATGCCTTTATTATTGTTTATATTGATAAAAACAAAAACCTCTTCTTTAGTGTTTTCAATCTCTGACCTGTGGTTAAGTAGGCCAACGTTGTATCCACTTAGTCACAAATGGATCAAAGGAGTGAAATCAGATTATGCTACTGCATATACTTTGGACTCATACAGGGCCTATTGCACCATTACCTATAACTTTACCAATTTCCCTCCCACGAGCAATGAGCAGACGTACGTATTCAATTTTCCATCACAAAGGCAGTGAGGTGAAGTATGTATTATAAGTAGGTAATCTCACCTGGAAATAGATTATAATGACAACCCACCGCTTTTGTGATTTGAACCGCTGGCCTATGATTTCCCAGGTAACTACTTTACCCAATTACTGCTGGTGGGACAGGTAGTGGATGAAACGAAAGTATATCGAGTAATATACCTAGTTTCGCTTCATTTGTGCCCTCTGTAAGTGGGTATAACGTTGGCCTAGCAACTTACAGGTCAGAGGTTTAAGTTCTCTAAGACTAGGTTTCCCTTTATCTTCTATTTCCAGGTGAACCTGCCTGCCTATAATGCATTATTATTACTATTATTATTATTATTATTGTTGTTGCCGTGGGACGAGCCGAAAGGCTGTGAACTTGCTTGGCAACCTCCAAAACATTAGAATAAGCAAATAGGTACCAGGCAAGCCAATAAAGAAATCAGACAGAAATACAAGTGAATATAACTAACTGAAAAGAAAAACAGGCACATATAAATAACCACAGGATGATATCAGTGCAAAATGAACAAGTAGACAAACAGACAAAGCTAGGATAACTGAACTGTCGAATGACACGCTACAGAGGCTATGGAATAGAACAGGGTTCCAGAACACTGCTCATAAGGCAACCTCTTGCGCAAGGTAAGTAAACACAGTATCTGAGATGATCCAGCAACGAGAAATAGTGATACATGTACTTTTGCCAGTAAGTATTACTTCATATCGATTAATTTCGTTCATATCAAGCAGGGGATGCAGGGAACCCCATCTTGCCAACTTTCCTACGTTTGGAACAGATCAAAGCACCGCTGAATGGCCTTAGTTGCCCCAGTGCTTGGCATGTATGCCTAAAATCTATAAATCAATCAATCAATCAGTCAAACAGATCAAAGACAATCATACAAGATTGAAATCAGATGCAAATGAAGTTCAGGAACTATTAAGTAAAATAATATATTAAAAATATGTAGTTTCAAATAAAAAAAAACTACATGAAGTGCGGTGCATTAAAGTTGATTCATACGCTGTCTGAATTATGTGATTCTACCAGCAACTGAACACTTTTTTTTTTATTTTTTTGCACAATTTTTATTTATTATTATTATTTTTTTTTTCAGAAAAAGACCTTGGCGCTCAGTAGGATAAGTAACACGCGAATTCAATAGTCTCAGGCATTAAGAGGAATAATCTAGCCTTTGGTATGAATGATCATTACCAACAAAGGATTAAAATATAATAGTTTTAGTGTGATACAATACCATGATATTTTCAGTTGCTGAAGAAGTAGCTGGGAGGTTTCAAGAGTATGTTCAATAGCCATTTTCTACCAGAAATGTGTCGGCCTAAGGCAAACAATTAAAAGTGAATTTTTCTTGTCAGAAGTAAATACAGAAATACCCATTTGTCACGCCTCATCACAGTCGAGACGCGCTACCACCAATCTGAGAGAGAGAGAGAGAGAGAGAGAGAGAGAGAGAGAGAGAGAGAGAGAGAGAGAGAGAGAGGCAAATTTCGTCATAATTGTGGAGCAAATCGCATTCCTTAGGGTGCGTTTACACTGCAGTAAAACATGTTATAAATTAGTCAGCAGTTATAGAATGTACTTTAATGCATAAATATACTGTGTATATATATATATATATATATATATATATATATATATATATATATATATATATATATATATATATATATATATATATATATATATATATATATATATATATATATATATATATATCACAAACTAGGTGAAAAGTCAACGACCGCCAGTGGATAACGAACCTCAGGCAAATGCTGAACTTCAATCGTGAGAATCCCTGTCGAGAACTACCAACAAGCCGCTGACTTGTATTCAAACCTATTCGTGACATGAGTGCGATAAGTATCCGACATGTCTATGACATATTTTAATGCAGTCTCACCACGAGCCCGCACATACTTACTGCCAAGTCTGAGAACGTCAGTATCAAAGGGGCAGCTTGGGCGTGGGCGTTTCAGGCACTAAATACCAAACGGCATCGTTATGACTGTTCAAGTCTTCAGACGTCAACCTTAAAATGGTAGACACAACATGACTTGGCAGTCTTATGAGCGGTCGTTTTCATCGGAAGATCTGAAACATCATTGATTCATTCGATATTTTAGTGCCGTCTCTTTCAGTCAAAATATGGCCATTTCAAAGCATGCCTGGTAGGGGAGTAGTGCCGGCAGTGCACCTCACACGGTGCACTGTAGGCATTACTAAAGAGGTCTTTGCAGACAGCATATCTCGTAAAGGAGTAGCGCCGTCTATGCACCTCATGTGGTGCACTGTAAGCATTACTGAAGGGTGTATGCAACGTCCCTTCGGCTCCTAGCTACACTCATTTAGCCTTACACAGCATTTGTCGTAAGGAGTAGTGCCGTCAGTGCACTTCATGTGGTGCACTGTAAGCATTACTGAAGGGTGTTTGCAGTGCCCCTTCGGCCTCTAGCTACGCCTACTTCTTAGCCTTTTGCTTTACCTCCATTGCCGCTTCCTCTCTTCAATCTTGCTGTCCAACCTCTCTAACTTTTATTTCTTAGTGCAGCTGTGGGGGTTTCTCCCAGTTCCACCTTTAGATCTTTGTACTTCATTATCTTTATTTTCTGGGTATCTTTATCTTGCTGTCCAACCACTCAAACTCCCTCTTTTCACTGTCTTAAATCTTGAATGATTGAAAGTGCCACAATGCCTGCCGTAGTAGCTTGGAAGCCTGATTTTCATAAATGTCGCAGCATTAATGAAATACTTTTAAATAGTGATTTAATATAAAAACTTACTATACATTATAGTAAGATTTCTAACTTGGTTAGAAACTTACTATAATGTACTTCCAAATGAAGCCAAAATCGCAGATTCTTGAATATTTGTGTTTCTTAAAAGCCGCATGTGTACAAAACCTTGAGGAATACTTCCTAAATCATTTTCAAATAATATTTTGAGACTGGCGAAAGTTTCTTGAAAGCCTAGTGAAAGAAAAAGTTGAATTGACAGAAACATGTATTCGTAATATATTGAAAGTGATCAAGATTGGCTGGCTGCAACAGGCGTTCATAAAATCAGAAATGTTAATCCTACAAACTATTCCACGAATTAGTGGTATATATTTTTTCGAATTTTTCAATACTTGTGGATTGCAGATTAATCCCAAAGGAAAGCACCCTACTAGCTATTACACGAATTAGTGGTATATGTTTTTTCGAATTGTTCAGTACTTGTGGATTGCAGATCAGTCCCAAAAGAAAGCATCCTACAAGCTATCACACGAATTATTGTTTTTTCGAATTTTTCAGTACTTGTGGATTGCAGATCAGTCCCAAAAGAAAGCACCCTACAAGCTATTACACGAATAAGTGGTATATATTTTTTCGAATTTTTCAATACTTGTGGATGCAGATCAATCCCAAAAGAAAGTTGAATAAAATTTAACTGTTACTATATCTCACTATGGGGAAGAACAGAACCAAGAGTGATCTAGAGGAAACTGCAATTCCGAAAGGCAGAGAGAGAGAGCGGCGGAGAAAACGGGCGAATTTGTTGTGGCTGTTTCGAGACCTTTGCTTTAAACAGGAACAGTCTTGGAATAACAGACGGAATAAAACGCGCGATAGACATACCTCGCAACTCGAACCCAATTTATATTCTTGCATACAGAGCAGGGCAGACACGGCGAGACGCCATAGACGAGGGGGTATATAAGTAACAGGTTTGCTGAATTGGACTTTGTATTTATTTGTAAACGTAATAATGGAGAGTTAGAGGAATTTACTTCTGGTGATAGAAATTCATTTCTCGCTATAATGTGGTCCGGATTCCACAATAAGCTGTAGGTCCCGTTGCTAAGTAACCAATTGGTTCTTAGCCACGTTAAAAAATAAGTCTAATCCTTCGGGTCAGCCCTCTCTAGGAGAGCTGTTAGTCAGCTCAGTGGCCTGGTAAAACTAAGGTATACTTAACTTTGTAAACGTAATGTAATGGTGAACTTGAAGACTTAACAGTGATTTCAGAAATATAAAAAAATTACGCTTTCATAATCGAATCCCAAATATTCGATGATGGAACTGATTTCCTCGATTTGAATACAGAAGATGCTTAATTGACAACTAACTGTTTTTGCCAGAGAATAACCACTATGTCATTCTAATGATACAATACTTGGCTTTTTTACCTCTTAGTCCAGCAAATTTCAGTCCAATAACGGTTTACCAATTTACAACACGGTTTTTTAAAATATGTTTTCCGTAAAAATTAAAACATTAAAGAAATGCTTCACGACATAATACGTGCTTCCATACATCCTTGCAAAATGTGGTTTTTAGTTTATGTAAATGATATTTACAGTGGCAAGTAAAAGGTTGTACGCTTTCACATGAGCTACTATTATCTGTTTACATGAACAATTTGGTCAATGTGCAGACTGATTTAGTTTTATTGTTTCCCCTATAGATTTCTCCTATACTTTCCATATTCCTTCTAATTTAAGCAACCTAATTTTCCTGACCTTATTTTCCTTGTTCTGTTGCATTTTGTACTTCCAAATCCTTGATTATATCTCTATGTACCACAGGTGCTAAGGAACCGGTAACTTGATGCCTTTAACTAAGCAAAGAATAATATTAATATAAAAATTAGAAATGGGCATTGAAGAAAATAAGGCCAAATCCTGATGGGAAAGAAAGTCACACTTGTTAGAAGGTAAAAAAAAAAAGGCAGGAATCAGGAAAAACAGCAACAGGAGAAACCAAAAGCTTGACAGTTGAGAGGAAACAACAGTTAGTAAACAATAAAAAGTCAAAGATTGCTGATTTCCACACCGTGATAAAACTTGTGGGTGGGAGGCTGGTTGGTGTTACGAGGCTGCATGAAAGGAGGAATGATTTTCTCTCCGCTTAAGAGGAACACTGACCAAAGCAGTACCTGTACAAAAGAGACAGCTGTGCCTCCCACTGGCAGACAGAAAAGATTCAAGAGAAAGATGAAAGTTATGGCTGATATTTTCATTAGAAGAATTATCTTTGACTCACTCTCATCGAGAATGGAACGTAACAGGAGACAATTCAGATCTCAGATAGGAGAACAGAACTGCAGAAAGTGATAAATACCCATAATATAAAGCTCATTTTAACTTTGGGCGCAACCTCGAGAGGGGAAAATTAACGATGTGGTTTATAGATCTAGAGTTTTTCTTAGAGAACCTTTATGCCCTAAGATAAGGTCCTTTTCGATAAGTATTTAGGTGGCTTATTGACCATAGCCATTAGTCTTTGTAAAATATTTTTCATGGAGTACTGATAAAATATCGATCTTTATTTATTTATCAGATCCACGAACAATACAATGCCCTAGAACTCTAACCTATGGAATATTGCTTTATCATTCCAAAATCGCAACAGCTTACAAAAAGGATTATTTAGACATACCATGTCTTTTATTCATCCAACGGGGCACATAAATATATCAAACAACCGCCACCAAATGTCATATGGGGATGAACAGATGTGCTTGCAATATTAAAAGGTTTACATCAGTAATGTATTCTGTATTAAAATTATTGTACGGCGTCCCTCTATTCCCAACTGTTTCTTCTTGAATAATGAACCAGAGCACAATGAAATATGAATTTAGAAAAGGTTTTCTATGCTTGTGTTAGCATATCCAGTGAATAGGATGGCGAGTTGTAAATGCCATATTAAAATCTTGTTAACGAAGATGCAATTTGATTTTTTCATATTTAGATATAAAGGGTAACATAGGTTTCGTAACTTATTATTATTATTATTATTATTATTATTATTATTATTATTATTATTATTATTATTATTATTATTATTATTATTATTATTATTATTACTATTATTCAGAAGATGAACTCTATTCATATGGAACAAGCCCACAGGGCGTTTGACTTGAAATTCAAGCTTCCAAAGAATATGGTGTTCAAATAAGAAGCAAATTATAAACAAAACCTCACCTTTCAATGAAGACATTTGAAACGATTTGTATCCAAACAGCAAATTTTTTTTTATTTAAACACCCAACTGTAATGTGTGGGAACATTACCACTCACAAATAAGCACCTACTATTTAAAGTAAGCAAAGTAAGCTACTACGTCTGACAAAGACTATACCATGCTCCGCGTGTTGCCTCTGCTCTGTTCTCATGCTACTGCCTCCGCCACTTCTGACTACTGTGTACCTTTGCCTCCTATGACTACTGTGTACCTTTGCCTCTTCTGGCTACTGTGTACCTTTGCCTCTTCTGACTACTGTGTACCTTTGCCTTTTCTGCCTGCTGTGTACCTTTGCCTCTTCTGACTACTGTGTACCTTTGCCTCCTCTGACTACTGTGTACCTTTGCCTCTTCTGACTACTGTGTACCTTTGCCTCCTCTGACTACTGTGTACCTTTGCCTCTTCTGACTACTGTGTACCTTTGCCTCTCCTGACTACTGTGTACCTTTGCCTCCTCTGACTACTGTGTACCTTGCCTCCTCTAACTACTGTACCTTTGCCTCTCCTCTGACTACTGTGTACCTTTGCCTCCTCTGACTACTGTGTACCTTTGCCTCCTCTAACTACTGTGTACCTTTGCTCCTCTTCTGACTACTGTGTACCTTTGCCTCCTCTGACTACTGTGTACCTTTGCCTCTTCTGACTACTGTGTACCTTTGCCTTCTCTGACTACTGTGCACCTTTGCCTCTCCTGACTACTGTGTACCTTTGCCTCCTCTGACTACTGTGTACCTTTGCCTCTTCTGACTACTGTGTACCTTTGCCTCCTCTGACTACTGTGTACCTTTGCCTCTCCTGACTACTGTGTACCTTTGCCTCCTCTGACTACTGTGTACCTTTGCCTCCTCTAACTACTGTGTACCTTTGCCTCTTCTGACTACTGTGTACCTTTGCCTCCTCTGACTACTGTGTACCTTTGCCTCTTCTGACTACTGTGTACCTTTGCCTCTTCTGACTACTGTGTACCTTTGCCTCTCCTGACTACTGTGTACCTTTGCCTCCTCTGACTACTGTGTACCTTTGCCTCTTCTGCCTATTGTGTACCTATGCCTCCTCTGACTACTGTGTACCTTTGCCTCTCCTGACTATTGTGTACCTTTGCATCTTCTGACTATTGTGCACCTTTGCCTCTTCTGACTACTGTGTACCTTTGCCTCTTCTGACTACTGTGTACCTTTGCCTCTTCTGACTATTGTGTACCTTTGCCTCTTCTGACTACTGTGTACCTTTGCCTCCTCTGACTACTGTGTACCTTTGCCTCTTCTGACTATTGTGTACCTTTGCCTCCTCTGACTACTGTGTACCTTTGCCTCTTCTGACTACTGTGTACCTTTGCCTCTTCTGACTATTGTGTACCTTTGCCTCTTCTGACTATTGTGTACCTTTGCCTCTTCTGACTACTGTGTACCTTTGCCTCTTCTGACTATTGTGTACCTTTGCCTCCTCTGACTACTGTGTACCTTTGCCTCTTCTGACTATTGTGTACCTTTGCCTCTTCTGACTATTGGGTACCTATGCCTCCTCTGACTACTGTGTACCTTTGCCTCTTCTGACTATTGTGTACCTTTGACTATTGTGTACCTTTGCCTCTTCTGACTATTTGTGTACCTTTGCCTCCTCTGACTACTGTGTACTTTTGCCTCTTTCTGACTATTGTGTACGTTTGCCTCCTCTGACTATTGTGTACCTTTTGCCTCTTCTGACTATTGTGTACCTTTGCCTCTTCTGACTATTGTGTACCTTTGCCTCCTCTGACTACTGTGTACTTTTGCCTCTTCTGACTACTGTGTACGTTTGCCTCCTCTGACTACTGTGTACCTTTGCCTCTTCTGACTATTGTATACCTATGCCTCCTCTGACTACTGTGTAACTTTGCCTCTTCTGACTATTGTGTACCTATGCCTCCTCTGACTACTGTGTACCTTTGCCTCTTCTGACTATTGTGCACCTTTGCCTCTTCTGACTACTGTGTACCTTTGCCTCTTCTGACTACTGTGTACCTTTGCCTCTTCTGACTATTGTGTACCTTTGCCTCTTCTGACTACTGTGTGCCTTTGCCTCCTCTGACTACTGTGTACCTTTGCCTCTTCTGACTATTGTGTATCTTTGCCTCCTCTGACTACTGTGTACCTTTGCCTCTTCTGACTACTGTGTACCTTTGCCTCTTCTGACTATTGTGTACCTTTTATTCTTCTGACTATTGTGTACCTTTGCCTCTCTCTACTCTGACTACTGTGTACCTTTGCCACTTCTGACTATTGTGTACCTTTGCCTCTTCTGACTACTGTGTACCTTTGCCTCTCTTCTGACTATTGTGTACCTTTTGCCTCTTCTGACTATTGGGTACCTATGCCTCCTCTGACTACTGTGTACCTTTGCCTCTTCTGACTATTGTGTACCTTTGCCTCTCTTCTGCTATTGTGTACCTTGCCTCCCTCTGCCTACTGTGTACTTTTGCTCTCTTCTGACTATTGTACGTTTGCCTCCTCTGACTATACAAAACCTTTGCCTCTTCTGACTATTGTGTACCTTTGCCTCTTCTGACTCTTGTGTACCTATGCCTCCTCTGACTACTGTGTGTACCTTTGCCTCTTCTGACTATTGTGTACCTTTGCCTCTTCTGACTATTGTGTACCTATGCCTCTTCTGACTATTGTGTACCTTTGTCTCTTCTGACTATTGTGTACCTTTGCCTCTTCTGACTATTGTGTACCTTTGCCTCTTCTGACTACTCTGTACCTTTGCCTCTTCTGACTATTGTGTACCTATGCCTCTTCCGACTACTGTGTACCTTGCCTCTTCTGACTATTGTGTACCTTTGCCTCTTCTGACTACTGTGTATCTTTGCCTCCTCTGACTACTGTGTACCTTTGCCTTCTCTGACTACTGTGTACCTTTGCCTCTTCTGACTACTGTGTACCTTTGCCTTCTCTGACTACTGTGTGTACCTTTGCCTCTTCTGACTACTGTGTACCTTGGCCTCCTCTGACTATTGTGTACCTTTGCCTTCTCTGACTACTGTGTACCTTTACCTCTTCTGACTACTGTGTACCTTTGCCTCCTCTGACTATTGTGTACCTTTGCCTCTTCTGACTATTGTGTACCTTTGTCTCTTCTGACTATTGTGTACCTTTGCCTCTTCTGACTACTGTGTACCTTTGCCTCTTCTGACTATTGTGTACCTTTGTCTCTTCAGACTATTGTGTACCATTGCCTCTTCTGACTACTGTGTACCTTTGCCTTCTCTGACTACTGTGTACCTTTGCCTCTTCTGACTACTGTGTACCTTTGCCTCCTCTGACTACTGTGTACCTTTGCCTCTTCTGACTATTGTGTACCTTTGTCTCTTCTGACTATTGTGTACCTTTGCCTCTTCTGACTATTGTGTACTTTTGCCTCTTCTGACTACTCTGTACCTTTGCCTCTTCTGACTACTGTGTACCTTGGCCTCTTCTGACTACTGTGTACCTTTGCCTTCTCTGACTACTGTGTACCTTTGCCTCCTCTGACTACTGTGTATCTTTTGCCTCCTCTGACTACTGTGTACCTTTGCCTTCTCTGACTACTGTACCTTTGCCTCTTCTGACTACTGTGTACCTTTGCCTTCTCTGACTACTGTGTGTACCTTTGCCTCTTCTGACTACTGTACCTTTGCCTCCTCTGACTATTGTGTACCTTTGCCTTCTCTGACTACTGTGTACCTTTACCTCTTCTGACTACTGTGTACCTTTGCCTCTCCTGACTACTGTGTACCTTTGCCTCCTCTGGCTACTGTGTACCTTTGCCTCTTCTGACTACTGTGTACCTTTGCCTCTTCTGACTATTGTGTACCTTTGCCTCTTCTGACTATTGTGTACCTTTGCCTCTTCTGACTATTGTGTACCTATGCCTCCTCTGACTACTGTGTACCTTTGCCTCTTCTGACTACTGTGTACCTTTGCCTCCTCTGAGTACTGTGTACCTTTGCCTCTCCTGACTATTGTGTACCTTTGCCTCTTCTGACTATTGTGTACCTTTGCCTCTCCTGACTATTGTGTACCTTTGCCTCTTCTGACTATTGTGTACCTATGCATCCTCTGACTACTGTGTACCTTTGCCTCTTCTGACTATTGTGTACCTTTGCCTCTTCTGACTATTGTGTACCTATGCCTCCTCTGACTACTGTGTACCTTTGCCTCTTCTGACTATTGTGTACCTATGCCTCTTCTGACTACTGTGTACCTTTGCCTCTTCTGACTATTGTGTACCTATGCCTCCTCTGACTACTGTGTACCTTTGCCTCTTCTGACTATTGTGTACCTTTGCCTCTTCTGACTATTGTGTACCTATGCCTCCTCTGCCTACTGTGTACCTTTGCCTCCTCTGACTACTGTGCACCTTTGCCTCTTCTGACTATTGTGTACCTTTGCCTCTTCTGACTATTGTGTACCTTTGCCTCTTCTGACTACTGTGTACCTTTGCCTCTTCTGCCTATTGTGTACCTTTGCCTCTTCTGACTATTGTGTACCTTTGCCTCTGCTGACTATTGTGTACCTTTGTCTCTTCTGACTATTGTGTACCTTTGCCTCTTCTGACTATTGTGTACCTTTGCCTCTTCTGACTACTGTGTACCTTTGCCTCTTCTGACTACTGTGTACCTTTGCCTCTTCTGACTACTGTGTACCTTTGCCTTCTCTGACTACTGTGTACCTTTGCCTCCTCTGACTACTGTGTACCTTTGCCTCCTCTGACTACTGTGTACCTTTGCCTTCTCTGACTACTGTGTACCTTTGCCTCTTCTGACTACTGTGTACCTTTGCCTCCTCTGACTACTGTGTACCTTTGCCTCTTCTGACTACTGTGTACCTTTGCCTCTTCTGACTACTGTGTACCTTTACCTCTTCTGACTACTGTGTACCTTTGCCTTCTCTGACTACTGTGTACCTTTGCCTTCTCTGACAGTGTACCTTGCCTCCTCTGACTACTGTGTACCTTTGCCTCTTCTGACTATTGTGTACCTTTGCCTCTTCTGACTATTGTGTACCTTTGCATCTTCTGACTATTGTGTACCTTTGCCTCTTCTGACTATTGTGTACCTTAGCCTCTTCTGACTATTGTGTACCTTTGCCTCTTCTGACTACTGTGTACCTTTACCTCTTCTGACTACTGTGTACCTTTGCCTCCTCTGACTACTGTGTACCTTTGCCTCTTCTGACTACTGTGTACCTTTGCCTCTTCTGACTATTGTGTACCTTTGCCTCTTCTAACTATTGTGTACCTTTGCCTCTTCTGACTATTGTGTACCTTTGCCTCTTCTGACTATTGTGTACCTTTGCCTCTTCTGACTATTGTGTATCTTTGCCTCTTCTGACTATTGTGTACCTTTGCCTCTTCTGACTATTGTGTACCTTTGCCTTCTCTGACTACTGTGTACCTTTGCCTTCTCTGACTACTGTGTACCTTTGCCTCCTCTGACTATTGTGTACCTTTGCCTCTTCTGACTATTGTGTACCTTTGCCTCCTCTGACTACTGTGTACCTTTGCCTCTTCTGACTATTGTGTACCTTTGCCTCTTCTGACTATTGTGTACCTTTGCCTCTTCTGACTACTGTGTACCTTTGCCTCTTCTGACTATTGTGTACCTTTGCCTCTTCTGACTATTGTGTACCTATGCCTCCTCTGACTAATGTGTACCTATGCCTTCTCTGACTACTGTGTACCTTTGCCTCCTCTGACTACTGTGTACCTTTGCCTCTTCTGACTATTGTGTACCTTTGCCTCTTCTGACTACCTTTTGCCTTGTTTACCTTTGCTCTCCTCTGACTGTGTACCTTTGCCTTCTCTGACTACTGTGTACCTTTGCCTCCTCTGACTTCTGACTACTGTGTACCTTTGCTCTTTCTTCTGACTATTGTGTACCTTTGCCTCTTCTGACTCTGACTATTGTGTACCTTTGCCTCCCCTCTGACTACTGTGTACCTTTGCCTCCTCTCTTCTGACTATTGTGTACCTTTGCCTCTTCTGACTATTGTGACCTTGCCTCTTCCTACCTTTGCCTCTTCTGACTATTGTGTACCTTTTTGCCTCTTCTCTGACTACTGTGTACCTTTGCCTCTTCTGACTATCGTGTACCTTTGCCTCTTCTGACTATTGTGTACCTTTGCCTCTTCTGACTATTGTGTACATTTGCCTTCTCTGACTACTGTGTACCTTTACCTCTTCTGACTACTGTGTACCTTTGCCTCCTCTGACTACTGTGTACCTTTGCCTCCTCTGACTACTGTGTACCTTTGCCTCTTCTGACTATTGTGTACCTTTGCCTTCTCCCTCTGACCTACTGTGTACCTTTACCTCTTCTGACTACTGTGTACCTTTGCCTACCTTTGCCTTCTCTGACTACTGTGTACCTTTGCCTCCTCTGACTACTGTGTACCTTTGCCTCCTCTGACTACTGTGTACCTTTGCCTCTTCTGACTATTGTGTACCTTTGCCTCTTCTGACTATTGTGTACCTTTGCCTCTTCTGACTATTGTGTACCTGAATCCCCATCAGAGGTTGCTTATGGATTCTTCATGAGTATCTGTATACGTCTCTGGATATTTTCCCTTTCTTTGGAGCTTCTGATTCGATGTATGTCTGGGTAAAATTGTGTATCTTGAACACACATTCACACACATTATATATATATATATATATATTTATATATATATATATATATATATATATATATATATATATATATATATATATATATATATATATATATATATATATATATATATATGTATATGTAAATATTTATATATATATGTGTGTGTGTACGTGTGTGTACGTGTGTGTGTGTGTGTGAGCGTATGAATGTCTACGAAACGCACGTCACACTGAAAGTACACAAATATTAAATATATTACATGCAACAGACGGACGATGATGTGAATTCTAGCTGTGAATTCCGCTACTTTGAGAACCATTTAAAACGAGCAAAGCAGTACAGGACTACAGTAAACCCAACGCAGAAAAGAGACCTAAAGACCCTCAGGTATAAATGAAAACGAGTATAGCAGCAGTGTCAACGAAGAAAACAAAACAAAACAAAAAAAAAAAACAAGAAACAATCGAAGATCGTTAGAAAAGCAATAAAGAGCGCGTCGATTTCTTTTGACCTTTGCAACGGGCGAAGACTGCAAGAGATTCAGATAACATCTCGAAGGCATTTTGGGAATCCGCTTATTGAGGGCACGAAACGAATAGCGGGGGATCGAGAGAAAAGGCGGAGGTTGTAAATAAGGACCAGTGAGGAGGAACCACTAATTCGGGGGTGGACATCTGATGCTGATTGCGAACGCCGATAAATACTCTTCGTTATTGACGGCGGGTTGGCGTAAACAGTTGTGTGTTTGTAAACATTCAATTAATATGGAATTAGGCGGGTGGTTTGAAAAGAATTTTAGGATCAGGAAATGAATTTAGTGAGTATCAATATACTGTATATGCATAAATATGTGTATATATATATATATATATATATATATATATATATATATATACACATGTATATATATAAATATATGTATATATGTATATGCATATATATATATATATATATATATATATATATATATATATATATATATATATATATATATATATATATATATATATATATATTACATACATATATATATGTATATATACAGTATATTTATTATATATATAAATAAATACATATATATTCAGTATATATATATATAATATATATATATATATATATATATATATATATATATATATATATATATATATATATATATATATATATATATATATATACATACTTAGTTTTTACCTAAGATTTTCATTCAGGTTGCTATTCAAGCAAAAGATTTTAAGCAGTAGACATAGAGTTAAAACTTACGTGTATAATATATACAACTTTTTTTTTCAATTAAAAAAGAATTGTGTATGCAAATGCATTTGTTTGTATGGGACGTTATTAATTTTCCATCTTTCATAATGTAATAGTATTTATACAGAATAAGGCAAAAGTCCGTTAATCAGCTGAACTAGTTTGTGCAGATTAAAAAGTGATCTGTACTGGTGAAAAATAAGAAAAATCAACGTACAACTGTGAAAAATTATCGAACGCTTGTAGCATTATTATCATAATTCCAGCAGATATAGGTGGACCCTTTCTTAGTTCCCTGACAGTAGCACAGCAAAAAATAAAATGATAATAATAAAGTAAAAAAAAATGTTTGAATTTAAATGTGCAGATATCCATTGCCTCCCTGATTCCACTTCATATTTAAGCTTACTGCAATACTTACTGATCCACTTTGTATCTGCCAATGAATGGAAACATTTCTTTTTACATTAACTTGAGCAAGGGTTGATTGACAGCATGGAATCATCTGCGCACTATTCTGCTTAGTTATCAGTCCTTTTGGTCACGTCAATTGAAAATGGCTAGAATCCACCATTAATGTTTCGAATGACTGCCCGAGGTGTCTATCTATAACAACAAAATCCAAGTGGGTCTTTCTTGTTTGTTCGCCCCGGATGGGCGCGGGGTAGGTGGGGGATCGGGAGGGTAGGGGAGACATGATACATCCACCCTCCTCCTGCAAACCTGTTTGTCCTCCCCAGGATAGGCAGGGGATTGGGAGGGTAGGGGAGACATGGCTGGCAGCGCCGGGTTCCAGCGCAGCGTAGTGCGCGCCATCAAGCTCGTACTAAGTAATATAGGACTAGGCTTGCGTTACATATCAATAATTCAATTGGCTACACTATGCAGGGAAAGGTGAGGTCATAAGTACATAACTTA
The DNA here is from genome assembly GCF_040412425.1 of Macrobrachium rosenbergii. Classification (NCBI taxonomy): domain Eukaryota; kingdom Metazoa; phylum Arthropoda; class Malacostraca; order Decapoda; family Palaemonidae; genus Macrobrachium; species Macrobrachium rosenbergii. The sequence continues at coordinate 12,127,385 of NC_089792.1, read as the reverse complement.
TGTTACAGTAAAATGAAATGCATATTATATAAACATTAGCCAAAGTATTGTATTCATATTTATGTTATCAAAAGTGATAATTTGCTAATTGCGTATATATTTGCTCTTAAGTGTTTCAGTACAATATATCCCTGCCAAGGAAATTAAAAAATGATCGGAATAAAAAAAAAAAACGATGGGAATTTGGATATTCCAAAACAGAAGTCCACTGGTGTTTATCATTCTATGCATAGCCAGGATAACATATGAGATTCTGCAAGGTGGGACACTGACCTAGATTGCACGGCTTAGAAACAGTTCCTTTCCCTCGATTGGCGCCTGCTACTTTTTTCCTTTCCGTGCTTCTTACTTCCTGTTTATTTCTGTTTTTTCGGACCTGGGCTAGAAAAAGGCATCGTATTTTCCGTCTTTCGCGCTTAGAAATAAGTATGGCTTCAAACTGAATTCAAGGTAGGGTGAAGTTCATTCAGCAGTAAATAGCTTTTTTTTTTTTAACGCATTTTACACGTTTTTTTTTATAATTCTACTAAAATGAACAATTAATAGGTAGCTTATTCAAAATCATAAGAATGCAAAAAGTGTATAACTATCAAAACATGCAAGCACAAAAGGACGGCGCTTACCACTTAGAGATGGTTTGAATATCCTAACTTTCTCTGTGCTTGTATGCTTAGGGGGCTGTTTATGTATGGTCCTTTTTTTAGTTTTTTGTAAAAGAAAACTGTTGTGCCGGCTTTGTCTGTCCGTCTGCACTTTTTTCTGTCCGCCCTCAGATCTAAAAAAATACTGAGGCTAGAGGGCTGCAAATTGGTATGTTGATCATGCACCCTCCAATCATCAAACGTACCAAACTGCAGCCCTCTAGCTTCAATAGTGTTTATCTTATTTAAGGTTAAAGTTAGCCATAATCGTGCATCTGGCAACGATATAAGATAGGCCACGACCGGGCTGTGGTTAAAGTTTCATGGGCCGCGGCTCTCACAGCATTATACCGAGACCACCGAAAGAAAGATCTATTTTCGGTGGCCTTGATTATACGCTGTAGCGGCAGTACAGAAAACTCGACTGCGCCGAAGAAACTTCGGCACATTGTTTACTTTTTTTTTTATTTTGTATTTTTTTTGGCTGGTGATAGCGTGGATTTATTTGTCACCGTGACTAGTCTGGAGAGTCACAACGATTCCAGAGCTTTTCTGCTACGCAGCAGCCGATGGAAAGGCCATTTTCATTTGCATTTCAAGCTCAGAAACCGCTGAAAAGAAGCGAATAACATAAGGAAAGGAGTGAAATATGAGGATCAATATGTGGGAAACGATGGCTTGACGGGTGTTATGGGTATTAAGTGAATGTACGAAATTGTGAAACTGTTGGCACTGACAAATGAAAACCAATGTTATTTGTGTAAATCAGTGCCCTTTGCTGAAAATATATTTCCAGGAGAATATTACGAAGCCAGGAAAATATCTACGTTCCAGTAAAACAAATTAAATTTTCGGTCTGCCGTGACGTTTCGAAGATTCTGATTTTTTCATTGTCCTTAAAAAAATCTACAAGTTCCCACAAGCAGAAATGATAATATGCCGCCTTGGATTAAATAAAGTCATTGGGATTGCTAAGAAAAGACTTTGTTGTAAAATAAGAATAAATGTAACGACGAGATGAGAGGAACGATGGGTTGCACAAGTCACTGATGAATTAGTTCATCAGTAAAGTAAAATTTCAGTCAGAGACAAATGCAAGATATGGACTTTCTCATTCCTAAAAGAAAATTTTTAAAGAAAGGACATGACATCTCTGAGAGGATTACAGAGAATTAGTCGTAGTCAGAGCATAAAATGAGAGCCTACTGTGACTGATGTTGTCTGTCTCTTGGCTTCATGGACAGAGAGCATGAGGAATGAAACCACGAGGTTACAGGACTGAAAGATTTAAGACAAGAGGCGACCCATATGTTAATGACTGGCATTAGAATTGCACTAATATTTGGTCCTGAAAATTAGGGTTTCATGAGCAAAAGCAGTAATGTAAAGGAGAAGGCTAGGGAAATTCGTCTGAGATACTATGGCCATGTAATAAGAAGAGAAGAGGTGGAACCAATCAAGAGAGCCAAGAACATCCCAGTGATTGGGGGGGGGGAGGGAGGAGTGTGGGGCGTCACCGGATCAGATGTATGGATGTGGTGAGGAGGGGTATGGGTGAGGTGGGCCTGGGTAAGAAGATGCCAGGAATAGAAATTGATGGAGAAAGTTGACTCGAGCGGCCGACCCTGCTATACAGTGGGACTAATAAGGTCGAAAGAAGAAGAAAACAGTATCCCTTCTCACTGAAAATCAAACAGTCTCATGTGCTGGCCACCATGTATATTTAACATTCTGCATAAGGGATTTCATGGTGAGAATGAAAATGATATGAGCAGATGAAAAGTTACAGAAAAGAGAGAGAGAGACAGAGAGAAAAGCCACGAATCCTAAGAAAAGAATATGCTTTTGTAAGAAGTTCGTAGTTACAGGTAAAACAGAGACAGAGAATATCAGCTACTGAGATGTGGTGGTGAGCTGGAAATCATGTATAATGGTTGGATGTTTAAGAAATAGTTCAATCACATTAATTTTTTTTTTTTTTTCAAAGTTTACCGAGCAAAAGACTTTGACGTGTCCCTAGGAACAGAGGAAAAATCAAGGCTGCTGGGTATGTGCGAATTAAACAAACTTATGTAATTACATGATTACATCACAAATGTCTATATTCATTTCTCGCCAACTGACGATCTTTAAATCAGTGCAGAATGAAAGAATATGCATGGTGCACGTAGAGGTAAAAAGAGAGAGAGAGAGAGAGAGAGAGAGAGAGAGAGAGAGAGAAAGAGAGACTTACACCCTAATTCCATCAGTCTGCAGAAAATCGCATGTTTGCACGTACAGACAGGATTTGCGCCTCCGAAATGCATACATTTATTCTCGGGCTTAAACCGCCGAAAATCTCGCGTGGCCAGAGTCGACACCCGACATGGCAACCAGAAATTTACGCCCCGTGTCGGATATTCGCCGAACTTGACTCCCCGCAGATCCGCCGGATCCGAAACGGATAAATTTGGATCAATAACCGACGTCACCGACCGAGAGGAATATAAATTCACGTCAGGTCGCGAGTCGGAAGATAATCCCACGCCGTCCTCCATCTTGAAAAGTGCCCCGAGAAAGCACGTAGTTATCCCGAAAGCACAATTAAGTTTTTTTTCTTGTTGTCTGTTCGCTTCTGCATAATCTTCAGGGCCACGGGGACGTCTCTCAGCACAAGAGGACAATGCTCATTCAAAGAGTTAGGACGGATTAGCCCGGATTAACTCGCTGTCGCCTGAACAGGATCTCTGCCTCTTAATGACGACGTAAATATATCTATTTTGAATATGCTGATCGCGTCCTGACTACCGTTTGTCTCTCTCTCTCTCTCTCTTTCTCTCTCTCTTTCACGTTCTCAGTGTTCCGGCATTTTTCGATTCTTTTCTTGTTCTTCCGCCTTGTTAGATTGGGTTCTGTGCGAAGTTTTAAGTAGGTTTCCCATCAAACGAATGTGTGTGTGTGTATATATATATATATATATATATATATATATATATATATATATATATATATATATATAATGAAAAGAAAAAAAAAATATATATATATACATATATATATAATGTAAAGAAAAGGAAAAAATGAAAAAAAATTAACAATTGTAATAATAATCATGATCATCATCATGATCATCAAAGCAAAACTATACACAACAAAAGATGCTGAAGCAAGAGAAAGAGGAAAACAGTTCCAATTTATTATTGAAATTGACAAAACAACTGGACACAGAAAGCGAGAGGCAAAACACCACAAAGAAAGCAAGAGGCTGAAGATGTACACATGTGTACAAAACACACACACACACACACACACACACACACACACATATATATATATATATATATATATATATATATATATATATATATATATATATATATATATATATATATATATATGTGTATGTGTGTGTATAATGTATGTATCTTGCCAGTTTATTCAGTGATGTTTTGAATAAATCTGGTAAGCACTTCAGTAAGTGTTATGTTTTTGTACATACTTTAATAGCATAATCTTTCAGAGTTTACTTGAGATTTTTCCCCGTACTGATTCCTTCATAACAATCTGATGCGATTCTTCACTTACATTGACGGAAATCTGGCTATGGTAAGCATTTTCGTATACTGGTCACTCCGGGTCTTTTGAATTTAGGAAATTATGGCACAGGTAAAAATGGCACAGGTAAAAATGGCACAAGTGAAAAAATAGGAAAAAAATGGCACAAGGAAAAAAAAATATATTGATTCATCTTCGATGTTTCGCCGTGTTTAGTACTAGCCCCTCGTGGATCAAATGTACTTCGCCGCGTTTAGTACTAGCCCTTCGGGAATCAGATGCACTTAAGGACATCTGATCCCCGAGAGGCTGGTACTAAGCGCGGCAAAACATTGTAGGTGAATCAATATAATTTTTTCCCTCCTGCCATTTTTTCCTACTTTTGCACTTGTGCCATTTTTACCTGTGTTATTTTTACCTGTGGCACCTTTACCGTGCCATTATTACTGTTCACCGGGTCTTTTAGTGAATTAATTTCTGCGTTTTTCCCTTAAGGAGATCCGTAAGATTCTATTCGTAATCCTCACTTCTGTTTAATGTTATAACTTTATACCCGTTTAATTCTTAAAACACGTGCCCGACGCCGCAGTGGTTCTTAACCAGGGGTGCTCGCACCCCTAGGGGTGAGAAGCCAGTTCTAAGGGTGCGAGGATGCCTATGATTAGTTAAAGCAAACTATATCTTTATATACTCATGTTATTTTTTTCTGCAGGAAAAAAAATTGTTAATAATAATAATAATAATAATAATAATAATAATAATAATAATTATTATTATTATTATTATTATTATTATTAGTAGTAGTAGTAGTAGTAGTATTATTATATTTTACCTTTTTTATATTTCAGCAATTCTTTGGTTTTTTACATAGTAATATATTTATTTACTATATAATTGTGGTTTGCGAGAACTGACTGCTGATTTGAAAGGGGTGCATACATCGAAAAAGGCTAAGAACCACACCACCGTCTAAACTCCGTTATGTCTTTATGACTTTTGTAAACCTTCACACTCGCCTTCCTGTTTCCTGGTTTGTCATACACCACACTAATATAAAATGGTTCCTTTCACAGCTCCTGGCCTTCCGTCCGCAATTCTCTCTCTGTGAATTTAAAGCTGTTTATCCATTTGAGTTATTGCTTCCCCAAGCTATTAATTGCAACCTGCTATCTCTTTGATAAACATCATCCACATTCACTGAGAGTGGAATATGGAACTTAGTCCAAAGGCCAAGTGCTGGGAACCACGAGGTCATTCAAAGATGAAAGGGAAATTTAGAGTAAAAAGGCTTTAAAGGCGTAACGGGAGGAATGTGAACAGAGGTGCGGTAAAAGGAATGAACGAGGTTGCAACTACGGGCCGAAGGGGCGTTGCAAAGAACCTTAAGTAATGCCTGCAGTGCACCGCATGAGGTGCAGTGACGGCACTTATCGCCCTACGGGGCATTCGCATTTATGTGAAGCCCTGCCGTTGCTATACCCGAAATCTCTTAAGCAAATTACTCCCCTGATTCTTTAATTAAGATCAAACCGTTTGCACAAGGTAATTCCACTTTCATTTTCAATCAGTAAACTTTATTGTTTGGTTTACTGTACATCCGATTACCAATATTACGGCTATCTCATACGTCCGTATTACCACATGCAATCGGAAATATTCTTGTTTCTGTGACCATTCCCGAAGCTGCCTACTGTAACATTGCAACTCTGTTATTCCCGCATTTCAAATTGCCTTATTTTCCGAAACAGATATAACCTTAAGACTAGTTTCCTCTTACCGTTAGTATGAGATAACAAGGAAGCGATAAACAGCTCACTGTGGAGGGAGTAAAAACAGAATCAGAAGGGAAGAACCAGCCACCAAATTGCGCAATCCGAGGGTAAGCTCAAAGGAACACTTGACGAAATAATACCTGCAGAGGCGGTACTGATTGTGGCTGAGAGAAAGGAATCGGGTTCGAAGTGCAAGGTTATTGATCAGACGAAGCACTTTTGAGAATAAATCAGACCATAAAGAGGCGAAAGATGAAATACCATAATGCTTCAAGTATACGGTCGCAAAAGGCCCGACACTAAGCTTTCATAGTTGGGCTCCCCCTCTGGGAGGTAGTGCCGTCAGTGCACCTCTAGCGGTGCACTGTAAACACTACTTGAGGTTCTTTGCGGCGTCCCTTAGGCCCCTAGCTTCAACCTCTTGGATTTCTTTTACTGCGCCTCCATTCATATTTTTTTTTCCCATCTTACTTTCCACCCCCTTCTAACAATGCTTCATAGTGCAACTGCAAGGTTTTCCTCCTGTTACACCTTATAAAACTCTTACTCCCAGTTTTCCTTTCAGCGCTGAATAACCTCTTAGGTCTCACCGCTTGGCCGAACTAAAATGTATATTCTCTTTTCATAGCTGGGCAAAATACCTAACGTTTCAGAAAACAAATTTAACAAAACGAACATGACATACCTCCAAGACAAGCTCAGATCTCAGGTCACCTGAGCATCTAAATGTGGACAAAACCGAGGTCACCAATTCAACGGCCACCGAAAACTTTCGAGCAAAAACCGGAGAGGAGAAAAGTTAGAGGAACAAACAGGGACTCTCTTGACTAAATTACGGGATCGCAAAGGAATGAAGGTCATAAGGTCAAGGTCGATATAGAGCTTTGCCAGTTACAGTAGAGAGACCTCCCCGTTTTCTTGCAGCTAATAAGGTATTATTGATGTCATTTTTCGATTAGTACAGATTTGTCAGATATTTAAAGTAACTGGTCATATTTTTTTTTAATAAAAACTCGTTGGTTAGTTGACAAAAGTGCAGGTTTTCGTTTATGTTCAAGGGTTGTTTTATAGAGAAAATAATAAAATATGTAAAGTATGTGAATATACAGGGAACGTAATATTTCACGCATAAAAATACATCCAAAGCATATATAAGCAGAGAGAGAGAGAGAGAGAGAGAGAGAGAGAGAGAGAGAGAGAGAGAGAGAGAGAGAGAGAGAGAGAGAGAGACAGGAAACCTGCAACGCGATACACATGAACAAACCGACCTGAAACCCTAAATAATTATACACAAACGCTCAAAAATCTCCAATAGAATTTAACCCTCCTCTTGGCCAACAATCTCCAACATCGCAGATGAAGAGAGAGATAAAAGTACGTATAAAATTCTTTAAAACCCGATAAGTATATAATCAATATGACACACAAAGGATCCGAGGAGTCCGGCATACGCCAACAAGGATGAGATTTAAAAATAAACGGCGTTCCCTTCGAAAATAAATAAGGAAGGGGAATGACATTCTTCTTCCACTGGTGTGGGGTAACACCCTCGAGAATGTACACAGTCACTCTCGCAACGCCACGGGTCATTCTCGCTCTTCTTTCTCAGGGGTCGAATTCCTTTCGAGGAGAATAAAGAGACCGGTTTGATTTCATGAAAATTTAGACTGGAAAATGAAACTATTGGTTTGATTTCATGAAATTTTGGCTGGAAAATGAAGATTTGGTTTAATTTCATGAATTTAGGCTGGAAAATAAAAGGTATGGTTTAATTTCATGAAATTTAGGCTGAAAAATATAGTTTGGTTCGATTTTATGAAATTCAGGCTGGAAAATGAAAACAAAAATTTTCTTTTTTAGTTTCATGAAATTTAGGCTGGAAAATGAACAAAAAATTAGTTTAGTTTCATGAAATTTAGGCTGGAAAATAAAAAAGTTTGGCTTGACCTCATGAAATTTCAGCTGGAAAATAAAAGGTTTGGTCTGATTTCATGAAATTTTGACTGGAAAATAAAAAGTTTGGTTTGATGTCATGAAATTTACGTTGGAAAATAAAAGGTTTGGTCTGATTTCACGAAACAGGCTGTCAGGCCAAGCATTGGGTCACTTCCGACCAATCAGCGCTTAAAATAGTGAAAAGAGAGTTTGAGTGGTTGAACAGCAAGATTAAGAGGTCCTGATAATAAAGCAGATGAAGTATAAGGATCTAAACTGGAAGAAAACCCAACAGCTACGCTATAAAAAAAAAAAAAAAAAAAAAAAGTTAGAGAGGTTGGACAGTAAGGTTGAAGACAGAAAGCGGGAATGAAGATGAAGTACCAGGTTAAAAAGCTGGTGCAGCTGGGAGCCGAAGGGACGCTGCAAACACCCTTTAATAATGCCTACAGTGCACCACGTGAGATGCACTGACGGCTCTACCTCACGGGGAAAAAAAATCAGAAGCGAAATTTCAGTCCTCCACAAATGATGTACTAGATTGCATCCTGCAGGAAGAAGTCCTGCAACTCAGCTCCTCCAGATTCTGGGTACGTAGGATGTCGCATGATAACCTCTACCTGAGTTCTACGAAAATTAGTTCCTCGTTGGGAGAGTCGGTAGAGTTGTGGGCTAGCACTCGCTAGGCACGAGTTCGAGTCTCCGGCCGGCTAATGAAGAATTAGAGGAATTTATTTCTGGTGATGGAAATTCATTTCTCGCTATAATTTGGTTCGGATTCCACAATCAGCTGTAGGTTCCGTTGCTAAGTAACCAATTGGTTCTTAGCCACGTGAAATAAGTCTAATCCTTCGGGCCAGCCCTAGGAGAGCTGTTAATCAGCTCAGTGGTCTGGTAAAACTAAGGTATACTTTAACTTTTTCTATGAAAAATTGGTAAAAGAAATTCTTCTCATCGTTCCAATAAGTCTCTTGGTTCATTAAGCGAAAAATTCTTTCTGTAAATTGGTAAAGGATATCTGATTTCCATTGAAAAATGTTCTGGTCATCATTTTAAATATAGTTTGAAAGGCAATAGCTATTTATTGAGATTCCCGCTCAAGGAATTTCATCTGGTCTGACGAGAGAAGGATGATAGAAAGTTGTCTACAATTATTTTAATGTCATTGAATCTAACCCTCTTTAATTAATAGACATATTCTCCCTTTTTTCTAAGGAATGTTTAATGTTTTTGTTCTATGGGCAGACTTTAATCGTGAAGTACACTACGTGATTAGAGGTAAACTTAGAAAAAAAATTCCCTTTGTAAGCAAATAACTGAACGATCCTTCATAATATCCTTAAGTTTATAAGATCTTGCTTTGCCTTCATTTCCAAATACACAGTGTAATGTCTACAATCATGGCTTTTATTACCAATAAAACCTAAACGTGTTAAATTTTCATATAGAGACGATGATCTGGTCAAAATAATACCCAGTGATTAAAAAAAAATAAAATAAGACGTAGGACATTTTAATTTTCATCGACTAGTACTTTTTGGTACTAATTCGGGAAAGATAACGTCTGCAGAAATTATATTATGCTTGAGTAAATTCTAGTCACTAAATCAAATTCTGCTCTTCTTTTCAAGAGAAACAAGAGGTAAAGAAGACCGCGAAAGCACATTCCTCTGACGAGAGAGAGAGAGAGAGAGAGAGAGAGAGAGAGAGAGAGAGAGAGAGCCAGCCCCGTCCTGGTAAAAGTCACGTGACAAGTTGCATCTATTGAGAAGGGGCGAGTTTGTTTTCGGTGGGGCCGTTGGAATAGTAAACTCCTTCGTCACACAACAAACTCATCATCTTCCCTCAAAACACAGCCCAGGGGAAACATTCTTCCATAAACAGTGGTTTAACCACGTCGTTTATTTATTGGGATACTTCTCTTTTTTTTTTTTCTTTTTTTTCTTTTTTTTTGCTTTTCTCCCGTCACGAGAATGGATGGGCGATTGATGGGATGGGGGTTCTTCACCCTACCTCCGTATCTCTGCTTTGTGTATATATATATATATATATATATATATATATATATATATATATATATATATATATATATATATATATATATATATATATATATATATATATATATATATATAATCTATATATATATATAATCTATATATATATATATATATATATATATATATATATATATATATATATATATATATATATATATATATATATATAATTACTAACAGGACCTCATTAAGACTGGATGGTATCTGGCGGAGATATTTGTTCAGAAATCTGCTGATGGATTGGTTCAGGAGATTTCCTGAATAAATCATCTCCGCTAGATACCAACCAGCTTTAATGAGTGTCCTGTTAGTAGTTGTATTAATGCACAGAACAATTGTGTAAGTGATAAAGTTAGTAAATAAATATATATATATATATATATATGTGTATATGCATATATGTATGTATATATATATATATATATATATATATATATATATATATATATATATATATATATATATATATATATATATACACATATATATACATATATGTACATTATATGCATATAAATATATATACATATACATATATTCATGTTTCTCTAATTTAAAAAAATCTATTTGAAATAAAGGAGAGCGCAATTATTATTATAGCATTTAAATTAGATACATACTGTTACATAATGGTTAACAGGAAGAGTTTTGAATTTCTGTCCGTAAGACTGTAAAAAGATTCTGTCATTTTATTATAATTTAGGAATGCTATTTTTAGGCCTCATAGTTAATAGCAAAAAAATTCTGACAAATCTGTAAAAAAAGACATTAATATATTTCTTTAGACCTTATAAAACTACTGAGAGCAAGTGTCTTAGATGACTTATACTAAAATCTTCCTGATATTAACCAAATATTACAACGCGTGTTACCACCTGATCTTACCTTGAAACAAAACCGTGCCGAAGAAAAGAGCGAACCAGTTCAGTCTCATCTCATCACAAATCGGGAGGCAGCAGCGGCGGAAAGGGAACGACGGCCAACCAGAAGACATTTCCTCGTGCGTCTTAGAAAGAGGCCCCTGAAAAAGAAGAAGAATCGATTTCTTGCACATTCTCAAGCGCTTTGGAGCGTGTCGACGACACCTGAGCGTAGTGTGAAAGCGAGAGATTGCGCGAGATTGCATCCGAAGAAAAAGGACAGTATTGAAAAGCATCGGTTGCAACGCTCCACTTCAATCAACGCTCCGGTTGTTGTTGTTCTGCAAGGAAAAGTGATATATGCTCTGCTTTCGTTAAGATGGATTCGCTGTGAGGGAATTAAACCAGATTGATCAGCCTCTTCTAAGAGAGTCTGTAATGTAATGTTTATTCATGCTTGCCTGATTTTCTAGAGCTCTATAGTTACAAAATCTTGCTGCTTGGCCACACAGAATTTCATATTTACAAAGTCTTGCTTTTGCTTGGGCATGCAACACTGGCTGCATATAAAGTTACCGGAAATGATGTCCTTACCTTACCTTACAGACCTTACAATTCGTTCGGGTTGCCCCAGGTCCCTCAGTGTGAGGCACCTTTGATGTCTACCAGAGAGTTGCTAACGCATCTTCCGGTATATTTTGCATCTTCCAGTCTTGGATGGTCTGGGATGCATCTTAGATATTTGTCGAGCTTATTCTTAAACACATCTACGCTCACTCCTGTTATGTTCCTCAGATGAGCTGGTAGCGCATTGAATAGACGCTGCATTATCGATGCTGGTGCGTGGTGGATTAATGTCCTGTGTGCTTTCCTTAATTTTCCTGGTATAGTTTTTTGGCACTATTAATCTACCTCTGCTTGCTCTTTTTGATAATTTTAGTTCCATGATGTTTTCGGTAATTCCTTCTATCTGTTTCCATGCTTGAATTACCATGTAACGTTCTCTTCTCCTTTCAAGACTATATAAATTTAAGAATTGTAGTCTTTCCCAGTAGTCAAGGTCCTTAACTTCTTCTATTCTAGCTGTAAATGACCTTTGTACACTCTCTATTTGTGCAATATCCTTTTGGTAGTGTGGGTACCATATTATATTGCAATATTCAAGTGGACTACGTACGTACGTTTTATAAAGCATAATCATGTGTTCAGCTTTTTCTAGTTTTGAAGTATACGGAACAACATTCCCATTTTTGCTTTGCATTTTGCCAATAGAATTGCTATTTGATCATTGCATAACATATTCCTATTCAACATCACACCAAGGTCTTTAACTGCTTCCTTGTTTGTGATTGTCTCATTATTAGGTCCTTTATATGCATATAGCATTCTCCTTTATCACCATAGTTCATTGATTCAAATTTATCAGAGTTAAATACCATCCTATTTATCTCTGCCCATTTATATATTTTGTTTAGGTCTCTTTGTAGCGAGTTCCTATCTTCATCACAAGCAATTTCTCTACTTATTCTTGTGTCATCTGCGAAACTTCTTACTACTGAGTCCTTAACATTACTGTCTATGTCTGCAATCATAATCACAAACAGCAATGCAGCTAACACCGTACCCTGTGGTACACCGGATATTACCGTAGCTTCATCCGATTTCTCATCGTTTGCAATCACTATCTGTTTTCTATTTTGCAAAAATTCTTTTATCCATCTTCCTACTTTGTCAACAATGTTATGTTTTCTAATTTTTTTCGCTAATATATTATGATCTACCTTGTCAAAAGCTTTTGCAAAGTCTAGGTAAACCACATCTGTATCTTTTTCATTTATCATATTTTTATATATGCTTTCATGATGGACTAACAGTTGGGTTTGTGTACTTTTTCCAGGTACAAAACCATGTTGTCCTATATTGAACAATCTATTTTTCATTAAATGTTTCATTATATTTTTTTTCATTACCCTTTCATATACTTTCATAATATGAGATGTCAGACTCACAGGCCTATAATTACTTGCCTCTAGTCTTGAACCACTTTTGAAAGTAGGAGTAATATATGCTAATTTATGCTCATCATAAATCTTGCCTGTATCTATACTTTGCCTTAATAATATTGCTGGGCTTGATGATTGAATGAACCACTCTCAGGAAGAGAGAGAGAGAGAGAGAGAGAGAGAGAGAGAGAGAGAGAGAGAGAGAGAGAGAGAGAGAGAGAGAGAGATTGTTTCCTACTAACGCTCGCTGAAGGATTCTATATGATGCCGCTAATTTACTTTTGCCTGATTTTTCGTTTTCCTAATAGCAAAGTCTTGTTGCATGGTCATTTAATACTGTAAGTGATTAGAGAGAGAGAGAGAGAGAGAGAGAGAGAGAGAGAGAGAGAGAGAGAGAGAGAGAGAGAGAGAGAGAGAGCTATTTTCAAGATAAGCAGAGTTGCTATAAACAGCAAATGATGTTTTTTTCAAATACGAAATTCCGAAAAATAAAGACGTGAGGCAAATCATTCAAATAAGAGTTAATGACCCTATTGAAAAAAAAAAATGTGTAAATAATTAAAAAGACTGTTTGTTATGTACATCCTTTGTCTACAAATCAGCATGATAAGAGAATTGTTTAACTTGACTGTCACTCAAAGTGCGAAAATTAAAAAAAAAATAAAAATCCATGTTTGCAGTACACATTAACTGAAGGAAAAATTCCCCAGTGAAAACTTTACAGTTATTAAATATAAACTCATAATAAGAGAAATGAGAACAATTGGGAATTTACGATATGTGGAACCTGTCTAGTTTGATTTTTTAGTTGGTTTTTCTAACCTTTTAGATGGAAAGCTTGCAGTCTCACTAAAAACTTCTGCTGTTCATTAACCATTACAATATATATATATATATATATATATATATATATATATATATATATATATATATATGTATATATTATATATATATATATATATATATATATATATAAATATATATATATATATATATATATATATATATATATATATAAAATATATATATACATACATACATACATACATACATACATACATACATACATACATACATACATAACATGATCTGCAGTCACATGAATGTTAGTAGGCCACTAAATATGTTTTTGCGCCTTGAACAGGAAGCTGTTTAGAAATTACAAGGAATATAATAAAACTATGTGCGTGGAAAATATGAAAATATTTGTAAAGATACTGAAAATTGGGCAACAAATTGTGAATGATTTGTGATCCCTGGCGAAAGAATGTTGAACTTTTTTTTCGCAAAACTGACCTTTGGGTTTGAAAATAGGTCACGGTACACAATTACGCGAAGAAAATAATTAGGGTGGCGACAAACAATTTTAGAAATACGAACAGACCAAGAAAAGAAATGGATAGCTGGGCACATAGGAATTAACCAAGTTCCGGATGATCTCGAGCCCAAAGAGTCTACATAGCTTCTTACAAGGTTTGATAGTTTCACATCAATCACAACATTGCCGTTATTTTCCTGAGTCAAGTGGTACTAATAACAAATAATAATTATTTTGATATTGTTGGAAATCAGTTGCAGTTTCAGCATCTTTATGTTAAACTGATATGACAACTGTATTGTAAGCTATACGTTACCTATATGAAATAAGAAATTCTATTACAACTCTGACCAACGTTTATGGTCTGAGAGTCATCTTCTAATTAAAATCAATTTGAATCCTTGTAGAATATACCTAATATACGATTTTTTAAATAAAAAAAAAATTGACTTAGTTGCCAGAGGCTTAGCAAAGGAACAATTAGGAAACACTTCCTAGCTTCGTTAATATTTTCCCTCAGCAATTTTATCAGATTGCGGTTTAATCCACGATAATACTCGGCTGTAATTTTCCCGCTAGCCTACTCCCGTATCGCGCTATCAGATTAAAAAAAAAAAAAAAATGGTGTCGACTCACGCTCACAAGGAATTTCACGAATTTACGAAGTTTCCTTTATTTTTTTTTTTTTTTTATTTGCTGAGCTGTAGACCACGTCTAAAGGGAGTCCCAGAAAGATTGCGCACCCAAATGTCGTTTTTTTTTTTTTTTATTTGCTCCAAGCTGACGTTCTCTACACGCACATAATCAGCGACCGGTGCGTGTTTTTTTTTATATTGATCAAACTCGAGGGTTTTCAGGAAATGTTGGTGTTACCTGATATCTCTCTTCGTTCCTGGTCATGGGCAAAAAAAAAAAAAAAAAAAAAATAAATAAATAGAATAAAACACTATTTTCGAACTTCCCGGTAGTACTATGAGAACGCTGGTAAAATAAGTGATAAAATACTCTACTTACAGTTTGGTAAAATAGTAAAATAGGATTGATGTTATCTAGCGTGAAATCAAAGGGCCATACATTACATATATATATATATATATATATATATATATATATATATATATATATATATATATATATATATATATATATATACATATATATATATATATATATATATATACTGTATATAATATACATACAGTATATATATATATATATACATATATATATATATATATATATATATATATATATATATATATATATATATATATATATATATATATATATCACAAGAGGAAGAGGACCATTATCTAAAAAAAAAAAAATTAAATCTTAAGCGGTTTGTTGATGAGGTATGAGTTTTAATTATTCATGAATTTTTCAATTTTAATTACATTCTATATTTAAATTTAGACGCTCTCTACCGTTAAAACTATTATTATTATTATTATTATTATTATTATTATTATTATTATTATTATTATTATTATTATTATTATTATTATTATTATAACATATCCCCTATATTCCACATACAGAAGTCAACCCTATTCCAATCCCCAGGAGGAAAAACTGTATTTAAAAAAGCTCGTTTTTCTAAAGATAGGGTTTAGTATTTAGCTACCGTTTGCTTTTCCTACTAAATCAGAATAAGGAGTGATTACGCAATGCTGAAGCACGGACATAAATGTTACAAACACATACACAACCAGGAGTTATATATACATATATACATACATATATATATATATATATATATATATATATATATATATATATTAATATTATATATATATATATATATATATATATATATATATATTATATATATATATATATATATATATATATATATATATATATATATATATATATATATATATATATATATATATATATATATATATATATTGTACTTAATTGTTTCATTTGCCCTCCTATTTCCATACATACTTTTTCTGCCAAGGTGGCTATACAAGAAAATGGGCTAAATGATTCATATTACTAAGAATTATTATTATTATTATTATTATTATTATTATTATTATTATTATTATTATTATTATTATTATTATTATTATTTAAAACGAAGGAACATTTATATGGAACAACTCTTCCTCATTTCAATTATTATTTAAAACGAAGAAATATTTATATGGAACAACTCTTCCTCATTTCAATTATTATTATTTAAAACGGAGAAATATTTATATGGAACAACTCTTCCTCATAATCAAATGCCGATATGTACAAAATGAGAAAAGCGGACAAAAAATAAATAAAAAAAGTTAATATTAATTCAGAGACAAGTTTCTAAATAAAAAATAGTAATGTAATAAAAAAAAAATAAGGCAGCTACGTTTTAAAATAGTATTACAAAAAAAAACCTCCAAATTCACACAGAATATCAGACGAAATACAATTACCTTTTTTTTAAATTTTTCCTTCACATCTGAACTACACCTAATCTCCACAGGATAGAATTTAAGACTGAATGTTTATAAACTTTGCTCTTCTGAAAATACGCACCAACAATTAAATGCAAGATTCTTTCGATATTTTCATATTTTCTGGACGAGTATAGAAGATTGTGGTCAAAGAAAAACAAGTAACAATGCGCCGAAGATTCTTCGGAGCAATCGAGTTTTCTGTACCGCCGCTGCAGCGTATAATCAAGGCCACGGAAAATGGATCTATCTTTCGGTGGTCTCGGTACACAGCTGTATGAACCGCGGCCCATGAAACTTTAACCACGGCACGGTGGTGGCCTGCTCTATACCGTTGCCAGAAGCACGATTATGGCTAACTTTAACCTTAAATAAAATAAAAACAACTAAGGCTAGAGGGCTGCAATTTGGTATGTTTGATGATTAGAGGGTGAATGATCAACATATCAATTTGCAGCCCTCTAGCCTTAGTAATTTTTAAGATCGGAGGGCGGGCAGAAAAAGTGCGGACAGAAAAAAGTGAGGAGGGACAGACAAAGCCGGCACAATAGTTTTCTTTTACAGAAAACTAAAAATCTGTGAAGAACAAATTTCCTAAGATTTTTTCATGATGAATTTCTATACGACAGCTTTGTATTAAAGTCAGTAACAGAAAAGCCTAATTAATTTACTCTGCCGTCCACCTTATCAAAGAGAATAAAAGGCGATAATTAGCCCTGGCACCTCCTCGAGCAGCGGGAGAAGATAAAAGCAAATTAAAAGAATAATGAGGAAAGGCGAAGCAATGAAAAATCGAGGGAGAGAATGAGAGAGAATAAAAAAAAGTGTCTCTGTAGTAAACGAACTAAATTCCTTGCATAGCGGACTTCAGCAGTGGGGGAGAGAGAGAGAGAGAGAGAGAGCTTCTGGTGACACCTGTGACATAAGAGAGAGAGAGAGAGAGAGAGAGAGAGAGAGAGAGAGAGAGAGAGAGAGAGAGAGAGAGAGTCAGTTCAGGGGGGAGGGATGCAAGAGAGAGAGACGAAAAAGAGAAATGGGACCCTCTGTGACAAGGCAGCGACCACAAAGCACCTAGCATTCTTGTCCGCACCTGACCCGGCCTTCAAAATTTGCCGCCGTTCAGTGAAAGAGCCTGTTTGTTTATGAGCAAAAGGAAAATACAAAAACACTCTTGGTAAAGATGGACTCTTTCTCTCTCTCTCGGGTGGGGCGCACTCGGCCTAGGAACGAGAAGAAGTAGAAAGAGAAGGAGAAGAAGAAGAAAGAACATGAGTTAGGCAGAAATGAACGGGGGCAACTCATTCTGACAGGTGTCTATTTTTCCTGAGGTTTCTTGGATTTGTACCGATACCTGACGCTGCTAAGTGGCTTCAGTTTCCCATTCTCTTTCTCTCTCTCTCTCTCTCTCTCTCTCTCTCTCTCTCTCTCCTTGAGCTATCTCTGTCTATGCCCCATCACCTGGTTCTCAAAGACCTCCTCCCCCTCCAACACCCCTCCTCACTCCGCCCCCTCCTCCGTACCTCACTTCTCCAAGCTCTTAACAATAAGAAAAAAAAGAGTTTGTTTGATTTTTCGGTGATAAACCAGTTGTTTTGGCGCCTTCTGGGAGTTGTGGAGAATTGAAACCTTTTTAATGGTGTCAACAATCGGCCTTGCGTAGGAGGTCTCTCTCTCTCTCTCTCTCTCTCTCTCTCTCTGTTTCTCTATCAACAAATTCTTTTCGTTGTAATTTACTGCATTACACTAGACTTCCGTGTGATGTTATTCCGTTTAACCAAATTCTGAAAAATGATAACAAATCTATTCCTAATTATGTCTAGCTTTACACTTCCCTGAAAGATTCCTAAAACACTTAACTATACGAAAATAAAGTGTTAAAAAATGAAAAACTAAAATAATCACAAGAAACATTAACGAAACAAAAAAATTTAGAACGGGTAAAAACAAGAAACTCAATTACACAAATAAAAGCCTTAATCGCAGAATGTTTTCAACTCTTCATTTTTTAATGTAAATAACTGCGATTGTTTCTTAAAGACTTCTTGATTTCTTAGTGTCATTCTTGGGACATAATCCCCCCAGCTGCGAGCTGTCGTTGTGCATCTTATGTTTACTAATACTTGCTGAGGAATTTTCTTATTGTCTCAGTGGGCCCACTTTCTTTCTACGCAGTGTTCCTTTGGCTTCTTTTATTGCTGTTGTAAGTGCTGCTGTTTCTATAATAATAATAATAATAATAATAATAATAATAATAATAATAATAATAATAATAATAATAATAATAATAATTAGAATTAGAATTTTCGTAGCAGTAGCATTAGTTAAAGTTTGAACTAATGCTACTGGTACTGTTTTGTTATAATAATAATAATAATAATAATAATAATAATAATAATAATAATAATAATAATAATAATTACAATTAGAATTTCAGTAGCGGTAGCATTACTTAAAATTTAACTAATGCTACTGGTACTGTTTTATAATAATAATAATAATAATAATAATAATAATAATAATAATAATAATAATAATAGCAGTAACATTACTTACAGTGTTCACTAGCGCCACTGCTAGTATTTCTGTTATAATAATAATAATAATAATAAAAATAATAATAATAATTAGAATTTCAGTAGCGGTAGCATTACTTAAAGTTTAACTAACTAATGCTACTGGTACTGTTTTTTATAATAATAATAATAATAATAATAATAATAATAATAATAATAATAATAATAATAATAATAATAATAATAGCAGTAACATTACTTACAGCTTTATTTTCCTCAAGCTAACCCATGCTGAAATAGCCATTTATCACCTCTCAAAAGATAATGCAAATGATTCATGCAAATAACAATTACAAATAAACTCAAACGCCTACCGCGAATTGTGCATACATAGACAGATAAACAAATAGACGGACAGACAAATAGACAAATCAACAAATTGGCAAATAAGCAAAGAGACAGATAAACAAATAGACGGACAGACAAATAGACAAATCAACAAATGGGCAAATAAGCAAAGAGACAGATAAACAAATAGACGGACAGACAAATAGACAAGTAAGCAAATAAACATAAACATATGACGATAAGCAAACAGACATATAAACAAATAGACAAATAAGCAAATAGACAGATAAACAAATCGACAGATAAGCAAATAGACAGATAAACAAGTATGCAGATAAACAAGTAGACAGATAAACAAATAGACAGATGAGCAAGTCGACGGATAAAGAAATAGACAAACAAATAGACAAATAAACAAGTAGACGGATAAGCAAGTAGACAGATGAACAAATAGACAGATAAACAAATAGACATATAACCAAATGGACAGATAATTAAATAAGCAGATAAGCAAGTATACAGATAAGCAAGTAGACAGATAAACAAATAGACAGATGAGCAAGTCGACGGATAAAGAAATAGACAGATAAACAAATAGACAGATAAACAAGTAGACAGATAAACGAGAAGACATACGAGCAAGTAGACGGATAAAGAAATAGACAGATAAACAAATAGACATATAAGCAACTAGACGGATAAAGAAATAGACAGATAATCAAGTAGACTGATAAAAAAATAGACAGAGAAACAAATAGACAGATAAGCAAGTAGTCTGATAAACAAATAAAGACAGATAAGCAAATAGACAGTGACACAGACAGATCGGCAAGTATACAGATAAGCAAGTAGACAGATATACAAATAGACAGATAAGCAAGTAGACAGATAAACAGATAGACAGATAAGCAAGTAGACAGATAAACAGATAGACAGATAAGCAAGTAGACAGATAAACAAATAGACAGATCAGCAAGAAGACGGGTAAAGAAATAGACCAATAAACAAAAAGGCAGATAAACCAGTAGACAAATGAACAAACATATAAGCTATTTCGAACCATTTTCTCATTGGCAGCACACACCGTCTAATCCACCAGACCAAAAAAAAAAAAAAATAAAATAAAAATAACATAAAAAATAAAATAAAATTTAAAAAATTAAAATAAAAGGAAAAATTAAATATTTGCGAACTAAGTAATTTAGACACTTGTCACGGTTTAATTCTGTCTAAGGGAAAAAATCATGAAATTGTAACTGCGAACAGTAATTAAAGAGACTCATTATAATTAGCCATGGTTATAGGTAAAGTAAGTGTTAATGGGACCTCTGTCTTGACAGGGTATATAACATGAAGTCAGGGTACGAATGAGACAAATATATATATATATTTATATATATATACGAGAGAGAGAGAGAGAGAGAGAGAGAGAGAAATATATCGATGTATCTGATTCTTTTACGTGTTCAGTATTTTCTGCCATAGAAACCAATTCAGTTTGTAGCTTCAGCTGACAGTATTTAAATCCAGCGACAAATTCTCGCTTCCGGTTTTATAGAATGGGCAAAATACAGAGTTAATTTGGGTATGAATTACTAAAATTCACACAGAGGACAAAATGACTATGCTGGTGTAAGACCCAGTTCTTCTGCTAATTACATAAATGTCAAGACTACAGGTATTGCAGGCAGTCTTGCACTATGGCAGACGATCTATTATGGTAGCAAGACACCTGCAATTACCGTGACCTGAACCTTTCTTCAGGTAAAAAATAACACATTCCAAAGGCTAATAAGCAAAGGAATACGAAATAACAAAGCTATTAAGATTCATTATTTCTCCATAGAGGCTAAATGAGGCGTTCAGCATTAGAAGGGCCTCTCGCCACAAAAATTGATTTGAGTTAAAATCCATCAAAGTTTTGGAAATTCAACCTGCTCTAATTGCTTTATTTTTCAAAATACAAAGTTGAATTTTGTATGAGATGAAGTATTTTGCGACCAGGAATAAAATAATATGCATAAAAAAATTATGGTTCAACCCTACCACTTTTTTGAAAAAAGGAGAATTATTTTAAAGCTGATCAGACGAAAAACACCATTTTCAAAATTTGGGGCTAAGGGACCTTCTAATGCTGAACGCCTCAAATATACTTTAACGATGTGTGTCTCAATACTGAGTGAATGATTACTATATATTCGATAATAATTTTTACAAATGATCACACTTCATACCTATTTTACGAAAACATTATTTAACGACATAAAAGAAACAATATGAAAATTACGGACGTCTAAAGAAAATAGCCATTACATTCGAGAAAAAAAAAGGCGAATATTATAAAAAAATTTAAAAAAGGAATCTGAATAAAATGTTCAAAATAGAAAACTCTAGTTTTAGTCTATTTTAAACGTGTTATGAATCGTGCATTTAAAGTTGTTGTTAGTGAAAGAATATGTTCATTTAAAATAATTTTCACAATGAATCTGAAGAGACATTTATAAGATGAAAAACCAAATACATTTTTTGAGACCTGACGACATTAATGGCACATATCTTCAAAATCCATCAAATTTCATGCATTTAATTCTGTTTGCAAACAAATTTGCACCCGTCTTCAGCCACAGAGCAGGTAAATGAGGCGATTCTAGTAGGGTAAAAGCAGTCTCAGTTACTTCTTACTCTAATGAGCTTGGCCACAACTGCGAATGATTATAAATATGGATATTTCATCTAAGCTTAAGTATTTTAGGCGGTGGAGTTGAAAATAAGTTTATACATTTCAGAATTGTCAGATACTACTCTGCCCTAAAATGGAAAACTGCAGTGTCTGCAAAATTTTCGAAATTGAGGCATGCCAAATATTAGGCTCGTGAAACCCTAATACACAAGTTACCACAGTTTCAGAATGATTCTTCAATGCTTTCCACGAGTATTTAGGGGTCCCATTTGCAGTATCCGCAAAGTCGGTAGTAAGGCAAGGGAGTATCTACCATTTTTCTCAGTTTTGTATTTTTGCAGCTACTGCGGTCTTCCATCTTAAGGAAGTACTGAGAAGAGGGAAGACCATATTGGAAGGCATGGCATGGCGATGGAAGTGCAAGGTAGAAGAAGACTAGGAGGAAGACCAAGAAAGAGATGGAGAGAATGTGAAAAAAGACTTGAGAAAGAAGGGTCTTGACGAAGCAGAAGCTCACCACAGAGGTAGTAGATGGAAGCGTCTCGTCCAAAACGGCGACCCCGGGACGCAAATTCCTGAAATGTATGGTAGTACTGCACCAGCCCTAGTTCTTTTGCCATGCCCCTAAGTTAGGTTAGGCTGGGCTAGGTCGGATTAGAATAATACCTCTGGATAATTTGGGTGTGGGAAACATAATGAGATTATTTTCAAGAAAATTCCATGATTAGTTTTAAGATTGCTTTTTCGGGGAAAGGTCTCGGTACTCGGTTACATCTCGGGATAATGCCCCCGTGACTAAGCTGAGAAGAAGAAGAAGAAGAAGAAGAAGAAGAAGAAGAAGATTTCAGAATCGTCAGAAGCTTGAAATTTCCTGTGTTCAATGATCAGAATCGTCAGAAGCTTGAAATTTCCTGTGGTCAACAATCATATCGCTGAATTTTCCTAATATTTTTACATGAATGGCTGCACTTGATCTGGAATGTGTCCCTTTTAGTACTTCTAAACGATGTCATTGTGAAGTGTCTGATCATTTGGTTATAATTTACTTTCGTGACATAACTGAAGCTCGGAACTTTCAACTCATTCTTCTAAGAAACAGTTCTTTAAAGGTATAACAGCATATCTTCCTAAACTGGAAATCAAGTTATATTTAGTTGAATTGAATTGAATATAGAATTTAGGCCAAGGGCCAAGCACTGGGACCTATGACGTCATTCAGCGCTGAAACGGAAATTGACAGTAAAAGGTTTGAAAGGTGTAACAGGAGGAAAACCTCGCAGTTGCACTATGAATCAATTGTTAGGAGAGGGTGGGAAGTAAAATGGAAGAAAGAGAATATGGAAGGAGGTACAGTAACAGGAACGAAAGGGGTTGCAGCGAGCGGCCGAAGGGAAGCTGCAACGAACCTTAAGTAATGCCTACAGTGCACCGCATGAGGTGCACTGACGACACTATCCCCCCCTCTACGGGGTTATATTTAGTGATTCACTATTAAAACCCAACTGTTCTGAGCAAAGGTACGAGTAATATAAGTTATACTTAATCATATTTCACCAAATAAACCAAACTCTGTCTATAATTCCTCTGTAAAAGAGAACGAGTAACGCTATATCAGTATTTCACTTTACACGAGGCATCCAATTCCTCCCGAAAAACAATCAAGAGCCTCTGCGGACGCCCAGTTAAACCTCAGCTGAATCGTATGAACGTCCACCCTTTAATAAACCTCTAATTACTGTAACGAGATATCGCACAATCATGGCAGAAACCCGACCTCAAATAAAACATGTGTATGATGATGAAGATATCCTCTGTGTATGCGCGCACCCCGATGCGCATCAACATTTTACTATTATCTTTCGGGTTTTGCTTGATTTCACACTTTTCATACACTTTCCTCCCCCTCCTCCCCTCCCTCCCCACAATTTCGCTGTGTTTTTTCCGAAAACGCCGCGAAAGCTGCTCTCTGTTGGGCCCAAAGGTTAAGACAGCACGGCACGACAAAGGCCCTTGAAGGATGATTGAGGGAACTCGTGAGATTTGCCGCGAATGAAGAGAAATTGTGTTTTTCTTCTCGCTGTTGTTTTGTTGGGAAGGAAAAGAAATGAAATGGATGCAGGGGATGGAATATTGCTTACAAGAAAAGATTCTGCAAACAAGTGAGAGGGTTAATAATCTCTCGCTGAATAGGGAACCCAAGACGATTAGAGAGAGAGAGAGAGAGAGAGAGAGAGAGAGAGAGAGAGAGAGAGAGAGGAACAAACAGTTTGCAGACAAGTGACAAGTGCTGTTTAATAACCCCTTGCCGAAAAGGGGAACCTAAGGAAGGATTAAAGACAAGAGAGAGAGAGAGAGAGAGAGAGAGAGAGAGAGAGAGAGAGAGAGAGAGAGACAAGAGTTTAATAACCCCTGCCGAAAAAGGGAACCTAAAATTGAGAGAGAGAGAGAGAGAGAGAGAGAGAGAGAGAGAGAGAGAGAGCTACGTTCAAGACGTCCCACTCCTTCAGTACAACCCTCAAGAACCACCTGAGGTGAATGGCAGTGGAAGGCGACCCTGGAACTGAGGAGCAGGGATGTCAGGAGACCACAATGAACCGTGGAATCTGAAGGCAAACAGAGGAACTAAAGACAAGGTAACAAGACGAGCCTGACTTTTCGAGATCGGGTTTTCTCATTTCCTTATGAAAGGCGTCGGTCGGGAGGACCCCCTCGGGGGAGATGAGGGCGAGAGGGTATTGTGGTGTATCAAGTTTGTTCTGGGAGGAGAGTCAACAGAACAGGTGAGTGGGGAACTGAGAGGTCATTTCAGAAGGCATACTTGTGATAGTGCGTCTTACTTAATCGTCAGTAAAAAAGAAAAAAAAAAGAAACAAAATTTGATACAGAAGACTAAAAAAGGTACACCTGTGATATTGCGTCTTACTTAATCGTCCATAAAAAAAATCTGGTGCAGAAGACAAAAAAGCTACACCTGTGATATTGCGTCTTACTGAATTGTCTGTAAAAAACGAAAAAAATTATAAATGAACAGACAAAGAAGGCCATTTCTGCAAAAGTTTTCTAGTGAATGATCTTACACAATATACAACTCTTTACAGCAATATCCAGTTCTTCGGATTTCAAAGGCTTCTGCTCCCTCCGTCAGAAGGAATGTAAGTGCAATTTGATATCAGGACTGTTTATATCATTGTCTTTCAAGTTTACAGTGGATTCCTTGTGGTGTAACCTCCAAACTGAAGTCAGTTAAACATGATAAGCGAGTTTTTTAATCGTAAGATGACCTATTTAGAAAAGATGATTTCTTTTTTGTTGTTTTTTGTTTCTTTCTGGGGCAATGAGGATTATATTTTCGTACATAGAGGATAATTCCTCCCGCAGCTGGATGTTCTGGGAGATTTCAGCATAAAAATCAGCCTGTTTGTTTCAGAGTCGTTTCAATACCTGATTGTCCTTCTAAGATGGATAATGATTGGTAAGGGAACACCACATTCTTAAATTTAAAAAAAAATATCTGGTAACGCCTCCTATAAATGACCACTCTCGAGTCATTACTTTCATTCCATGAAAATTATTATTTTTTTTTTACTCAAGGATTCACTTGAAGGTATGCAATGAAAGATAAAGGCTTTCCTTGATTGAAGCCTAATGTTTCACCATGAGAAATCGTTGCACTAAATCAACTGAATTTTAGTCATATTAAATTTAGTCATTTTCTTGTAATATGTAACCGGAAGTTGAGTGAGATTTGAGATAACAAAAATAAAAAATAAATGACGAATGAAGCATATTGTAAAGAAAAAATTGAAGACATTTCTATGGAGATAACAAAAATGAAAAATAAAAGACGAATGAAGCACATTGTAAAAAAAACTGAAGACATTTCTAAAGACACTGTAGATATTGATCCTGAATTGTAAAATGGTTTGAGAGAGAGAGAGAGAGAGAGAGAGAGAGAGAGAGAGAGAGAGAGAGAGAGAGAGAGAGAGAGAGAGAGAGAATGTATTTCCCTTAAGAAACCAGTAGGAAAGATCTCATTTTTCACGCATATTAAACAACACCTGAAGCATACTGCCATACTGCATTGGATTAAAAATGGAAACACAGAAGAAAGAAAAAAATCCTATAGGAAACCTCAGGATGGATACAAATAAGATGATGGATATATCTACGAGGACCAGGCCAGACTACCGAATTTTCAAGAGATTTGTGTCGTATGTTCAAAATCACTTCACTCTTGAAAAACCTTTGGTGGCAATGTTCAGATTCACTTCATTCTTGAAAATCTCTTGTGACTGTGTTCAAATTCACTTCACTCTTGAAAAAATCTTTTCTGTTGAAAACTTTTTTATGTTCAAACTCTTGTGACTATGTTCAAATTTCACAATAATCTTGAATAATCTTTTCTTTTGTGACAATGTTCAAATTCACTTCACTCCTGAAAATCTTTTTGACAAAAATCTTTTGTGACAGTGTTCTTGAAAAATTCACTTCACTCCTGAAAATCTTTTGTGACAATGTTCAAATTCTCTTCACCCTTGAAAAATCTTTTATGACAGTGTTCAAATTCAATGTTCACTCTTGAAAATCTTTTGTGACATCTCCTAAAAAAAGACATCCGTGAATAGATGGAATTCAAGATATAGTTGAATTTATCATCTTAGGTGACTGAGAAGAGATATATTGTCTTCACTTCACCCAAGACGCTGATTTGAAGGTATTCATAATCACTTTGAAAACTGCGAGGAACAAACACTGGGGCAAGTTTTTTATGCTGTAATCTATATAAATCCACGTGCTTGCATCTCTCTCTCTCTCTCTCTCTCTCTCTCCCTCTGTATATACAGTATATACTGAATAAAGCATGTTATATCAGTAGCCGTGTTGGAGGCATATATGAATTCACGTATGTATGTATTTATATATATATATATATATATATATATATATATATATATATATATATATATATATATATATATATATATATATATATATATATATATACATATCATATATACCGTGTTGGAGACATATGAATTCATGTATGTATGTATATATATATATATATATATATATGTGTATATATATATGTATATATATGTGTGTATATATATATATATATATATATATATATATATATATATATATATATATATAATACTTATCTATCTGTCTGTCTGTCTATTTATATATATATATATATATATATATATATATATATATATATATACATAATTATGCATAATACATAATTATATGCATATCCTCAACTTGACTTCAATTACTGTAAGAACCCGCCAGAAATTAGACAGCTCAGTCAACAGCATGAGGGCGAGATGCCTTAACAACATTATTTACACGGCGTTTTATCATTACCAAACACAATAAATAACGATGGAGATAAACGGTGGACGTATAAATAAAATCTGGCAGGAGATAAGAGGAGATTTTATAGCCCCTGGGAGATCGGTCTTGACGAAGTATCTTTAGGCAATAATTAAGAAGAAAGAAAATTTATTTTCGCGTCACTTTACTGAGTAGGATCTAATTTGAAGATTTTCGTTTCAAAATGCAGATAACGCATTGATTATCGAGAGAGCAACCTTTTAGTTTTCTGTAAGAGAAAACTATCGTGCCGGCTTTGTCTGTCCGTCCGCACTTTATTCTGTCTGCATTTTTCTGTCCGCCCTCAGATCTTAAAAACTACTGAGGCTAGAGGGATGCAAATTGGTATGTTGATCATCCACCCTCCAGTCATCAAACATTCCAAATTGCAGCCCTCTAGCCCCAGTAGTTTTTATTTTATTTATGGTTAAATTTAGCCATAATCGTGCTTCTGGCAACGATATAGGATAGGCCACCACCGGGCAGTGGTTAATGTTTCATGGGCCGCTGCCCATACAGCATTATACCGAGACCACCGAAAGATAGATCTATCTTCGGTGGCCTTGATTATACGCTGTAGCGGCGGTACAGAAAACTCGATTGCGCCGAAGAAACTTCAGGGCATTTTATACTTGTTTTCTTCTACTATGAAACAAACTAAAAGTTGCCAAGCTATGTTAAGATTGTTTAAGAATATAGTTACACGTGTTTGATGTTTAAAAATATTATTTTTAAATCAACTTCTTGTTGGCAAACAGAGAAAAAACTGGCCGTAAGAAAAGTGGTTAAAGTGTCGCATTTTTATACTATAATAATCTCTCTCTCTCTCTCTCTCTCTCTCTCTCTCTCTCTCTCTCTCTCTCTCTCTCTCTCTCTCTCTCTCATTCCTCTGTGTTTATCTTCCATTATTAGAGTGTCAAGGGTAGGGTGTTAAAACGTGCGTGATTAGATCATTGCAGATCCAAAGCTATAAAACCTTGATTACCTGGATAACAGGTAATAAAAAGCGGGACGTATCGTCTCATCAGGAGCAACACTTTGCTCAAATGACTCCTCAGTCCATCAGCACCTTTTATTTCCAACTGTCTGTCTTTCTCACGCGTTAACTCTTCTCCTGGGGGGGGGGTTTCTTAATCTGTGTTAATTGTCACCCAGGTTTCGTTTTCATTTTGGTAATATGTTATGATAATACTTAATGCTCAAAGTCATAATTATCTTCTTGAATTGAACTGAATATAGAATTCGGGCCAAAGGCCAAGTACTGGGACCTATGATATCATTCAGCGCCGAAATGCAAATTAGCAGGAAAAGGTTTGAAAGGTGCAACAGGAGGAAAACCTGGCAGTTGCACTACGAATTGATTGATAGGAGAGGGTGGGGAGTAAGATGGAAGAAAGAGAATATGAAAGGAGGTACAGTTAAAGGAACGAAAGGGGTTGCAGCTAGGGGCCGAAGGCACGCTGCGAAGTGCCTTCAGTAATGTCTACAGTGCACCGAATGAGGTGCACTGAAGGCACTAACCCCCCGGCCCCTACTGGGAGTATAAGCATATCAGTTCTATGTTTATTAATGGGGGTAAAAATCAATAATTTCAGGTGGCAGTAATAGAACGGAGCTGTATCACTAACAGAGCCAGAGACATGAAAGGCTATTAGTACATCAGAAGTTATGCTCTGACTAGTTAAGGAATCAACGTAACTGCAATAGGTAAGAGATGGTCAGTTTCCCAGTTATTACTGTATTTATAAACCTCGATGGGATGAAGACATTTTCCACATTCTGCAAAAGGCACGAAAAACTGAAAATTACTGAATAAAATCTGATCATTTTTTTTTTTATGCCATCGACAGTGTACCTTGTATTTTAAATGGGTTCTGTATATCATATAGGTACCACAGAGTAGCTGGCCAACATAGTTTCTCCTTCCCGTTGATAATGACTGTAATGTTTTACAGATATTGATAACATTGATTACGACAAGCTAAGATAATCGGTCTCCCCGTTTATGTGATAAATATAATTGTGAAATCTGTTTTTCTTATTTCAAAAACTGTCACAACTTTGGATGATTTTGAAATCTAGCTGTGGAAATTTTTCTAGAAAGAAAAAAAATACTTACTAGGCTTTAACGTTGCATTTTGTGACTGCAAAATGACATAAAAACCTACCGTTCTTTAGGAAAAGCTATTAGTGTGACTTGATTCAAAGATACTGCAACTTGTGATATCTCGATTAAAAAAAAAAATTCTTACAGTTTTTGAATGGAAAACTGAAAAAAACTTATCATTCAAGCTGAATTACCAAAGCTATCGTGAGGACTATATGAAGAGAACTGTGATAAAAATAATAAAGTTATTAATTTTATAAAAAAAAAAAAAAATGAACCAGCCTAATGTAGCATTTTGTGACTGGAAAATGACCCAAATTATTAGTACGGTTTGTTTCAAAGATAAAAAAAAATCTTCCATTCTTGAAAAAAAAAAAAAAAACTTCCTCCATTTAAACTGGATTAACACAGCTATCTTGGGGAACCTGTTATGCTATATGAAGAAACCCGTGATGAAAATAATATAGTTAACCTTTATAAAAATAAAATGAACCACCCTGATGTAGCATTTTGTGACTGGAAAATTACCCAAAACCTATCGTATTGCAATGTCTCGAACCTTTAAAATTTCTCTTAATTTTCAAATGAAAAACTGAAAAAACTTTCACCATTCACACTGAATTACCACAGACATCGTCCGGGACCTGTTAGACTACAGTACACTAGGAACCCCTTGATGAAAATAATAAACTTATGAAACTTTATAAAACATGCAAACACACACACACACACACACACACACACGCACAAATACACCAGAGCCTGCAAGATATTGAATACCGCTCGTTCTTTCTACGACCGAAAGCGTGATAAGCCTGGCAAAATACGAGCACTCATAAAGGCTGTACCGAGATGCTGCGGTTCTGTAAACATCGGTTATAAATACACTGTAGTAGAAAATTGGCCGTGGGGGGAACACGAAGTGAAGCAGAGAAGAAATGACGCTAATTTTCTATCCTCCGTGGATAGACGACTACTAGAGTCCTCGTAGTAGAAGCGAGGACATTAATCGATTCTTGAACAGTAGAGAACAATTGGGAACATTTATTTGACAAGTGAGCGATAAACAAAAGTTAGAATGTTGGGGCTTCTTCCGCAGCTATCGCGGAGAAGTGAATGTGTGTTTTTTTTTTTATCTGTATCTGCCAGCGATAATTTCTTCGCCATAATGGTTTTGATAGTGTTTTGGTGACTCAGATTTGAACATTTTTGGGGTAAGTATGTGAAAGAACAAATTATGATACTTAAGGTAATAATGCTTTTTGTTTGTTTGCCTTGATAATTTTGAAGGCAGTTCTACTGAACGTCGTCTTAAATAATAATAATAATAATAATAATAATAATAATAATAATAATAATAATAATAATAATAATAATAAATAAATAAACAACAACAACAACAACAACAATAACAACAATAATAATAATAATAATAATAATAATAATAATAATAATAATAATAATAATAATAATAATAATAATAATTATAATAATAATAATGAGTTTCTTTGTAGCAGCAAAAAGACTGAGAGATTGAGAAACTGCAATGCAAACTCACCGGCATCCAGACGGCCACTGTGTTTAATGAAGTTTGTTTGAAGGAAGGTCTGCTTCTGAAATAATAATAATAATAATAATAATAATAATAATAATAATAATAATAATAATAATAATTTTGATAAAGTTCTCAACAATATTATATACAGTAATAAGATTACTGAAAATCTTAAATATACTTATCACTATTTTTATTATCTATCATTTCTGTAAAGAAAATAAAAGCTGTAACTTAAAAATAGGGCCAACTTAAAATTAAATTACAGACCAGCGAATTATGGATGAGTGGAAAAGACGCTTACAAGATCCCGTCCTTCGCTTGAACATAATATTTTGACTAAACCAGTCGCTTGTTTAAATGGGTCTCTCTCTCTCTCTCTCTCTCTCTCTCTCTCTCTCTCTCTCTCTCTCTCTCTCTCTTAAATCCATAACGAGCAAGAATAAGATGGTTTCTCTTTCATACAAGATTTGCCTTTTTCTTTCTCTCTCTCTCTCTCTGACACACACATCTGTAACAAGCGAGAATATGCTGCTTTCTCTTACATAAAGATTTCTCTCTCTCTCTCTCTCTCTCTCTCTCTCTCTCTCTCTCTCTCTCTCTCCCTCTCTCTCTCTCTCACACACACATCCATAATAAGCGAGAATATGCTGCTTTCTCTTACATAAAAGATTCTCTCTCTCTCTCTCTCTCTCTCTCTCTCTCTCTCTCTCTCTCTCTCTCTCTCTCTCTCTCTCTCTCTCAAACACATGCGTCCATAATAAGCTAAAATAAGATAGTTCTCTTCCACACAAGATTCTCTCTCTCTCTCTCTCTCTCTCTCTCTCTCTCTCTCTCTCTCTCTCTCTCTCTCTCTCAAACACACGTCCATAATAAGCTAAAATAAGATATTTCTCTTCCACACAAGATTCTCACCCCCCCTCTCTCTCTCTCTCTCTCTCTCTCTCTCTCTCTCTCTCTCTCTCTCTCTCTCTCTCTCAAACACGTTCACAAGAGTAGAATAAGATGGAGTCCCTTTCTCTGTCTGTCTGTCTGTCTACGTCCCCTCATATGAATAGCATGTAATAAGAAACAAAGTCTCTTTAATTTTCTGATTCTGATTTTTGCCCAAAAACAAAGCCTGAAACTTGAAGAGAGCTCCAGTACCTCACTGTGTAAGGAAACGATGCTCTGCATATTAAAATTTTTAACAAATCATCGACATATAATAATACTAACACCTATTTTCTCATGACTGCCGTAACCTACATCAGCATCGCCATTGCATTTTGTCCAATTGCTTTATTTTCCTACAGGACTTCGCTCTCCGGCGCGCGCCCTCCCGCAGCTGCAGAGGCCGCCACAGCACAGCACAGCACAGCACAGCAATCGAAAAACTCTCGCCACTTATTCGAAATTTTCTGTTATTCGTCCGCAGCGCCAAAAGGGGATGACGTATAAATTTGTTTAACCTCTATTAGCATCGATATTGCAGGAAACACTAACCCGATGAATTTGTATTTATTGTTACATTTCTAAATTGCAAAGTATAAGTGAATATGTTACTTGGATTTCCCCCATTGCCCAAATATATTTGTTTCGCTTGTCCCCCCCTCCTCCCCCTCTTTTGTCCGGGTTCCATGCATGCATCTGCAATATGTGCAAAAGCACAGACACAGACAGTGGTCGGTATGTCTGTCTGTCTGGCGTTTGTTTCAAATCGTTTCGTGTTTTGAATTGTTTGGTCGATGATTTTTTCATTAGTGGGAGTTCGCCTGCTTGTCAAAAATATGTCATACGTATCTTTCCCATGTATCTTTACCGCAAGGTGTTTCCTATAAAAGATAGAATTTGACTGTCTGGATTTAAATAAGAATAAATTATATGCATTTTGATATGAAAGACTGTCTGGATTTAAATAAAAATAAATTATATACATTTTGTTGTGAAACATTCTTCAGAAAATAACGTGTTATGAAAAGACGTGTAGTCAAACATCTTTTTCATAGTTCATTAACGTAAGATATTATGTAATATTAAAGCTAGCCTATTGTCTAAAACTATAAAAAAAAAAGTGTAGTACAGATTAGGACGCACATTCAACAAGAGAGTGGATTACATATTTAGGCTACTATGAATCATACAATTGAATAAACATATCAATAATGGTCAAGATTATTCAGGGTATTCATGGCCAAGTGGAAAGCGTTACCTCATTCTGATATTCCGGAATCAGGTTCTAATCCTGTCCGGGCGTCAGAATTTCTTTATTTGGTCCAAGGGTACCCATACAGTGTAAAGAAATCGAGAAGTTAAGGGAGTACTGTGATCATTACAGACACACACACGCACACACACACACATATATATATATGAATATGTATAAATATAACTACATATATATATATATATATATATATATATATATATATATATATGTGTGTGTGTGTACAGTATATACGTTTGTATGTAAGTATGTATGTATGTATATCCATATATATATATAAATATACATACAAACATACATGCAAACGCATATTATGTAAATACACACATTATATATATATATATATATATATATATATATATATATATATATATATATATATATATATATACATATGTGTGAGTGTGTGTGTATATACATATGTGTATATGCATATGTGTATATACATATATATATATATATATATATATATATATATATATATATAATTTCTTGTATTATCATAGAGTCAAAAATTGAAAGAGAAGCATCGTGCTTCCACGATTAATTTCACCTACAATATATTTTCACCAACATCATCATCACAGCGAAGTGGGCAATAGTGGAATAGTCAAGCACTGACAGAGACTCCACTTACAGATGGCTAAGTTTATGTAAGAAAAGTCTCCTCATATATTACAATTACACTCCATAAGGGATAATTGATTTATGACTGCTAACAGATCGAAAAGGAATGGAACAGGACTGGGCTTGAAACATTTGAAATGGTGGAGTTTCGACTCATATTCCGGGTAGCTGAGTAAACACCAATTCTCAACATGTACTGAGACTCCGAGGCCTAGAGAAAAATTTTTTTTTTTCGCTTAATTTGTATTTCATTTCACGACATTTTGTAATTATTCCTTTCTCCTGGTGATATTTTGCATTATTCAGTCTTTTTTAAATATAGATATTATTTACGTGGCAAAAAATTCTTTAAGAAAATTATGATATTTGATTTTCAACGCGACGCCGAAGACGATCTAAAATTTTCGGGACGAGAGAATTGCCATTCACGCATGCTCCTAAAACGCCATAACTCCAGAGTCTGCAGAACCGGTCTACGGGATACTTCAAATTGTCTTTACACGCCTTCAGACACAGCATGAAAATCTTTCAGGGAGAAGGCAAATAGACGGAACAAGAGAACGAATGAAAGAGATTGAAAGAGTCTCTCCGAAAAGAAAATACATCGAATGATTGGAAAAACTAACATGGCAGATAATTTCAGTGTGCCATTGTTTACTTTGTTATGGACTACATCGCAGAGCAGTGCGGAGTCGATGGTCCAGCTTTCGGCGATTATGGTTTGATATAGCATGGATATTCGTATTATCAATTTTGGACGTAAGTTCTTCACTCGAAATAAGGAAGAAAAGGAATAAAGGAGAGAAAGGAATGAAGAAGAAATAAGGAAGGACAGGAATGAATATAACGGAAGCAAAGGAATCAGGAACGGAGAACGACAATGGTGTGGCGGCACTGAAGAATTCTGACGACAAGAAAATAGAGAACCTGACGTGTATTAGAAGCTGATGGGAAGGAGATTTTGGATGCCATAAATTACCATTTGGAGAAACTGAACGGTATACCTAAAAGGCCGATCAATAATGAAAATAAGAGGGAATCTCGTACGAAGACGCCTCACTTAAGACAAAGGACTAAATATGTGTTAGTAAAAGGAGGCGATCTTAAAATGATCTATAACGTCCTGGGTTTTCCCAGAAAAAGTTTGGAATCCTTAGGTCTCCAGCTCACGCAACGACGAGAGAAATGTCTCGCGCATGCGCCCAACGCCTTCACTCAGTATGTGTATGAAGTCCAGTCTCCAGAAGCAGTCTGCGAGATCCATCATATCGCCCGAAGACTTCGGAGAGAGCAAGTGTCATATTCGAAAAGATGAGCATGCGAAGGCAGAGTATGGTCAATGCATTAGGGATGACGACGCAGATCGAGCAACGGGAAATGGAAGAGGCTTAAAAGTTCGTCCTGTGGAGGAATGAAGAAAAGGAGATCTCAAGAGAAAAGACAGACAGTCGGAGGAAAACGAATCAGAGAGCTGAGGGCTAAAGGCTCTTCAACCTGGACAGCCCGTGGAGGGGACAATCGTCCTCAGAGGCTGCTTCCCTGGAGGAAGGTAGGTTTCCTGCCAGGCTGGGGAAGCGGGCCTGAGGAGGGCCCCACCGAAAGGGCTGCCAGGGAGGAGACAGTCCTCCTCAGAGGCTGCTTCCCTGGAGGAAGGTAGGTTTCCTGCCAAGCTGGGGAAGCGGGCCTGAGGAGGGCCCCACCGAAAGGCCTACCAAGGAGGAGACAGTTCTCCTCGGAGGCTGCTTCCCTGGAGGAAGGTAGGTTTCCTGCCAGGCTGGGGAAGCGGGCCTGAGGAGGGCCCACCAAAGGCCTGCCAAGGAGGAGACAGTCCTCCTCAGAGGCTGCTTCCCGGAGGAAGGCAGGTTTCCTGCCAGGCTGGGGAAGTGGGCCTGAGGGGGCCCCACCGAAAGGGCTGCCAGGAGGAGACAGTCCTCTTCAGAGGCTGCTTCCCTGGAGGAAGGTAGGTTTCCTGCCAGGCTGGGGAAGCGGGCCTGAGGAGGGCCCCACCGAAAGGCCTGCCAGGAGGAGACAGTCGTCCTCAGAGGCTGCTTCCCCGGAGGAAGGCAGGTTTCCTGCCAGGCTGGGGAAGCGGGCCTGAGGAGGGGCCCCACCGAAAGGCCTACCAAGGAGGAGACAGTCCTCCTCAGAGGCTGCTTCCCTGGAGGAAGGCAGGTTTCCTGCCAGGCTGGGGAAGCGGGCCTGAAGAGGGCCCCACTGAAAAGGCTGCCAGGGAGGAGACAGTCCTCCTCAGAGGCTGCTTCCCTGGAGAAAGGTAGGTTTCCTGCCAGGCTGGGGAAGTGGGCCTGAGGAGGGCCCCACCGAAAGGCCTGCCAAGGAGGAGACAGTCCTCCTCAGAGGCTACTTCCCTGGAGAAAGGCAGGTTTCCTGCCAGGCTGGGGAAGCAGGCCTGAAGAGGGCCCCACCGAAAGGCCTGCCAAGGAGGAGACAGTCCTCCTCAGAGGCTGCTTCCCTGGAAGAAGGTAGGTTTCCTGCCAGGCTGGGGAAGTGGGCCTAAGGAGGGCCCCACCGAAAGGCCTGCCAAGGAGGAGACAGTCCTCCTCAGAGGCTGCTTCCCTGGAGGAAGGTAGGTTTCCTGCCAGGCTGGGGAAGCGGGCCTAAGGAGGGCCCCACCGAAAGGCCTGCCAAGGAGGAGACAGTCCTCCTCAGAGGCTGCTTCCCTGGAGGAAGGTAGGTTTCCTGCCAGGCTGGGGAAGTGGGCCTGAGGAGGCTCCCACCGAAAGGGCTCCCAAGGAGGAGACAGTCCTCTTCAGAGGCTGCTTCCCTGGAGGAAGGTAGGTTTCATGCCAGGCTGGGGAAGTGGGCCTGAGGAGGGCCCCACCGAAAGGGCTCCCAAGGAGGAGACAGTCCTCCTCAGAGGCTGCTTCCCTGGAGGAAGGTAGGTTTCCTGCCAGGCTGGGGAAGCGGGCCTGAGGAGGCCCCCACCGAAAGGGCTCCCAAGGAGGAGACAGTCCTCCTCAGAGGCTGCTTCCCTGGAAGAAGGTAGGTTTCCTGCCAGGCTGGGGAAGCGGGCCTAAGGAGGGCCCACTGAAAGGCCTGCCAAGGAGGAGACAGTCCTCCTCAGAGGCTGCTTCCCTGGAGGAAGGTAGGTTTCCTGCCAGGCTGGGGAAGCGGGCCTGAGGAGGCCCCACGTAAAAGGGCTCCCAAGGAGGAGACAGTCCTCCTCAGAGGCTGCTTCCCTGGAGGAAGGTAGGTTTCCTGCCAGGCTGGGGAAGCGGGCCTGAGAAGGGCCCCACCGAAAGGCCTGCCAAGGAGGAGACAGTCCTCCTCAGAGGCTGCTTCCCTGGAGGAAGGTAAGTTTCCTGCCAGGCTGGGGAAGCGGGCCTGAGGAGGCCCCCACCGAAAGGCCTGCCAAGGAGGAGACAGTCCTCCTCAGGGGCTGCTTCCCTGGAGGAAGGTAGGTTTCCTGCCAGGCTGGGGAAGCGGGCCTGAGGGGGGCCCCACCGAAAGGCCTGCCAAGGAGGAGACAGTCCTCCTCAGAGGCTGCTTCCTGGAGGAAGGCAGGTTTCCTGCCAGGCTGGGGAAGCAGGCCTGAGGAGGCCCCCACCGAAAGGCCTCCCAAGGAGGAGACAGTTCTCCTCAGAGGCTGCTTCCCTGGAGGAAGGCAGGTTTCCTGCCAGGCTGGGGAAGCGGGCCTGAGGGGGGCCCCACTGAAAGGGCTCCCAAGGAGGAAACAGTCCTCCTCAGAGGCTGCTTCCCTGGAGGAAGGCAGGTTTCCTGCCATGCTGGGGAAGCGGGCCTGAGGGGGGTGGCCCCCACCGAAAGGGCTCCCAAGGAGGAGACAGTCCTCCTCAGAGGCTGCTCCCCTGGAGGAAGGCAGGTTTCCTGCCAGGCTGGGGAAGCCGGCCTGAGGGTGGCCCCCACCGAAAGGGCTCCCAAGGAGGAGACAGTCCTCCTCAGAAGCTGCTTCCCTGGAGGAAGGCAGTTTCCTGCCAGGCTGGGGAGCGGGCCTGAGGAGGGCCCCACTGGTAGGGCTGGGGGCTAAAAGCTCCTCAGCGTAGACAACCCAAGGAGGAGACAGTCCTCCTCAGAGGCTCCTTCCCTGGAGGAAGGCAGGTTTCCTGCCAGGCTGGGGAAGTTGGCCTGAGGGGGGCCTGACTGAAAGGGCTGGGCGCTAAAGGCTCTTCAGCCTAGACAGCCCATGAAGGTGACAGTCCCCCTCAGAGGCTGCTTTCCTGGAGGAAGGCAAGTTTCCTGCCAGGCTAGGGAAGTGGTCCTGAGAAGAGCCTCCCAACTGCAAGGGCTGGGGCCAAAGGCTCCTCAGCCTAAATAGCCCATGGAGGGGATGGTCCTACTCAGAGACTGATTCCCTTTAGGAAGGCATGTATTAGGCTTCAACAGGGCAAGCATATCCAAAATGTGAAGAAACTGTGAGGCTAGGAGAGTATTGGATATATTACAATTATATATATTTGTATATATATATATATATATATATATATATATATATATATATATATATATATATATATATATATATATATATATATTATTATTATAATCTCCCAAGAATCCCAGCTAGCAACTGCTTCATTTAAGGCTGGAAAATATAGCAGTGCATTTTGGTCACTGCCTGACAAGGAAGGGCAAAAGGAATGTAGGCCCCTCCCTTAATCTTAATCTTTTAATCGTCTTTCAACTTTCTCTTCTGGAACATATGACTGCGGGAGACTTTTGTTATACAGAGGCACGAAAGAGCCGAGAGCATTTAGAGAAAAGGACAGCTGGCCTGCACCTGGGACTTAGCCATAGATGGAACCAACCCCCATCTACCTGTCGGTATCCTCCTGCCCCTTGACGAACCTCATATAAGGGACTGACCGAGGAAACAACGAGAGACACACACTGTAGGACGTGAGAGGGAGACACATCGCTGGACGCTAGCAAGACGCATCTCCCTCAGAGAGCATGCCCTACAACGTGGTCTTTATCTTGTAGGGACCCTCAGTATTTTTACTAGTGAAGCCCAGCCCTTCCTCCGCTGCCACTTCTTGCTGGAACCACCTCTTCTACAAGGTAAAGCGATCTGTTGCAAAAGTTCTTCCATGTCAGCACACCGTTCTAATTCTCGAAATATTTCCATTTCCAAGTGCCAGTATTCCCATATCAACCTTGCCTTCTTAGGCCAGCGTTACGTAAATGCCTGTGTTTAAATAATTGCATAAAACCGTGTGTTCAAGGCTTCGTGGCATCCTCTGTGCTCGCCTTGTCCTATGTATATTTCATTGCGTCCTTACTGTCTTTTAATTCGTGAACCTCTCCTTGCAGGGTGTCTGTTAGCCGTGGAAACCTCTCTTGACTGTCCCTTGTGTCAGCAACGTCACACCGACGGATACACTTTCAAGCTTTTCCAGTTATGATTAACCTCTCAGGCCTTGCATACCTGATTAGGCCAAATCATCTGATATTTCATTTCATGTAAATACACGTAATTTTAAACTTACCCTAACGTGTTTACTTACAAATACCTTGTGAGTAGAGCCCTCAGCTCAGATAAAATCCCCCATTTTTCCTTGTTTTTTACGCTTTCCTGGATCCACAGTAGTCAGATGTTATACAAAAATAGAGGTAAGTAATGAAATAATTCATTTAGGGTCTATAACCGGCTCATGGTAAGCATTTCCCAGGTCAAATAAATATATATATATATATATATATATATATATATATATATATATATATATATATATATATATATGTATATATATATATGTATATGTATATGTATATGTATATATATATATATATATATATATGTATATATATATATATATATATATATATATATATATATATATATAGTTGTAGGAAGCTCTAGTCTTTTTTTCATTAATGAAAATATCTTAATCAAACAGAAATTGGAGCTCAACTGACGTATATATTTCTTCATTAATACATGTAGTCCACTTTTCACTGAGAGTAATAAAAGCGAAGCATTAAAATCACCCGCCATAACTACAGGAAACAATTAACAAATGGGCCGAAGTTTCTCCGGCTCAGTTGAGTTTTCTGTACAGAGTATAATCAAGGCCACCGAAAACAGATCTATCTTTCGGTGGTCTCACTATAATGCTGTATGAGCAGCGGCCCACGAAACTTTAACCACGGTCCGGTTGTGGCCTATCCTATATCTTTGCCAGAAGCATGATTATGGCTAACTTTAACCTTAAATAAAATATAAACCACTGAGGCTAGAGGGCTGCAATTTGGTATGTTTGATGATTGGAGGGTGGATGATCAACATACCATTTGGCAGCTTTCTAGCCACAGTAGTTTTTAAGACCTTAGGGCGGACAGAAAAATTGCAGAAAAGTGCGGACAGAAAAAAGTGCGCACAGAAAAAGTGCGCACAGAATAAAGTCCGGACGGACAAACAAAGCCGGCACAGTAGTTTTCTTTTACAGAAAGCTAAAACTATGGATATCGCCAAAGCGCCAAAGTTGTTCTAAAAAATCAAAGAAAATACTGAAATCTAATCTCAGCAAGTTGTCGTAAGACGTAAATATGTGGCAAAATCGTCTTCATTAATTGTCAGTTCTATGTTCAAAAGTGAGCCGTAGTGTTTTTTAATGAAATCGCCGCAACAATTCCATAACCTTGTGCTGAAAGTAGACTGGAGATAATCTGAAAGGCAACAGAACTCAAATCAAAGGGTGTTCCGAATGTTGCAGTTTCTAAAACCAACAAAGCCGAATACAATTTTTAATGCCCTACACATCCCTTCGCATTTCACGTGCTCTTTTGAATGGGGCTTGGGGAAAAGAGAGAGAGAGAGAGAGAGAGAGAGAGAGAGAGAGAGAGAGAGAGAGAGAGAGAGAGAGAGAGAGACTGATGCCTACTGAATGACAACACAATGACGAGATGTATCTGGTAATTTCACTAGCGACTAAAGAGATTATATAAACCACCTCTCTGTCCATCACTTCTCTTTTGCGCCTTACATTCGTCAGAGAAGACCACGAATCACGGCAAAATAGACAGAAGGTAAAAGTAAAAGCAATCCTGCGGCGGGGGTAGGATGTTCTGTGGGGAGGGGCAGGTGGAGCGGAAGGTGGGGAGAGAGGGAGGAAGCTTCGGGATAGACGAATGCCCGCCCCCCGGACCAACGAATGAAAATAATCAACCATTTCTTCACCGCCATCTGCTAACCGCTTAATCCGAAATCCCCACGCTGAATGCCCCTTAATCCCGGCCTTGTTTACTTTACTCTAGCACTGTAACAACCCCTAATAGCCGGATTAACTAAGGCATTCAGCTACGATACAGAAAAGAGAGGTCCGTTTGTTATACTGGCGATTTCGATAAAAAAGAGAGAGAGAGAGAGAGAGAGAGAGAGAGAGAGAACGGGTTTCCTCCCATCCCTTTCTTTCCCCTTTTGTAATTGAATTTCTGAAAAAAATAAAAAAAACAAATTCCTTGAATTCCGAAAAAGACCAGATGCGTTTTAGGAGTGTCAGTCATCGTGTCAGCAGAATATATATCGTGTCAGAATTTATTCTGAACGTGTCGGTAACGTCAAGCTTAACAACCGCACGTAACAATCTACAATAAATGTCAAATAATCCAACGGACATTTAATGAAGGTTTAAGATAATTAGTTTGGGGAGGATAAAACCTTTGTATTTTAGCTCAGACAGAAATGGCGCTAAGCTCTTGCTTAGAGAAGTCGTTTGCCTAATTCCGCAATCAATTGGATCCACTTACCAATAAACAAATACTTTAGATCCAAGTCAGCAAATTCAGTCTTCGAGAAAAGCAAACGGACCTTACCACAGTATAATCTTCAAACAATATAGGATCTCTCTCTCTCTCTCTCTCTCTCTCTCTCTCTCTCTCTCTCTCTCTCTCTCTCTCTCTCTCTCTCGGCTATCGATGGACTCTAGCAAGATTCTGGAGTCAATTAATCATAATGCTGTTTTATTCGATGTAAGAATCGATAATACGAAATAAGATTATTCTCAGTGACTAAATACTATTACACAACTTATACCGATAATTCTAGAGCAAACATTGCTAATATCACAGTTTGATAGTAAATAACTGTTCATACAATTATCTAGCAAAGCATAACAAAAGAATGAATATAATTAAAAAGGTATATTTGAATGTGATAAAATATGCCATTATGATATTATGTTGAAAACGAACGCAACAGCCCAAGAACGACCCGTCCACTCACTCTCTCTCTCTCTCTCTCTCTCTCTCTCTCTCTCTCTCTCTCTCTCTCTCTCTCTCTCTATCAAAATGTCAGTGTCATTCTGGTTTGTTAAATGGCCGGTACTTGTGTAGGTAACATGACATACTAGGGCATAGCGATGACGTGGAAAATCACTATAATCATTATTAAAGCGTTTATAATTTTGGACTGCCAAACGGCGTTAACTTTGCCAATACTGTTTTACTCGAATAAAGCAAATGGTAGTTAAAAGTTTTCATATACTCAACAGAGAAGATAAATAAACCTAAAAAAAAAAAACTGGTATGATTGTATCCTCATAAAGGGAGAAAAATATTATTTCACATGAGGTCACACAAACTGGCAACAGAGTTAGCTGACCTCTGCAATACTCACTCGTCAAAAGATTAGAAGGGGTAAAGTTGCATACATAAAAAAAAATATTTCAGTGCTTTTGTCTAAGAGAGAGAGAGAGAGAGAGAGAGAGAGAGAGAGAGAGAGAGAGAGAGAGAGAGGAAGGCTATGACCATTTTGATTCTGACGGGTCCAAAGTTTTGGCTGCATTGAGGAAATGAATTATACTGGTTCCGAAGTTTTAAACGAAAACAGCAAAAGAGAAGTTTTTTTTTTTTTTTTTTTTAATAATCGTACTGCTTTTCGAATTGTCCTTTTCCTACCTTCTTGCACTGTTTCCTTTGTCGCATATTCAGTCTGTTGTTGAAACTGATCTGAATATCTGGCAAAGGAAGCACGAAATACTGTTCATTGCAAAATCCACTCGACTGTCATTAGAATATAGTGATGATCCTATCTCTTAATGCATAATGCCTGAATAATATACAATATATATAATCGCAACTGTTAGTTACGAGCGTGTTGGCGCGAACCCGACGCTGCTGTCTCCCCTACCATCTCGATCCCCTACCTACCCCGAGGGCGGACGAACAGGTTTGTAGGGGGGTGGGTGGCTGTGTCATGTCTCCCCTACCCTCCCGAACCCCTACCTACTCCGACCCCATCCGGGGCGGACAAACAGGTTCACAGAGGGGTGGGTGGCTGTGTCACGTCTCCCCTACCGTCAACCCGGGGGAGAACAAAGACGATCCATTCGGATTTATTATTATAGATTGTTAGTTAAATCTACAACTTTAACAAAACACTTGCGCATATGAGCACATACACATATGGACCAACAGATACATCTTTACATGCAAGGTGGTTTTGGGAGGGGGGGGAGTTCCTTTCAGGGAACTGGAGTGAGTGGTGAGGGGATTAGGAGTACTATACTGATAGACGGGCAATATAAGCGTAAACGCATACAACTGAATGCATGATAACATTAATTATAATGTGGTTTGAGGAAATGGGTAAAGAGTTCATATAATTGTACGCTGAACTACTTGTGACTGAAATGCAAGTTTACTAAAAATTGCAAAATAAATAACTAAATAAATAAATAAATCAATCAATAAATAAATAAATACATAAATAAATAAATAAATGAATGAATGAAATAATATATAGATCTAAAAATAAATATACTTTCTGTTTACAAGAGAAATCGAGAAAATACTTAAAAAATGCAAAATTAATAAACAGATAACTGAATAAGTAAATATGTAAATTAATTAATTGTATAATATATATCTACATAAAAAATAAATATACTTTCTGTCCAAAAAGAGAAACCCAGGAACTATTTCAAAAGTGCAAAATACAAAAACAGATGAATG
Organism: Macrobrachium rosenbergii; assembly: GCF_040412425.1. Lineage (NCBI taxonomy): Eukaryota > Metazoa > Arthropoda > Malacostraca > Decapoda > Palaemonidae > Macrobrachium > Macrobrachium rosenbergii. The sequence goes on along the minus strand of NC_089792.1, from coordinate 12,083,464 downwards.
AATTAAATAGTATATAGATTTAAACAAAAAATAGATAGAAATACCTTCTGTTCAAAAAGAGAAACCAAGAGACTACTTAAAAAATGCAAAATAAATCAAATATATAGACAGATAGATAAATAAAAAACGAATTCGTTCATTAATTTATTTATACATTGAAAGATATAAAGACTTATATAAAAAATAAACAAATATACTTTCTCGTCAAAAAAGAAACCCACGGAATTACTGTCCCTGTCTTTGCAGTGAGTGTCTTTCCAGTTGGTCTTTCTCCGAGTTCCGTCGAAACGACTGGAAAGGAAATCTTTTAGGAAAGAGAGAGAGAGAGAGAGAGAGAGAGAGAGAGAGAGAGAGAGAGAGAGAGAGACTCAGACTCTCTCTCCGACTGTTGCAACTAACTTTGCAGGGAAATCTGCAAATCTGCAAGAGGGTTGGTGACCCTTGCAACTGTCAATGTCGGGGCTGTGCGGCGTCTTCTTCCCTCTTCTCTGCTTCCTCTTCCTTCTCCTTTTACTCTCGCTCCTTTCTTTCCCTTTTTCTTTCCTTTTATCTTTTGGTTTATCTTTCATCTTATCTTTTGCTTTATCTTTCCTCTTATTTTCTCTTTTACCTTTCCTCTTATCCTATGTATTCTGAGCGGAATACCCGAAACACACGGACTGGGTAACTGTTGACTTATTACTAGGGTGTTCATTTATTTATATTTAAATAATTTAATAAACAGATGAATAAGTAAATAGATACAAAATATATACATAAATGTGTGTATATATACGTATATATATAGTATATATAAATATTCATATTATGTATATATTAATGTATATATATATATATATATACATATACATACACACACACATATATATATATACATATATATATATATATATATATATATATATATTTATATATATATATATATATATATATATATATATATATATATATATATATATATATATATATATTTGTAATATTAGTTCTACAAGTGATAAATAAGAATTTCTTTTGTGACGTTTTTTACTTTCTGAAAATTCAATTTCAGGATGACCTCAGTGGGGAGAAGTGAATCTTTTGTGATAACAGATAAAAAATGCGCCGAAGTTTCTGTACAGGCGCTAAGGCGTATAATCAAGGCCACCGAAAATTGATCTATCTTTCGGTGGTCTCGGTATAATGCTGTATGAGCCGCGCCCCATGAAACTTTAACCACGGCCCGCTGGTGGCCTATCCCATATCGTTGCCAGAAGCACGATTATGGCTAACTTTAACTTTAAATAAAAACAAACGCTACTGAGGCTAGGGGGCTGCAATTTGCTATGTCTGATGATTGGAGGGTGGATGACCAACATACCAATTTGCATCCCTCTAGCCTCAGTAGTTGGTAATATCTGAGGGTGGACAGAAAAAGTGCGGACAGAATAAAGTGCGGACGGACAGACACAGCCGGCACAATGGTTTTCTTTTACAGAAAACTTTTAAAAACAAAGAACAGTTCCACAGCAAAGGGACTTAAATGGAAAAGGTAAGTTTCATCAGGTTTCTCCATGAAAATCCTCTAAGTGATCATTTAAGTTAGTAATTCAATTGACAACTGCTATATTTGACTTCGTGCGCACACCGTTATCTAACTTGCCGCACTATTGTGTTTTTCTGCTCTTGAAGGTTACTGTTCCATTGCTCTTACGTCGATAATAAACTTGCTGTTCGCATTCATTCGATGTAGAATGATAACATAAGGGGGCGTTGCTGTGTTTATTTTTGCGGTTGCAAATAACACATTTTGGCAATCCGCTATCTCGCTTGTTTGGGGGATATCTGTAACCTATATCACTGGACTAAGATGGTTGAGTTGTCCACTAGCAAGAATAAACAGACGGAACTTTTATGCTATTTCTGGCAACAAAAGGATTTTTAATAATTGATAATTTAAAAAAATATGTTGCAATTTAGTCGTAGACCATCTCAAATTTCTTCATTTTCACGAATGCGGTAAGCATATGCTCACAGAAATAGAATAATTAGCAAAATGCTTCAGACGAGAGTAGGACCAAGTAATCTGAGTAAAAGTTTTTTGTTACATCTTTGATTAAAGAGTTTGTAATTTTGTGTTATTTTTTTTTCTTTTACCTTCCTTTTGCGTGATATTTAGTGTACCATTAAAAAAAAATAGCAGCCTAGTACTCCTTTCGAGGTAATTGACATTATTATTAACTTACAAAAACAAGTAAAAAATGCGCCGAAGAAACTTCGGCGCAATCGAGTTTTCTGTACAGCCGCTACAGAGTATAATCAAGGATACCGAAATTAGATCTATCTTTCGGTGGTCTCGATATATTGCTGTATGAACCGCGGCCCATGAAATTAAGCATGGCCCAGTGGTGGCCTATCCTGTATCGTTGCCAAAAGCACGATTATGGCTAACTTTGACTTTAAATAAAATAAAAACTACTGAGGCTATGTTTGATGATTGGAGGATGATCAGCATACCAATTTGCAGCCCTCTAGCCTCAGTAGTTTTTAAGATCTGAGGGCGGACAGGAAAAGTGCGGACAGAATAGAGTGCGGACGGACAGACAAAGCCGGCACAATAGTTTTCTTTTACAGAAAACTAAAATAAGAGCCAAAATGCACAATGTAAAGCAAGGTAAAAGAAAAATATCTGGAAAACTTTAAAATTCCTACATGATTTCGTGGTTTTTGGGTTGACAGTCCGTTTTCATGTTGCTTTGTCTGGGTTGATTATTCAAATGAGTGAAGGATAGCAAAGTGTTAGCACTAGATTAATAGGAAAATACTTAGTCACGAAAATACATCGCATAGCCTGCACGCTCAGGCATTCACGCTCGTACTTTTGCAGTTAGCTAAATACACACTTACTAGATTACAATAACATAATGACAAATATAGGAAAGACACGCATGCATATTCTGTTAGCAACACTTCTCAGAAAAGCTGCATAAATTAACCATTAAGTGATATCTCTTATGGAAAACCCGAGGTTTTGTTCCCGAAAGCTGAAGGTGTATGAAAAATACCAACTTCATTGAGAGATTGCAAACACTGATATGTTGCAGGGACAGATTAATCGGTAAGTATGCACTAGCAAAGTTTCGTGATAACTATTAAATTTTTCTTGTAGTCTAACAGCCAAAGTATACAACTGCCTGGAAGAGATTGGTTGAAATTTAATTATGAAAAGTGCCCAAATGTTGTTCCATATCTTGTGAATGAGTTAAAGAAAGGATCATCTGCTTGTGTAATCTTGACACCTTCATTCAGTTGGCGTTGTAAAACAATTAGTCATGCGAATTGCATAATGTACCAAAACTTGAGCCAGATTTCAAGTATTATTTAATAAATAGTCTAGAGTTATGAAGCTGTCTTAATACAGAAATATTACAGAAGAAGGGGCACTCTGATTCTTGTTTTGTGTCACCATCTCTTTAAGCTTAATAATGAACAATTCTCGTTCAAAATGAAGATACTTATCAAAAACTAAGCAGGCTACTTACGGTACAACTCTCAAAGGCATTCAGTGACAGGAAGTCGTCAGTTACCTGTTTGCGAGTATGGTGACAATTTTCATGACAGAAAATCGCCAGCTAACGGCTTGCGAGTATGGTGACAATTTTCAAGACAGAAAATCACCAGCTAACTGTCTGCGAGTATGGTGACAATTTTTAAGACTGAAAATCACCAGCTAACTGCTTGCGAGTATGGTGACAATTTTCGGGACAGAAAATCGCCAGCTAACTGCTTGCGAGTATGGTGACAATTTTCGAGACAGAAAATCAGCTAACTGTTTGCGAGTATGGTGACAATTTTCAAGACAGAAAATCACCAGTTAACTGCTTGCGAGTATGGTGACACTATCTGCAGGTATGGTGACAATTTTCATGACAGAAAATCACCAGCTAACTGCCTGCGAGTATGGTGACAGTTTTGAAATACATTCCATGAGCTATCACATTTGCTGCAAAGTCTGAGAGTGAGGAATTATCACATGTGAAATTAACCGTACAAAGCACCTATTACCTCTTTAGGCAAATTCACTGATTTTCCTCAGACAACAGAACTGATGTCTCATCTTTCTATCATTACTCCATATCGAGGATCAACCCACTTTCCTTTTCTACCGATGCTATTTGAACATTCTCCTCATGAATCCAAGATGTCATCGCTTCTTTGACAACAAAACAGGTTCAAGAACGCGCTTTGTCACAGTAGTTCTTAACCTCTTTATTACCACGCCCCCTCTAAGAAGTTAGTCCTTCCCCGCACGCCCACACCCTTGCATCTATGAGTAAAACTCCTCCTCGATTTAAAGAAAAAAAAAAAAAATAAGAGAAAGACACGGGCCGTTTTTATTCTTTTGGGAATGAATTAGGAGATATGCACACTGTTTCCTAGCAACTCTTGTTAAGAGAATAACGAATGTAATTAGAGAATTTTTAATGTTTTCCTAGGGATCGCCGCCCCCGCCCCCACCCTTGTAAACTGCTGACGCCCTCCAGGTAGAGAACCACTGCTTTATCAGTACCAAGAATTTATAACGAATAGGGTCAATCTTTTTTGAACGTCCTCACTCTCCTGTTGAAAGGTCTTCTTAGGATATGAGTCAGGTTTCCCGGAAAAGAGTAAAGCAATTCTTTTTGTTTATTTAATTTTTAAACATTTCTTGATAGGAACCAGCTAGAAATGACTATCATTTACGCCCTAATCTTCCCAGTATAAACCGAAGTAAACATTTTGAAATGAATGCACGTTTCTCCAATGTCTTGAAAACACAGCTCTAGATTTCACAGTTAGTTTCTTGATTAATGTTACAATACCCGCTTCCTTGTAGGAAAAATGCCTGCTCTGAACACGTCTAATTGCATGATGATTCAGTTACTCAGTTGAAGACAAGAGTAAAACAAGTAAAATATGCGCCGAAGTTTCTTCGGCACAATCAAGCTTTCTGTACAGCCGCTACAGCGTATAATCAAGGACACCGAAAACAGATCTATCTTTCGGCGGTCTCGGTATAATGCTGTATACGCCGCCACCCATGAAACTTTAGCCACGGCCCAGTGTTTACCTATCCTATATCGTTGCCTGACGCACGATTATGGCTAACTTTAACCTTAAATAAAATAAAAACCACTGAGGCTATAGGGCTGCAATTCGGTATGTTTGATGACTGGAAGGTAGATGCTCAAAATAGCAATTTGCAACCCTCCAGCCTCAGTAGTTTTCAAGATCTGAGGACGGACGGACAGACAAAGCTGGCACAATAGTTTTCTTTTCAGAAAACTGTAAAAATAAGACTATTCCTAAAGAAAATTGTTCAAAGAATCCCTGAATCCAATTTCAATACGCTCTAAAATAAAGTTTAGTTGCGTTTATTTGTCAGCGTCGGGATGATGTCTAGAATTCATACAAATCTTTCTCTCAAGTCCAAAAGTCAGTTCACTGAATGAAGCAGAGAAGAGTGGCTATGTTTTATCTTCTTTAACCTGCCTTACTTCTACATTCAGAATTTACTAGAAGAGTTGAAACTTTATTTTTACTATTTTTTATATATACAAAATATACAAAAGGGAGGCCGATAGAGGCATTGATTAGCGTCAGGTCTCAGTTAGTATTTTACGACTGTAGCTACAACTTTATGCCCTATTCTTTTGTTAGGTTGAAAAGCTGCCTTGAAGGGCTTTGTCACTGAAGAGGAACGTAAGAAACAAAATCCCCAAGAATAATAATAATAATAATAATAATAATAATAATAATAATAATAATAATAATAATAATAATTATTATTATTATTATTATTATTATTATTATTATTATTATTATTATTATTATTATTACAAAAACAAAAACAAAAGCAATAACGAAATTAATAATAACAAAACCACTCTAACACACTCAGGATGAGAATATGCGCTTAGTGCAATAAGACATTATTATCTTCGTTTCAGCACTCACTCCTAGAGTGCAAAACAGGAGAGCGCAACAATGCAATCACTCTCCACTCCACACACCTAACGAGCGGACGCCTCCATCATTCAAACTTACACTAATCAGCGGGCGAAGGTTCCGTTTTCCCCCCCCGTCGCTACACACCAAAGGAACGCGGCCACCTGCCTGCCGTCTCGTCACTTTGAAAAAAAAAAGTCTTGGCACAAAACCGTCGTCTTCAGAAGCCATTACTCTCGGCTCTCTTGTCGATTCTGTCAGCGGGGGCCTTTGGCGATCGCTGAACCGGCGCTTGAAAATATGCAAATAAGAAAAAAAAATATATAAAAGAAAATTGCACGTTAACCTTCTGGGATTTATGGAATGTCTTTTCTAGGAGACAATGGAGTTGTTCAGTTGTTCAGAATCGTGACGCTTTTATTTTAATTTTTTTAATTTTTTTTTTTATCCCGTTGCTTTCGGGGCTGTTTCTTGAGGGAGAGGTGTTCGATTGCAATAGTTTATGACCCTGGTATTGTTTTCATTATTTTGTTATGTTTTATGAAGAAATGACCGATCATTACGTAGATAATTGGTCTTCTCTAATTCTGAAAAAAATATTTGCCCTTCTTAGAATATCGAAACGGAAAGCGAGCAAATAACATGTTAAGGCTCAAAGTAAAACTGCAATTCACTAATTGCATGTAACAGCAAAGTTCGCCCATAATCCTAAATG
>NC_089792.1:12049285-12071785 GCF_040412425.1 Macrobrachium rosenbergii | reverse complement strand
AGCTCCTTTTTCCTAGAGACTGAGCAGATGTTAAACCAACCATACAAGTTGCTGGTTACACCACTGGTTTTGAAAGTATGCAAGTAAAAAATTCGCCGAAGTTTCTTCGGTGCAATCGAGGTTTTCTGTACAGCCCCTACAGCGTATTATCATGGCCACCGAAAATAGATCTGCCTTTCGGTGGTCTGACAGAAAAAGTGCTCACAGAAATATAGTATGGATGAACAGACAAAGCCGGCGCAATAGTTTTCTTTTCAGAAAACTAATGAGCATAACATAGGTTATTTTGGACCTTTTGAGAACAGGTTCTTCTGTGACGGACCAGTCTCAAGTCATCCAGCGTTAACTGGACACCAGTATTCTCCTGTGAATTATCACAATGTCATAGTAGTTTGACTTTCTAATTTAAAAAAATCGGCTAAAAAACTTATGTGGGATTCTTCAATAGTTACTGGAGAATGCTAAGCCAACATCATTTGCAAAATAAGACATACGTCAAAATTTCTTGACGTTCATTTTTGTCTGCTCAGTGCAAGCCATATTCGCTTGACGCACAATCAGTTTGTGAAGTTGACTTTGATTTCTTGACAGATAAGATTTCGCTCGTTGTAAGCTATGCTTGTAAACAAAAGATAGCTTTCCTTCTCTAAAGGAAATAAGGGGAGTTGAGGTGGTTCTTTTAGTACTTAATTTTCAAAAGTGCCTGAGCAAAAAATCCGAGTTGGAATGGCTGGACAGCAAGCTAAACGACAACCAGAAAATTAAGGAGAATAATTGCAATTATCTAAAAGTGGAATTGGGAGAAAACGCCCACAGTTGCACAAAGAAGTAACAGTTAGAGGTGTTGGACAGGGAGAATGAAGGTAGGAAGTGGAAATGGAGGTAAAGTAAAAGGCTAAAAATTGGATGAAGCTAGGGGCCGGAGGGACGTTGTAAAAATCCTTTAGTAAGAAAGAATTAAGAGTCATTCTATATGAGTGCTCTTTATATGAAGGATTTATTATGACTCATAACTTCGCTAAATTTCCTGAAGAAGGAGATAGGCCTGTGCAGTACCCAAGTTTTATTCAGTCTGTTCTTCAGGACTTACCAATATTAAAATGACATCCTTCTGTGGAGGCCAGTATTATCTCAAAATTACACTATACGGAAATTTGGTGACCTTCCTGTCTTAACCATACGTAAATATTTCACTAGTTATAACGCAGGCATCTAATCCAATATGCTCATGCAACTTTCAGTCTCTCTCTCTCTCTCTCTCTCTCTCTCTCTCTCTCTCTCTCTCTCTCTCCATCGAAAAGTGGGATAAATGAAGACAAAAACTGACCGCTTAGCAAATTCATTAAATACGAGCAAAACTATTAAAAAAAAAAAGATCTGGAGAAAATTTAACACCATTATCCTCACTGTTTTAATATGAGCTTCAACACAAGGCAATAAAGTACAATTCCTTTTGACGACCAACTCTCATCTGTTCTTGTGTGACACTTCAAGCATTACCGTTCCACCTTTAGTTTTAACAATAGAACGTATTAAAAAAAGAGTAAATTAATGAAGGTGAAGATTAATAACGATCTAATTTGATTTATGGAATTTAGGCTGTCAAGCCAAGCGCTGGGACACTTTAAGTGCTTAAGAGATTGGTAAGAGGGAGTTGGAGTGGTTGGACAGCAAGACAGATCCAGAAAACGTAAGAGATACAGTACAAGGATCTAAACACAGAAGTGGAAGAAAACCTTACAGTAATAATAAGAGGTAACAGTTAGAGGTGTTAGACAGCAAGATTAAAGGAGGAAACAGGAATGGGAGGCGAAGTAAAAGGGTAAAAGATTGATGCAGCTGGAGGCAGATAGGAGGCTACAAACACCTTTCAGTAATGCCTACCGTGTACCACATGAGGTGCACTGACGGCGATATGTCATTCGGGGATAGACTCATATTGAAAAATAATAAGAAATAATAATATCAATAACTCGGAATAATGATAATCCGCTGATAAAATAATTTTCTAACGTTTTGTGGCTTGAGACTAACAAATTCACCTAAAAATAAATCTTAGCAATTTAAAATAAATATAAAAAGGTCTATATCACAATACGCAATGAGTAACAACAGTAATTTCTATGTGTGAAACTGTTTGATGATTTACCGTCATCCAGTCCGAGATCACCATGTACACTATTATTAAATAGGATAACAAATACATTTATAATTCTCCCCTAAGGCAAACGGAGATAAGAAAGGTCCATTTTATAGACGTGATTAATGATGATTAAACGAAAGACAAAAAAATTAATATATAAAAAAAAAAATGAGAGTGTGTTTGACATTATGCTAAAGAGTCTGTTTGCTAATGAAGTGTGTGAGTGTGAGTGCAGTCACTTGGCAGCTGAGAATGTGGTCGAGTTTACACTTTCTTGTTTATTTAGGTCATCCAACAATTGGACGTTTCATACTGGCGACTTTCATTTATATACGTGCGGAAGGAGATCTTTCATGCTGAGAGATTATTATGCCTCTGTGCGTGTGCGTGTGTGTGTGTGTGTGTGTGTGTGTGTGTGTGTGTGTGTGTGGGAATATCGTCAATGTCTTCTTCTTCTTCTTCTTCTTCTTCTTCTTCTTCTTCTTCTTCTTCTTCTTCTTCGAATTGGTAATTTTATGACTGGCGTTTGTTCATGAAGATGAACTTCACTTTAAAACATTGATTTACTTTTGTATATGATGAATAAATTCACGAAACAGTGCTCATTCGTGTATATGTACAAGTTTATATAGTAAATAATGTTTATTATTATTATTATTATTATTATTATTATTATTCAGAACATGAACCCTATTCATATGGAACAAGCCCCCAGGGTCATTGACTTGAAATTCAAGCTTCCAAAGAATATGGCGTTCATTAGAAAGAAGTAACAGAAGGTAAAGGGAAATACAGAAAGAATAGATCAGTTATTATAAAACTAAAAATGAAGTTAACAAACTAACGAATAAATGAAAAAAAAATAAAGTAAATTATTAAGATACAAGGAAAATTGTATTCTGAGCATAGGCCATGCACAAGTTAGCAAATGTCCGGTACACGAATTTATCAAAGAATTCTCATCAATAACACGTCCACCATTACGCTAGATTTTTAAGATTTTAAAATCTCCTTAAGAAATCTAAGTAAATTAAAAATGAAAGAAAATTAAGTAATAGCATCATCATTACGGCAATACTTGTATGTAAGGCAGTGGTTCTCAACGGGGGGAGGGGGATTTCAGAATTTTGGGGGGTGGGGACTGTAACCAAGGATTTTGAGTATTTATATGAATATTATTTGGAATGCACCTTTTGCACCTTTTGAGGCAGACAATTTAGGAAAGGAGGGGTGGGTGTCATTCTGACATATGGTGCAAGGGTGCACGGACCAAAACAGGTTGAGAACCTATGATGTAAGGTCACAAAAATGTCGATCAAATGAGACTCACAGAGCAAGAAAACAAGGATGACACTGAATTAATGACATGTAAATACATTAACGACATAATTTGCTCATGAGTAATGTAGTGAATGAGAGGGCTGGTGATTCTTGTAAATACACACATACACACATACATATGCATACACACCATAAAAACACACACAACCATATATATATATATATATATATATATATATATATATATATATATATATATATATATATATATATATATATAATTATGTATATATACATACATACTGTACATACATACGTACATACATATATATATGCACATACATATGTATATATACACATATACATACACACACATATATATGTATGTATGTATATATACATATTATATATATATATGGTTGTGTGTGTTTTTGTGGTGTGTATGCATATGTATGTATGTATATGCATGTGTGTATGTGTGTATGTGTGTAATACTTTGATTGAAGAAATTAAGAATTCCTTGAGAAATTACAACAAGCTCTTTGGTAACGGCAGTGTTATTGCACAAAAACAATATTTAACTTTTCCCTCCGAGTGAAATTGTATTTCTTTTCCGTCTTCAATAAAAGCAGTATCTGATTTAAATGGAGCATAATATTTCCTTAGCGATACTCTGGAATTAATTCTACAGCAATTAACTGTTTCAAATGTTCATAAAGATTTAATAAAACTTTTTGCTTACTTCATACAAGATATAAATCTACAAGTTCACAATAAAACACTATACAGAATTATGGCCCAGATTTATTTAGCAATTAACTTCTCTAAACCGGCGTCTCACTATTTAATCTGATAGTGTAGAATGCACAAGATTTTTATCCCGCAGCGAAGAAATTCTGCACCCCAGGGCAGATATAGGATAGACCAGCCTAAGAATAGTCACTGTTTACATTTTTCGACCAGGAATGAAAAGGAAGAGATTAGGTTCGAGTCTTTGAGGGCCGGAGAGACCCACATGGCGAGACATGTGTAAGTCAGCAATTAGCGCTGTAATCTGAGGTGGGAGAGCTGATGTCGAGTAAAAAACAAGTAAAGCCGCTGATGTGTAACACTCAGATGTCTTTTTTTCTTACACTCTCTCTCTCTCTCTCTCTCTCTCTCTCTCTCTCTCTCTTTGAAAACATACAGTACGGTGTATATAAAAATATACCACCTTCGGGCTCTTTCCACTGCGCCCGGCCCGGCAGATAATAAAATGAATTGCTTCGAAATTTTATATATATATATTACCGCATTTCGAAATAATATTTTGCTGTCGATGTGATGAAAATAAACAAATTTATTATCATGATAAACAAATTCCCGCATTGCGATCGGTAGTATAAACATATCAAGCTTTAATCCACATATTACGTCCCTCGCATCTAAAGGACGATAATGTTGGAGCAGAATCGAAACTGGGGAGTCTAGAGAGAATGCAGATTTTGCCTAAGAACCTGGGGAATTCCTTCTCACTTCCCCCTTCTTTCCAACCCCTTCCTCCTCCCCCCCCTTTTTTTTTCCCCTTCTGTCTGTTTCACTTTCCTATTTGTGTTTATATATTCAAGAGTGACAATTTCTAATTCATTTGCGCAATTACATTGAATTTAAGCTTTGACTCATCTGACATTTACAACACAGAAAAAGCGTTGCATCATATTCTTCAGGAGAAATTATATATATATATATATATATATATTATTATCTATATTATTCATTCATGAGAAATTATATATATATATATATATATATATAAGGAGATACATATATAATATATATATATATATATATATATATATATATATACATATATATATATATATACATATATATATATATATATATATGTATATATATATATATGTATATATAATAACGAAGAACAAAAAAAGAATATATATATATATATATATATATATATATATGTATATATATATATATATATATATATATATATATGTATATATACATATATATATATATATATATATATATATATATATATATATATATATATATATATATATATATATATATATATATATATATATATATATTACTTTGCTAAACAAAAGTACAAAAAAGCATACTGCTATCTTATAAGAAATACTGATATGTGAGGCATCTAAAGATAATCTGTTATGACCATACTGAACCTCTTGGTTTCACCACTCTATGACAATATATTTCCTATTTATGGCTTCGTTTAACTTATCATTTTTATAACTTCAAGATGCAATATCTGATTATTATTATTATTATTATTATTATTATTATTATTATTATTATTATTATTATTTGGAACATGAACACTATTCATGCCACAACGTGGGCGGGGATGCCACAACCAAAAAGGGCCACTGACTTGAAATTCAAGCTTCCAAGGAATATGGTGTTCATTTGAAAGAAGTAACAGGGTGTAATAGGAAATACAAGAAGGAGAAATCAGTTATTAGAAAAAAAAATTAACAACAGATAGATTTTATATAAGTTTAAGGAGAGAGAGAGAGAGAGAGAGAGAGAGAAAGAGAGAGAGAGAGAGAGAGAGAATCAATAATTTATCAATCAATAATTTAGTCTATTCGTTTATTTGTTGTTAATTTGTTTTTCTTTTCTAATTACTGATCTCTTTTTTCTGTATTTCCTATTACTCACTGTTACTTCATTCAAATGAACACTATCTTCGTTGTAAGATTGAATTTCAAGTCAATGGCCCCCGTGGGCTTGCGGCATACCAATAGGGTTCATGTTCTGAATAATAATAATAATAATAATAATAATAATAATAATAATAATAATAATAATAATAATAATAATAATAATAATAATAATAATAATCAGCTCTTGAATCTTGAAGTTATAAAAATGTTAAGTTAAATGAAACAACAAACAAGAAATATGCTGACCAAAAACTGGTTTGGTTGCTTACCTGTGAAATGGGGTTCAAAGATCTGAGAAAAGAGTGTCCATTTGTTTATTGTCGGTTACTGAATGTCGAATACCATGCTAACTTTCTGGAATCTCAGCCACGCAAAATTCTCGGACGATGGCATCTTCAGAAAATTCCAGTCAGCATTATGTATAACAGGTTGAATAGAAACCGATTTAACACAGAATGACTTAGGGGTTCCAAGGGAACATGTGAATTATTGTTGTCTCATCCTTGTAAATATATCACAGTACTTCAAGAACACAAGTAAATGGTGAGGTCAAAGGTCAGGTAAATTTCTCGACAATTTTGTCTTGTAAGTTTGGTTTGAGTGACATCTCTTACGGTCATCAATTATGAGTAATACAAAATATAAAATATATGGAGATAAATAAATAGAACTACTAGAGACCATTCAATAGATATGCTAGAGATAAATTAACAGAAATACTAGAGATAAATAAATAGCGCTAATACAGATAAAAAAAATAGAGCTGCTAAAAATAAATAAATAGAATTACTAGACACAAATAAATAGAACTACTAGAGATAAACAGAACTACTTGAGATAAATTAACAGAACTACTAGAGATAAATAACTACTAGAGATAAATAAATAGAAATACTAGACATAAATAAATAGGACTGCTAGAAATAAATACATAGAACCACTAGAGATATATAAACAGGACTGCTACAGATAAATAAATAGAACTACTAGAAATAAACAATTAGAACTACTAGAAATAAATAACTAGAACTACTAGAGATAAATAAATAGAACTACTAGAAATAAATAACTAGAACTACTAGAGATAAATAAATAGAACCACTAGAAAAAAATCAATAGAACTACTAGAGATAAAGAAAGAGAACCACTAAAACTAAATAAACAGAAGCATAAATAAATAGAACTACTAGGGATAAATAAACAGAACTACAGTGATGTGATGTGTCACAAGAATTACAAACTTAAACATTTGGAAAAAGAAGTAATCAAAGTGAGATACAGTCTGATTTGAAATCCTTCTATTTCAGCAAATAAGGAAGACTACATCATTCATGACACAAGAAGACAGAAAACCCGACAAAAGGAAGCAGAAATATTAGTTAATAGAAAAAGAATCAATGAAATAAATAAAGTGACACAGTAATGTACACAAAACTTAATTAATCTTAGAAGAAATATTAAGAGGAAAAACAATAAATTAAATAAGAAAAAAACAATGAATAAAAGAAATTATCTGACACAGTAGTGCACACGAAACTTAACTAACCTTAGTAGAAGTATTAAATAACAGAAAAACAATAAAAATAAATAAATACTCTGACACCGTAACACACACGAAATTTGAATTAATCTTGCCAAGGTATTTTTTCGGTATTTTACCTGAATAATAACTCAAGTTTCACCTGAGAGAAAGCGAGCGAGAATTTGCTTTTTAATTTTCTGCAGAAGGAAAATACTGAGATGGCTTTGTCTGTCCGTCCGCACTTTTTCTGTCCACCCTTAGATCTTAAAAACTACTGAGGCTAGAGGGCTGCAAATGGGTATGTTGATCATCCACCTTCCAATCATCAAACATGCCACATTGTAGCCCTCTAGCCTCAGTACTTTTTAATTTAATTTAAGGTTCAAGTTAGCCATAATCGTGTGCCTTGCAACGATATAGGATAGGCCACCACCGGGCCGTGGTTAAAGTTTCATGGGCCGCGGCTCATACAGCATTATACCGAGACCACCGAAAGACAGATCTATTTTCGGTGGCCTTGATTATACGCTGTACAGAAAACTCAATTGCGCCGAAGAAACTTCGGCGAATTTTACACTTGTCCTTTTTTTTTCTCTCTCTCTCTCTCTCTCTCTCTCTCTCTCTCTCTCTCTCTCTCTCGTTAGGCGACACTTCCAAAACTTTAATTGCATTTGAGGACACAGACGTCCTGAGGAAGGAAAAGACAAACTTTGGGGAATTTGCAGGCTACCCTCCGGAAAGCATTCCATCCTGAACCCACTAACAGGACCATCTTTAGTGCGCCGAATTCTCTTCTTTTTCACCATTACATTATACGCTAAAAACCTTAATCAGTACGAAGAAGAGAGAGAGAGAGAGAGAGCGAGAGAGAGAGATACTGGGTGCGTCGAAAGTCTCATTATTGCCATTATGTTAGACGATAAAAACTAAATCAGCACGAAGAGAGAGAGAGAGAGAGAGAGAGAGAGAGAGAGAGAGAGAGAGAGAGAGAGAGAGAGAGAGAGAGAGAGGTACTGGTGCGTCGAAATTATTTTTGCCATTATGTTATACGATAAAAACTAAATCAGCACGAAG
Organism: Macrobrachium rosenbergii; assembly: GCF_040412425.1. Lineage (NCBI taxonomy): Eukaryota > Metazoa > Arthropoda > Malacostraca > Decapoda > Palaemonidae > Macrobrachium > Macrobrachium rosenbergii. The sequence continues at coordinate 12,063,066 of NC_089792.1, read as the reverse complement.
AGAGAGAGAGAGAGAGAGAGAGAGAGAGAGAGAGAGAGAGAGAGAGAGAGAGAGAGAGTGATTTTTAGTGCGTCGGAATAATTTTTTTATCATTATATCATACGCTAAAAAATTTAATCAGTACGAAGAGAGAGAGAGAGAGAGAGAGAGAGAGAGAGAGAGAGAGAGAGAGAGAGCCCAGTACAGAAAAAAATATAAATTACACGATCACATATGAAATTCTCATTCCCCTTACATGTTACTGTTTGGAAGTTGGAATTATTGCCATATGTTATTTATACCTGTATAGCAATCCTAAACATACATGCACACACACACACGCATATATATATATATATATATATATATATATATATATATATATATATATATATATATATATATATATATATATATATATATATACTGTATATATGTGTGTGTCTGTGTTTGTATAAACTATCCTTATCGATTAAACAAGTAAAAAAATGCGCCGAAGTTTCTTCGGCGCAATCGAGTTATCTGTACAGCCGCTACAGCGTATAATCAAGGCCACCGAAAACAGGTCTATCTTTCGGTGGTCTTGGTATAATGCTGTATGAGCCGCGGCCCATGAAACTTTAACCACGGCCCGCTGGTGGCTTATCTTATATCGTTGCCAGAAGCACGATTACGGCTAACTTTAACCTTAGATAAAATAAAAACTACTTCAGGCTAGAGGGCTGCAATTTGGTATGTCTAATGATTGGAGGGTGGATGATCAACATACCAATTAGCAGCCCTCTAACCTCAGCAGCTATTAAGATCTGAGGGCGGACAGAAAAAAGTGCGGAAGGACAGACAAAGCCGGCACAATAGTTTTCTTTGCAGAGGACTAAAATCAAGAAATAAAATATTTTAATTCACAAAAAAGCACGCAATGAAACTTTGGACAAGGACAAAGTCCTTGATATGCATTCTGAAGCGAGGCACAGAATAAATTTGACTTAGATGTCGAGGATACTATTGGGAGTGACAACTGATAAGGTCAAGATCAAGGACCTAATGTCAGGTCAAGGAGAAAATTTAGAATTTGAGCCTCGTAATTTATCGCAAATTAATTATAAGGTTCTGCGATTTTTTCAAATCGGTTTGGTGAAATATAATAATAATAATAATAATAATAATAATAATAATAATAATAATAATAATAATAATAATTATTATTATTATTATTATTATTATTATTATTATTACATTTAAAATAATAATAATAATAATAATAATAATAATAATAATAATAATAATAAAAATGATGTACATTATTTCAGTTACAGCCATATTCAAATACAGAGTAATGATAAGGACAGTACAAAATACTCACACAATATGAAAAATCAAAAACAGCTAAATTAATAACGGCAGAAATAGCAACAACAACAATAATGATAATATGTGAAGATAATTATAATACTTGTAAGTAATCACATGAGTTATCTAGTACTATTGTATGTATAATGCCAGTCACTCAGCATGATTTTTAAATTTTATTTTCTAAGTTTATTGTAACTAACTTCTTTATTGTACCTAACTTGATTCATGCATATAGTAACTAACTTGTAACTAACTCTTTTACACCTATTATTTGATGTTAAAAATCCTTAGATATCTATCACTAATTAATGCCTTTCCAAACCGCTCCCTTTTTTTTTTTATTTAGAAGTTTAACCATTAATATTGCTAGGCCACTTGGTGCAGCTACTTTACTATAATTATTATTATTATTATTATTATTATTATTATTATTATTATTATTATTATTATTATCTCAACAGCCTTTCTTAACAAATGATTCTACTGTCGTTATTATTAATGAACATACACAAAACTCGTAGCATTATTAGGTTCATTCACCTATAATATCATCAATATTACTATTTTAATTACCCATACAATAGTAGCTAGTAGTAATATCGCTGTTATTACTATTTGTCGGCTAGTTTGCCTCTGCAGTGCTGGGGAGCAGAACCATTCCAAAGGAATCTGTTACACTATATTTGTCACCACAAAGTCTCATTTTATCTACATATACTAGCTGACCAGCCCGGCGCTGCCCGGGAAAACTCTGAATTACAACCAATAACCTCAATCTCTCTCTCTCTCTCTCTCTCTCTCTCTCTCTCTCTCTCTCTCTCCCAGACAGTAAGTCATATGTATACCAAGTTTGGTTGAAACTACTCTATGCATTTCAGATTTATGCTGGAACATACACACACACATACATGCATCCATATACAGTATATATAATATATATATATATATATATATGTATATATAAATATATATATATTTATTTATATAAATATACTATATATTATATATATATATATATATATATATATATATATATATATATGTATATATATACGGCAGAACAGTGCGCCGAGGTAGAGGCACAGCTTCCAAAGATGACACATAGGTGACACAAATCACTTGACCACAACACCGGGTACCCAAAGGCCTTGTTGGAAACGAAAGACAAGGAAATAAAAAGAGATATATGGGCGGCCGTCATCCGCCCACCTGATCTCTCCACAACACGCCTGCGGTTGAAGGGGAAAAGAGAGAGAGAGAGAGAGAGAGAGAGAGAGAGAGAGAGAGAGAGAGAGAGAGAGAGAGAGAGAGAAGGGAAAACACAGGAAAAGAAATATCAACGATAAATAAGAAAAAAGTTGAAATTTTTCTTTTAATAAATGTAAAAACACTGATTTCTGGTTGGTGGTCATGTAGTACAAATGCTGTAGAGTTCATATGGGGTTAACATTTATTGGCAATAAAAATTACATTACATTATCAGACTTAAAGAACTCATTTCGCTTATAATCACAGAATAACGGCAAATTTCTTCGCAGTCATATCTATGTTTGCTCGTATGTCTGAGGTAAGACGTAGAATTTCTTTTTAGTAAGATATTTAGCATTGCAAACTAATTTGTATAGTGACATAAAATGAGACTTCGGTGCAGTAGCAAGGAACAGCTTGAGAGTATAGTTTAAGAAACGAGTTTACACACACACACACACATACATACATATATATGTATGTGTATATATATATATATATATATATATATATATATATATATATATATATATATATATAGTGTGTGTATGGGTATATAAATACCTATACTGTATGTATGTATATATATGTATATACTGTATATATATGTGTGTGTGTGTGTGTGTGTGTGTGTGTGTGTGTGTGTGTGTAGGTTATATATATGTATATATTATATTATACATATATATACTCTTCTTTTCACAATTTAACTTGAACATCACCAGACATATGAAAAGAATACGAGACAAAAATTGAAAGAAATAATGTTACAACAAAAATTCATTCCCATAATACGAGTGACAGATAACTGAATAATTACGAAGCAGCTCAAGCTTATGATAGCACTGACTAGACTTCAGAACCACAATTATTAGCGCAAAATGAAATTAGAAAAGAAACATGCTCAAAAAATAAATGTGTTATTATTATTATTATTATTATTATTATTATTATTATTATTATTATTATTATTATTATTATTATTATTATTATTATTATTATTTTTATTCAAAATATACATCCACTAACATGAACACTCCTAGATATCTACAGAATGGAATGACCACCATTAAATAAAAAAAAAGTACATAAATAAAGAAAATAACACTTAATAACAGCAATTAAATATCTTCACTACTAGCGAGGCGAACGAGCAGACCACTCAGCACAACACACAAAAAAAATAAAAGAGTCAAACCGAGATAAATGACCTGGAAAATGAGTCAGGAGGAATAGCTGGTGGCCAAAGCATCGCACAGTAGCGTTTGCCATCTACCTGGCGTCGCTCTGTGTTCGTGTGTGCGTTTCTGTGCGTGTGTGTCTGTGTGTGTGTGTGCGTAACGTGCAGTGAGTTAGCAGATAAAATAGCCACTGGAGCGTACCTCTCGGAAGAAGAGGGAGATGTGTAGACGAGGCTGACATCAGCTCGGGAGAATTTGCATATTCAAATAAGGCAAAGAGAGAGAAGTCACTCTCATGCTTTCCCCCGGTGGACAGCCCCGGCAGAAGCAGCTTCATCAGCATCAGTAGCATCGATGGCCCGCCTAGCCTTTTCGGGTTTACCCGGTAGCGGAACACAGTAACGGAAAATGGATTCTCTTGAGCGAGTGTCTTCGTGATTTAAGTTTATGAAATTTGAAGGGAGGGAGGGAGGGAGGGAGGGTTGGAAGGGGTGGGGGAGGTGGCGTGAAGAACGAATATATAATAATGTACATAAATCATAAATTGTGACTTGAATACAAAGTCACAATTTATGATGTATGTTCTTCTTTATTTTATGAAGGATAACGAAGTGTCATTAGTTATTTTTATGGTAATGATCAGTCATAATTTGTCTGTCGAAATGTTGGGAAGAGATATGAAGGTTACTTAAAGAGAGAGAGAGAGAGAGAGAGAGAGAGAGAGAGAGAGAGAGAGAGAGAGAGAGAGAGAGGAATGTGCTTGGTGTTTAAAAATCATTAAACTTAATCAAGATTTAGTATACAACAAAACAACCATAAAATTATTGTAGCGTTCGAGTTCACTACGTATGACCTTTATATAGGAAGCATCTAATCATAATTTTGAAAACATTTTCGAATACATTCATACAATAGCATAACAAATTTAACACGCATTAATCATAAAAATTACCCTCTCCTACGTGACAAACAAAACAAAATACAGAAAACACCTCATACAGAGACCAAAATAAATTACAGTATAGATGAGTCCTTTATATTACTTCAAAAAGCGAGAAGAAGAAGAGGAAGAAGAAACCGAGGAGGAGGAGGAGGAGGAGGAGGAGGAGGAGGAGGAGGAGGAGGAGGAGGGGGAAAAGAGAAAAGAGGAGGAGAAGATGGAGGAGGAGGGGGAGAAGGAGAAGGAAGAGGAGGAGGAGAAGGAGGACGAGGAGTAGTAGGAGGAGGTGGAGGGGGAGGAGGAGGGGGAAGAAGAGGGGAGGAGGGAAGAAAGAGGTACAGGGGATGAGGAGGGAAAGGAGGAGGAGGAGGGAGGAAGGTGAGGAGGAGAAGAGGAGAAAGAGGAAGAGGAGGACGAGGAGTAGTAGGAGGTGGGGGAGGAGGAAGAGGAAGATGAGGGAGAGAGGGGAGGAGGAGGGGAGGAGGGGGAGGAAGAGGAGGAGAAGGAGGAGGAGGAGGGAGAAGAGGAAGAAGAAAAAAAGAGAAGGAAGGGGGGGAGGAGGAGGAGGAGAAGTAGGAAAAGGAGGAGGAGGAGGAGGAGGAGGAGGAGGAGGAGGAGGAGGAGGAGAGGGGAGGAGAAGTAGGAAAAGGAGGAGGAGGAGGAGGAGGAGGAGGAGGAGGAGGAGGAGGAGGAGGAGGAGGAGGAGGAGGAGGGAGGGGGAGAGGAGTAGGAGGAGGAGGACGAACTAAGGATCTTAAAGCCCCGGCCAAGTGACAGGGCCTTCAGAGGAGCGACAGAGAGCGGTCAAGGATCAGTAACATTGTTTATAGTTCTGCGGCGAAGGCGCTGCTTCGAAGGATCACTCCAGGATCAAGTGGGACCCTCTGGGTGGTCTCGCGGATCAAGGCGCCGATGAAAAAAAAAAAAAATGCCACGGTGAAGGAAATGAACGCTAAGCATTATGAGGAGAGGAAAGTGAGAGAGAGAGCGCGCGAGGATTTGTCGTAGACACACACACACACATATATATATATACACACAGAGAGAGAGAGAGAGAATGAGATTATGTATATATATATATATATATATATATATATATATATATATATATATATATATATATATATATATATATATATATATATATATATATATAATACACTCTTCAAACGTATTTAACTATCAAGGAAAATCACAACTTACAATCAGAACTAACTTTCCCAAAAGGAAGTTTACTGGGGAACATAAATTAAGCAAACGCATATGTGTTACATATGGGTCCGAGCATATTCATAATTACAAATTAAGCAATCAGGGTACAGATATGTTTTGCACACTTTCCAAGTGAAGTTACAAGAGAGTGTTTGATTTATTCGCACTAAGGCTTCAGTAAATACGTTCCCAATTTGTTTCTGCTTCATGAAGAGGTCATCATATCTCCATTAGCCAAAATTTTTTGCATTAGGAACCAGATAATTTTCCTGTGATTATTCCAACGGCAGTGGAAAATATAAGAGAATGTTCGGTTGTTTAAATAAATAAAGGATAGATCTTATAGGTGTCTTTTTCATGTCATAAGATAAGTTCACGTCATGTGTGGAACACATGAACACTTACTGACCTTGATATTTAAATATTTGTATCGATTTCATATATTCACGCTCGGAAGTTGATTTTCGTTTATGTTTTCTGATCATCATGATGTTAATATTTATGATGTGTGTTTTATTAGGCACCAATATTTCCTGAATGCAAAATACGAAACTTGCGGGGGAGAAATATAATGAAAAACTGAGACATCGCAAATTTGAAAAATAATACATTGGAAGCATTGAAACGTATATATTATCATTAATCATTGGATACCAAAATAAAAAAAAAAATATGCGGTTGAAAACATTACAAAAGGCAATATTGCACATATGAAAACCCTGTCAAAAAAATAAATAATGGAAATGCCGCCACGAGATTCAAAGGAATACCCAACAGAAAAGATAAGAATAAATGAAATTAAATATATATATATATGCGTGTGTGTATACATATGTATATATACATACATACATACATACATACACACACATATGTATATGTATAAGGATAGATAAAAGCACAGTTCAAACATAGACAAACGAGACTTCAAAAACGTAAGCAAGACGAATCCATAAATCATTTCGACATGAAAGATGAAATGAGTTCTAAACCGATGAATGATTTAATGTATAATGAGTAATGGAATAAAATTTTTTGCTTCACAGATTCCAATAAACACTCGAAGATTGGTAATTAATGGTAAATGGATTACATACTATTTTCAATTCGTTGTAAACGCGTTTTTATGATTGTAGATTTGAGGAAATTACTCTTTTATTTAAGAGTAACGATATGTTGAATAACGTGGTGGAGGTGGTGATGGACAGAATTAATATTTTTTTATTCACTCACAATATTTCGTAAATTGTAAAGAAGCAAAGCTAAGGAGTGCAATATTTTGAGTAGAAGGTAATTGAATCTTTTATCATTTCTTCGGCGCAATCACGTTTTCTGTACATCGTATACTCAAGGCCACCGAAAATAGATCTATCTATCGGTGGCCTCGGTATAATGCTCTATGCGCCGCGGCCCTTGAAACTTTAACCAAGGCCCAATAGTGGCCTATCCTATATCGTTTCCAGATGCACGATAATGGCTAACTTTAACCTTAAATAAAATAAAAAAAAATACTGAGGCTAGAGGGCTGCAATTTGGTATGTTTGACGACTGGAGGGTGGATGATCAACTTACCAATTTGCAGCCCTCTAGCCTCAATAATTTTTAAGATCTGAGGGTGGAGAAAAGGAATAAATATTATGACTGGACACACAAGAAAAAGGCAATGTGTCTTATCATAACAGTTTTAAATGTCATCCTTTGATTTTAAAGTTTTAAATGTCGTTTCCTTTCGGATTATAGTTTTTAAATGTCATTATTTAATCTTGAAGACTTTAAGTAGCATCCTCTGGGTTTAAAGTTTTTAAATATCATCGCTTGATTTTAAACTTTTTAAATGACATCCCATGATTTTAAAGCTTTCAAACAGCATCATTTATTTTTAAAGTTTTTAAATGTCATCGTCTGGATTTAGACATTTTAAATTCATAGTTTAGTTTTAGTTCTCAAACATCACCCTTAGGTTTTAAAATTTGTAAATTTAATCCATTGGTTTTAAAGTTTTTAAATGTCATCGTCTGGGTTTTAAATTTTTAGATGTTATCCTTTTGGGCATAAAGCTTTTGCACGACATCATTTGGTTTCAATCATTTAAATATCATCCTGTGGGTTTAAGTTTTTAAAATGTCTTACCTTGGTTTAAAGCTTTTAAATGTCACCCTTTGGGTTTAAAGTTCGCAAGTGTCACGGATTGAGTTTAAGGCTGATAAATTTCATCTTTTAGTTTTAAAGTTATAAATCATCATTCTTTTGGTCTTAAATTTTCATGTCAACCTTTTTTTTTTAAAGTACACGTTTCTTATTACCTATTAGCTACAAAGATCATTTTGGCAGTATGTTCAAGAAAGTTAGAAGGCACAAAAAACGACCGTATCAAAACTTAGCTTTCATTATTTAAGGAAATAAAGTGAGAAAAAATAAAAACTGTACAATAACTCAGATGAGACCCATCTCACTTCTAACCTTCCTTATTCTCTTCAGCCTTATCGTGCAAACTCTAGAAACTGCTTTTTATTGTATATAGATTACTAGACAAAACAAGCGCCGCCTTATCTAGACCACTCGACCACCTTAAGTGTCCAACTTCAAGAAGATTTATTCGCAAATGACGATGCAGTGTGACTTGACCCGTCCCCCCAGCCCCACCCCAACCCCTGGATCCCGGACACTCCTCCCTATCCCCTGGATGCTTGACTCTCCCCCTGGACCTCTGATACCTCCCACCTGGTCCCCTGGACCCCTGACACCCCATTCCCCTGGATCGATGATGACACCCTCATCCCCAGACCACTGACACTCCCCCCCCTGGACCCCTGACACCTCCCCATCACCTGGACCCCTGATCACCCCCACCCCATCCCCTGGTCCCCTGACACATCCCCACGCCCTGGACCCCTGATACCCCCACCCCATCCCCTGGACCCCTGACACCTCCCCACCCCTGGATCCCTGATACCCCACCCCATCCCCTGGACCCCTGACACCTCCCCACCCCTGGATCCCTGATACCCCCCACCCCATCCCCTGGACACCTGACACCTTCCCCACCCCTGGACACCTAATAACCCCACCCCATCCCCTGGACACCTGACACCTCCCTATCCCCTGGACACCTGATAACAACCACCCCATCCCCTGGACCCCTGACACCAACCCCATCCCCTGGACCCCTAACGCCTCCCCATCCCTGGACCCCTGACACTCCTCCCTATCCCCTGGACGCCTGACACTCCCCTAACCCCTGGACCCATGACACATCCTCCCCTATCCCCTGGACGCCTGAAACTCCCCCCACCCCTGGGACCCCTGACATCCCCCACCCCTGAAGCGTCCCCACCTCCTCTTGCCACCCCCACCCACCCACCCACGGCCTTTAACTCCGAGGTCCAAATTCGCACAGATTAGGGTTTCAGTGCGAGATATACGATTCATGATTAACTTATGCAAAAGACTATTTACACAAGACTGAAGAAGGGAAGCAGTTATTTATCAACGTCGCTCCGTCGCTATTTTAGAGCCCTGCAGTTGACACACGAGGTGACTCGGCCCCGACTTTTGCTCCGTTTCAAAAGGGGCCGACTGAAGGAAATTCAAACATTCGTAGCTTAGGCCATTCATGCTTGGAGGATGCAATAAAGTTACTCAGTGAGCAATATACTCTCTCTCTCTCTCTCTCTCTCTCTCTCTCTCTCTCTCTCTCTCTCTCTCTCTCTCTCTCTCTCTCTCTTTGCATTTTACGACTTTATATTTCGTCTCGTCAAGTACTCTAGGTCACGTCTTGAAGAGGGACGTCGCCTGATATATTTTAAGGGGGAATTTGGATCTTTAATTTGGCACACTTACCATCATGTCTATATATATATATATATATATATATATATATATATATATATATATATATATATATATAAATATATATCTATATATATTATATATATATATATATATATATATATTATTATATAATATTATATATTATATATATATTATATATATATATATATATATATATATATATATATATATATTACACAAGCATTAAGCTACAACTGTCAGAGTTTAATATGTATATGTGTATATATGTGTGAATCTTATAAAATTTTGTTTCAAAGAAATCTTCTGGCTTACATAAACTCTGAAACAATTATCAGGTTTGATAAAGGCTACCAGAAAATAATTAATAATAATAATAATAATAATAATAATAATAATAATAATAATAATAATAATAATAATAATAATAATAAAGACTGTGATTCAAATAATGAATACTAATACCAAGCAAAGTTTGTACGCAGTAGCTTCGATTACTGAAGTACTCGATATTGCAAGACGACACAGGTCATTGCTGGTGTCCCTGGCGTTTTGCAATCCCGACGAAGCAAGTCACCAGCGAGAGAGAACAGGAAACGCTCTGCAACAGGCTAATCGTTGACTCCGCTCTTGGTCCTGGGAGCGACCTTTGACCCGCAAAGGTCAAACTCCGGCAATGAATTGCATTGAATGTAGAATCTAGAACAAAGGCCAAGCACTGGGACCTATGAGGTCATTCAACGCTGATACGGAAACTGACAGTAAAAGGTTTGAAAGGCGTAATAGGAGGAAGGTTGCAAGGTTGCACTATGAACTGATTGTTAGAAGAGGGTGGAAAGTAAGATGGAATATGAGAGGAGGTACAATTAAAGGAAACAAAAGGGGCTGCAGCTAGGGGCCGAAGGCACGCTGCAAAGAATCTTAAGTAATGCCTACAGTGCTCCGCACGAGATGCACTGACGGCACTACCCCCCTACGAAAAAAAAGCATTTCTTAGTTTAACCAGACCACTGAGCTGATTAACAGCTCTCCTAGGGCTGGCCCGATGGATTAGATTTATTTTACGTGGCTAAGAACCAAGTGGTTACTTAGCAACGGGACCTACAGCTTATCAGAAATAAATTCCTCTAATTCTTCATTGGCCGGTCGGAGAATCGAACACTGGGCCAACAGCGTGCTAGCCGAGAGCTCTACCCACCCCACCAATGAAGAACAGCTAACCCCCTACGGAGCCAAAGTTCGGTAATGGCAAAACTTTTTTTATTGAAATTTTCGTCCTAGGTCCCATATCCCATTTAATAAATACTCTCCAGCATTGAAATTATTAAGTGAATTATTATACAATTACTTTATACAAACAGGAAGGAGTGTGAGAGTAAGAATATAAGAAGACACAGAAGAAACGATAAACAATGCACCGAAGTTTCTTCGGCGGAATCGGGTTTTCTGTACAGCCGCTGCGGCGTATAATCAAGGCAACAGAAACTAGATCTACCTTTTGGTGGTCTCGGTATAATGCTGTATGAGCTGCGACCCATGAAACTTTAACCACTGCCCGGTAGTGGCTTATCCTATATCGTTGCCAGAAGCACGATTATGGATAACTTTAACCTTAAATAAAGTCAAAACTACTGAGGCTTAGAGGGATGCAATTTGGTATGTTTGATGAATGGAGAGTGGATGATCAACATACCAATTTGCAGCCCTCTAGCCTCAGCAGTTTTAAAGATCTGAGGGCGGACAGAAAAAGTGCAGACAGGAAAAATGCGGACAGAAAAAGTGCGGACAGAAAAAGTGCGGACAGAAAAAAAAGTGCGGACAGAAAAAAAGTGCGGACAGAAAAAAAAGTGCGGACAGAAAAAGTACGGACAGAAAAAAAAGTGCGGACAGAAAAAAAAGTGCGGACAGAAAAAAAAGTACGGACAGAAAAAAAAAGTACGGACAGAAAAAAAAAGTGCGGACAGAAAAAAAAGTGCGGACAGAAAAAAAGTGCGGACAGAAAAAGTGCGGACAGAAAAAACGGACAGAAAAAGTGGGACAGAAAAGTGCGGACAAAAAAGTCGGACAGAAAAAGTGCGGACAGAAAAAAATACGGACAGAAAAAGTCGGACTGCAGAAGAACAGAATAAAGTGCGGTGGACAGTGACATAGTTTTATTTTCCAGAAAACTAAAAAGGTTCAAGCAATTTTATCTCTTCTGGACAGAGCCTAAACTCCTTTAGAAGATCATTCACAGTGACATATTCCATATACTATAAAAAAACATATCACACACGGTTACTCTGTTGCTTCCACGTTATAACTTTAAAAATTTCTGCACTTTCCCCTTATTCGAACCCACTTGTCTAGAGAGCAGGCAAAGCGAAGGATACCTAGTTGCAACTTAGACTCTGGTAAAAGCGTAATCAGTGGCATAATGAAGCCTGTTGTTTCCTTACGCTTCCTTGTGAAGTTTTTAGCCTGGATTTTATTTGCACTTGACTTTATATTTGACTCTGTATTTTGGTACTTTTATTTCATCCTACTACAAGGGGAAACCCTGGTCTTATATATATATATATATATATATATATATATATATATATATATATATATATATATATATATATATTATATACACACACACATATATATATATACATATATATATATATATATATATATATATACATATATATATATATATATATATATATATATATGAACTCACATATATACATTCATATATACACAACAATATATATAATATATATATATATATATATATATATATATATATATATATATGAACTCACATATATACATTCATATATACACACAATCATATATATATATATATATATATATATATATATATATATATATATATATATATATATATATATATATATATATATATATATATATATATAGAGAGAGAGAGAGAGAGAGAGAGAGAGAGAGAGAGAGAGAGAGAGAGAGAGAGAGAGAGAAAGAAGAAGAAGAAGAAGAAGAAGAAGAAGAAAGAAGAAGAAAATAAACAACAAACCGAAGAAGAAGGAAGAAAAAGAGAAAAAATAACAAACCGAACCTATTTTTCCCATGGAAGACATCACCAACAAGAACTATATATACCTTTTCCATCACAAAAAGAATACCCAGTGCGTAAATTGTTTACCAATGCCCCACAAGGCCGCATTATCACCCACTGTTATGTAAGATAACTGAACGCGCGAAGAGTTTCCATAAAGCAACACGTGTTACACAGATAAAGATCGCGAACTCGGGCAGGGGATACCCCCCTCCCCCCAGTCTTCTCAAAGGCCCTCACTCACCCAGCATATTAATCTTGTCGTATATAAAGCAACTGAAATAACAGGTTTATCATCGAGGCTTAAGAGCGCATTTCCACCCTCGACATGCTGGAGAATATTTATCATTCCCTCATTTATCCGCACCTGATCCCCTCCCCCCTGTGCTTGCTTGCGTGCACTGAGCGAAGACAAAGTATTTAGCAGGCAAAATAAAAAAAAGAAAGAAAAAAGGAGTTTGGATGTTAAAATTTACAGTATGAATGAATGGAAATTAAGACTCGCATGCAAATTTTCTTGAGAGGTTTATGTTACCAAATTTATTTTGTGATTCACTGCATGACCGACTTCGAGGTACAATATTCATAATTATAATTGTGTTTGACAGAGATAGAACCAATTTGTGAAATTGCTGCTTAATGTTAATTTATGTCGTACTGAATTAGTACAAATTGACGGAATGGAAAACTTCATAATATGAGATAAGAATGTGTCTGGACACATTGCTTCTTAACATACAGTAGGTAAGCAATACAATGAGCATCTGTCTGTTTGCTGGGTAGTCAAATATGCATAAATATAAATACACAATAAGCTACGCATATAAATAAAAGCAAAAACTCTAACATTCTCATCTGAGGTTATTTTGACTATTTCAGGCATCCAAATCATGAAATATTGATAGTTTTATACTTTAAAGTCTTCCTTCTCCAAGAAAAATAGGTTTTAATTGTGCATAAAGTTGTTAAATATTCATTTACTAAGTCT
>NC_089792.1:12034285-12039285 GCF_040412425.1 Macrobrachium rosenbergii | reverse complement strand
GTCAGAAAAAGGACTCTCCAGCCCTCCCCGAAATGACCCAACCTCTCCCATCCATTTTGCTCTACAATTTCCTCCCATGCCCACATGCCCTCCCCTACTTTAAGTCCCTGCCGAAATCCTCGAGGCGGGCGTGGGTAATCCCCTTGCCCGGCTTTCGTGCCCCGTGCCCGCTATTACCATCAGCAGGGACTGTGGCACCCCTGACCTTGCGTAAACAAGGGGAGGCGGTCAGCTGAGTGGGATGGACATGTGGGGTCATGTAGGGTGACGGGGAGGGGGGCGGTAGGGGTTATGTGGCACTCATGCTACAGAATTTAAAAGGGACGAAGAGGGTGTAAAGATCATCATCAACAAGGGGAGGAGGAGGAGGAGGAGGAGGAGGAGGAGGAGGAGGAGGAGGAGGAGGAGGAGGAGGAGGAGGAGGAGGACGAAGACGAGGAGGAGGAGGAGGAGGAGGAGGAGGAGGAGGAAGAGGAGGATGAGGAGGAGGAAAAGGAGAAGTAAGAGGAGGAGGAGGAGGAAAAGGAGGAGGGAGAGGTGGAGGAAGAGGAAGAGAAGGAGGAGGAGGAGGAGGAGGAGGATTGAGGAAGTACAAAGAGAAAGGAGAAAAAAGACGAGAGAGGGGAGATGAGGAAGAAGAGGAAAAAGAAAGGACAGGAAGGAAAAGGAAATAGTAAGGAAAAGGAGAATGATGAGGCGGTAAAGAACAGAAAAGAGGAAAATTGCGCAGAATAAAATGAACAGGAAAAGACAAGAGGAAGTGACAGGAGGAAGAGGAAGGAAAAGAAAGCAGGAGGAAGGAAGGGAAAAGGAATGTAACAGGAGAAGGAAGGAATTACGGAAGAAAGAGAATGGATAGTAGCAGTAAAAAAAGAGCTAGAATGATAGAGGAAGAAGAGGGAATGATAGAGGAAGAAGAGGAAAACAGAAGAAGAAGAAGAAGAAGAAGAAGAAGAAGAAGAAGAAGAAGAAGAAGAAGAAGAAGTAGAAAGAAAAAGGGAGAGAAAAAACACGGGATAGAAGAAGGAAAAAGAAAATAAAATAAAGATTAAAAGAGAAGCAGGATTGAGAAAAGGAGGAAGAATGCTGAGAAAGGAAGGGAGAAAGAATATAAGGAAGGAAGAAAGAGGAGACAGAAGACAAGGAAGAGTAGGAAGAGGTGGAAAACTAAGGAGGAAGAAAGAAGAAAGAAAGAAAGAGATGAGGAAATGAAATAAGAAATAAGATAGGAATAAGAGAAAGAGGAGGCTGAGGAACGTAGGAAGAGAGAAAAGAAAGGAAGAGGAAGGAAAAGTAATAGAGAGAGAGAGAGAGAGAGAGAGAGAGAGAGAGAGAGAGAGAGAGAGAGAGAACTGAAAAGATATTAGGAAAACAAAAAGAATCATACACGAAATATAACTACTGATAATACTTCTAACATTTGACAGTCAAAACATAAGAGATAGGAAGATAAGCGATCAATAACTATTTTCGAAAAAAAGACTGAATTCCATCAAAATAAGTGAAGCTAAGACTTATAAATGCCAAATAAAAGGCAACTGATGGAGTCCAATAGTAGCATAAGTGTAACTTTGTCACAAATAGTGAGCCCAGTGACAATGTATATCAGTTGATTGTTTCTATAATATATATATATATATATATATATATATATATATATATATATATATATATATATATATATATATATATAGAGAGAGAGAGAGAGAGAGAGAGAGAGAGAGAGAGAGAGAGAGAGAGAGAGAGAGAGAGAGAGAGAGAGAGAGAGAGAAGAGAGAGAGAGAGAGAGAGAAGGAATGAATAAACTAATTAGTAGAGTGACTTACAGAATCTTCTTAGGAAGATAAAGATACCTTTAGCAGTTAACAGAACCTCCAATGCACCAGTTCTCTTCCATGCGATGTAATTATAGGTTAGGGAAGTACAGCCTTTTAAATTAAACTTGATGAATTACGAAAATGATGCGAAAATTATGGTAATTACGACCAAATGGTGAAGTCGACATGAGCAAATGACTGATTGGGATGAGGGTTGAAAGAAGACATTGAAGAAGATGGGAGAATTAGAAAGAGAGAATTTTATAACATATATTTCTTTATTTCTAGATGTTGAATCCGATATTTGTAGCACAAAGATTTCCAAAGGATAATTTTCCTAAAGTAGGTTAATATGAAACAGACACTTCATTTTATGTATCTTTAAGAATTAACAGATACTTCCTTTTATGTATCTTCAGAAATTAATGCATCGTTAGAACTGCGGACAAAATGCGACTTAAAATCTATGAAACTCGATTGTGAAAGCTAAACCTATAGTTGCCGTTTTATAGGTAAGTTATATATATTAGTTAGTTTGAGCGTTAATGTCTCTGTAATAACTTTCTCATTCATTTGCTTTATTTTTTCTCCTTTAGGAGAGAAAATCATTCTAATAAAAACTGAATCGTTAACTTGCGAAATTATCTAGTAGGCAGCATTTTTTGTTCGTGCTTCTTAACTAACGTAAAAGAATGACTTAATAATAATAATAATAATAATAATAATAATAATAATAATAATAATAATAATAATAATAATAATAACTTGACGCAAAATAATGACCTAATGAAATCCGATGGATGGTAGTTTAATATCTGAATTTTTTCTTCCCATTCCTCCACCAGCTTGTCTTCTCCACCTTTTTCTTCCTACGCTAATTTCTCTTCCTCCTACACCTCTTATTATCCATCTTCCTCTTTGACTTCCTCCTCCCTTTCCTCTTAGTTTCGGTTTCATCCTCCTACTTTTCTTTTCCTTCTATCACGCCTCTTTTCCTTAATATCTTCCTTCCCTTACTCTTCTTCCTCTTTTACTTCCTCCTCCTTTCGTCCGCCTTTTCCTCTTTTCTTCCTTCCCCTGCTCCTCTTAGTCTCGTTTTCATCCTCCTACTCCTTTTCTTTTCCTTCTTTCACGCCTCTTTTCCTGAATCTCTTCCTTCTCTCACTCTTCCTTCCTTTACTCCTCTTCCTCTTCTACTTCCTCCTCCTTTTTTCCATCTTTTCCTCTTCTTTTCCTCCTCCTCTTAGTCGTGTTTCCATCCCACTACTCCTTTTCTTTCCCTTCTCTCACGCCTTTTCCTGAATCTCTTCCTCATTTACTTCCTCCTCCTTTTTTCCACCTTTTCCTCTTCTTTTCCTTCTCCTACTCCTCCTTTCTTTTCCTTTATTCTCTTCCTATCCCTTCTCATCTTCATACCCCGCTTCCTACTTTACGTTCTCATTTTCCTCCTTCTCTCCCTTTTCTCCCCTACTCCTTTTCTCGTCCTTCTCCTACTCCTTTCTCTTCCTACCCCTTCTCCTCCTTTATCTTTCCCTCCCTTTTCCTCCTCCTTCTTTTATTTTCCTCTATTTACTCTTCCTTTCTTTTCCTTTATTCCATTCCCCTGTCTCCTCTCGTCCTCCTCCTTACCCTCTCCTCGTCTTCCTTCTACTCCTCCTCCTCCTCCTCCTACTCTTCTTTCTTTTCCCCCTCCATCCATCAACCTCATTTCTCTCCCATTCTCTTACTTTTACTCTTAGTCTTCCACTCCCTCCTCCTTTCGTCAGGATGGGAACTTTCCCTTCGGGCAGCTCGTGTTGCAAAGGCGACCTTTAGCACCTACGCCTTCATTGATTCAGTGATGCTGACACGCAATGACTGATAATGAATCTCTTGTTTAAGCCTCAACAGTAACTGCCTTCTTCTTCTTTTTCTTCTTCTTCTTCTTCTTCAAACAAAAGCTTATAGGAAAAGAGATGAACTAATGAGATCGTCGATGCATGCCTGATTATGTCACATTAATTAATAGTGTCATGACATATACACCCACCCAGTTTTACATACGATGAGCAAGCACATAATTGTTTGCATCACATGATTCTACACACGTGCTCACACACACACACACACATATATATATATATATATATATATATATATATATATATATATATATATATATATATATATATATATATATATATTGTATATATATATATTTATTATATATATATATATATATATATATATATATATATATATATATATACTGTATATATACATGTATTTGGTCATTCTATATATATATATATATATATATATATATATATATATATATATATATATATATATATATATATAAAATTTATATAAACTGGTCATTCTAAACCAGTAATGATAATAATGAGAGTAATAATAACAAAACTAATAACAATGATAAAGTGGAAGGAAACAATCTCAGACTTATCAGCAACTAGATATTCACTTAAAACGACCCTCCAGAGAAGAATGTTCTTTTCGCAAATGTCCTTTATCTAATGACAAGAGACGAAAAAAGACCACCAAAGAACCCCTTCATTAAGATAAAGAAGCCTTGTTGTGCCACCTTCCACCGTCAAGCTTCGTTACTTAATATGTTTTGGATAATTGATCTGATGTTATTTCCTGTATCCTGTACCGAGGATCAGGCGACGTAGACTGTGGGAAGATGCATTTCATACGCTCTAGGCGGTTTCCTATGGACAGTACCATAGGATTTGGCCCTTATGGACATTATACTTCGTCTCAGGGTCTCTCGGGTAAAACTCATTCATATACAGAAACTACATACGTTTTGAATTGCAATCGGGATTACAGATCTTTGGTTTCCCGGCGACATAATGGTAAATAGTGACCCTGCAGCCATTTGCCCATGAAGTCCAAATCATAGGTCACCTTAGTGCCTCAGGGCATCTACTCTAAAGTGGCCACTATGCCCTGTTCGTTTAAAATATTAGCTTAACGCCCAATATCTTCCTTTACTGTGAGAAACTTGCTTCTGGAATTTAAATCTCTTATGCCTTTCATATGAATTGGTAACTTCAAGAGTCTAATTTTATAGATATAGCATCTACTCATGAGTGCTATGCATTTATCCGACAGCGGCTTAAAGCAAGTTTGAACAGAGCTCTTACCTGACTCATCTATATAGCAACGTGATCTGCT
>NC_089792.1:11999285-12031785 GCF_040412425.1 Macrobrachium rosenbergii | reverse complement strand
ATCCAGATTGCAAATCTTCTTTTGTTTTGTCAGTATATCGTGGCAACCCGAGATCTTGACCTTATCAATTGTCACTTGCAATTGTATTCTCGGCTTCTAAATCAAATTTATTTTATACCTCACCTTTTCGGAATCTTTGCTGACGATTTTGTCTCTATTCAAGGTCTGATGGCGTGCAAGCTCGAAATTGCAATATATTGTCCCTGAAATTGCAATATATTGTCCCTGAAATTGCAATATATTGTACCTTTACCTCTGGTTCATAATAATTTATACTGATTTATTAATGTTTATATATGTTACAGTAAGTATTTGAAATCCAGGGATTTCACGAAATCCCTAGGGAATATGTGAAATGACCAATTCGTTTAGGAACATTAGTACTAGCCCTTCGGGGGTCAAATGTGTTTCGCCGTATTTAGTACTAGCCCCTTGGGGATCAAATGTCCCTAAGTGCATTTCGCTATCTGCCTGAAATTTCAGGCAGTTCCTGAAATGCCTGAATTATTATTACTATCATCAGCCTCTCCTGTATTTTTATCCTTTGCTGTAACTGACAAATTTTTTTCTGAAATTCTTCGTAAAGCTTCATAAAAATGGTACACCATTCTATCCTAATTGGCCTACAGTACTATTCCTGCTCTTCTAGATATCAGTTGTGTCAAATAGGGTCACGCATTATCATGCAACTTCGACTTCCCAAGCAGATTCCGTCAAGGTGGTAACCAGTTTATTGTATCATTTGAATATTCTCATTTTAATATTCTTTCAGATGCTTTGCAAGTTGAGCTGAGCTCATTCCCAGCTCTCTGCTCTATATAAGGCTTTGTTCTGATCTCAGCCTCAATCTAGGAACTTTATTATTATTATTATTATTATTATTATTATTATTATTATTATTATTATTATTATTATTACTGAAGCTTTATTTTTCACTTTTCCCATCTGCCATTCCGTACCTGAATTCTGTAACTGTCTATAAGGTCCCTACCTGAAAATTAATTGTATGCAACCCTTTTTCAATTGTTATAATTTTTCTTATTTTTACTATTATTTCAACATTATTATTATCATTACCATTATTATGAATGCTATAATTACTGCTACTTCGGCAACTGTTTGGATATAGCCGATTACTATTTCAATCCTTTTATCTCGTGTTCCTAAAGTGCGTGTATTGTACAGAATTGTTGCTACTTTATATGTTCTACGTCTGTGGGATTGAGGTGAAATAAAGGATATTATTATTATTATTATTATTATTATTATTATTATTATTATTATTATTATTATTATTATTATATACCAGCTGTCCAAAGTTCACTTATTCCTTGACGTTTCGGTAAAGTTTTCTACCATTTTTCAAAAGGCTAGTGAAGCCAGAGGTACGACTAGCGGGCTTACAAAATTTTTTTGATTGATTGTCAAAGCATGAAGTCAAAATAATATTATTTTCAACGAGTCTATGACCCAGTGCATGGTCACTTAGACGCAATGAAGAACAACAAATCAACTGCTGATCATTTCAGTGCAGTTCTGCAGGCATCCAACTATTGCCAAATATATAACAAGTAAAATATATGCCGAAATTTCTTCGGCGCAATCGTGTTTTCTGTACACCTGCTACAGAGTATAATCAAGGCCAACGAAAATACATCTATCTTCCCGTGGTCTCGATGTAGTGCTGTATGAGCAGCGCCCCATAAAACTTTAAACACAGCCCGGTGGTGGCCTATCCTATATCGTTGCCAGAAGCACGATTATGGCTAACTTTAACCTTAAGTAAAATAAAACTTTTTGAGGCTAGAGGGCTGCAATTTGGTGTGTTTGATGATTGGAGGGTGGATGATCAACATACCAATTTGCAGCCCTCTAGCCTCAGTAGTTTTTAAGATCTGAGGGCGGACAGAAAAAGTGCGGACGGACAGACAACACCGTTTCAATAGTTTTCTTGTACAGAAAACTAAAAATATATAAAAAACGTTCTAAACTTAAATGTAAAGTTCCATTATATTTCTTACCAAGCCGACAACTAAAACCGATTCGTTGTTGTAGATCAGACCTTCCCGACATCATTCATGCCCATTATTTTCTTTAGCCTCACAAGCAATCAATCCGAGAATTCACAAATTCCAACCCAGGGCATTTTTAACTCTTCATGGAATGCAGTGCCTTCCCCCCTCTGCATCCCCCTCCTTTCTGCTCCAGGTAACCGCAGGTAAACATTCAAAAAGGACAGAGTAACAGATACCCCTACACACCCATACAAAATACCCACCCCTTTCACGGACTTCGTGGCCGGACTATAATCCGCTTGACCATTCCCGAAGGCCGGCACCGATTCCGGAAAGCATTCCAGCCACAGGCGATCTCAAATAACTCGAGGGATAAGGCGGAGGAGAAATGATGATTGAGAATAGGCCTAAGCAAAGGTAACAAGAGAAGGAGGATTATCTAAAAATCGAAATGGTTCGCGATGGAGTTCTGGAAACAATGTCTGGAAGGAGAGCGGACGAGGCTTAACCTGGAATTTTTCGATTTCTTACTTGGAAGGGTTAATTGTTCGTCTGTCGGCGTCCTATATCAATCTTCCAGGAGAGAGAGAGAGAGGAGAGAGAGAGAGAGAGAGAGAGAGAGAGAGAGAGAGAGAGAGAAGGATTCTTGAAATACTGATTCTTTTGTGATTTGCTCCTTTTTCCTAGCTTAATTTCGTGGGTGGTCCACGGAGTTACTCCAGTTATCATTACAGAAGAAATACGGAATATTTTTCGAAAGAAAAAGCCATATTTGAAATAGTATAATGTCTAAAAATCCTGTCATAGGTACGTTATCTCTATTCCTGGTATCAAGTATTATTCAGAAATATTTAAGGTAACCAAATCTTTCATTTGCTTAAATTCATACGAGCCAGAACAGCGCTCTATTCTACTAATCAATAATAATAGTAATAATAATAATAATAATAATGATGATGATGATAAAACAGTAAATCAATAAAAAATCACACGAATTTTGGGAAAAGCATTATCAAACAAATAGAATTGTAACACTTGAAGCATTTGTGGACTTGCTATAGAAGCTTAACCAGTGGATATACTTCTACTATCTTACAATCTATGGAAGAATCTGACAAAAACCGATAAAAACAAGTAAAAAATGCGCCGAAGTTTCTTCGGCGGAATCGAGTTTTCTGTACAGCCGCTACAGCGTATAATTAAGGTCACTGAAAACATCTATCTTTCGGTGGCATCGGTATAATGCTATATGAGCCGCGACCCATGAAACTTTAACCACGGCCCGGTGCTGGCCTATCCTATACCGTTGCCAGAAGCACAATTAAGGCTAACTTTAACTTTAATTAAAATAAAAACCACTGAGGCTAGAGGGCTGCAATTTGGTATGTTTTATGATTGGGGGGTGGATGATCAACATACCAATTTGCAGCCCTCTAGCCTCAGTAGCTTTTAAGATCTGAGGAGGGACAGAAAAAGTGCGGACAGAATAAAGTGCGGACGGACAGACAAAGCCGGCACAATAGTTTTCTTTTCAGAAAACTAAAAGTAATGAAGATGCTCAGGCGAAAACGAAAGTCCTTAACGAATTTCTGAAAAGCGTTCCAGACTCTAAAATAAACAACGAAAAAAATCTTCATATTGAGAAAAAAACCGTTCTCAAGCAGACGATTGTAAACAGTTACCCTTTCACATATGAGACTTCTTCCCCTATTATACAATAACTCTATAATGACGGCGAATAACCTCTTATTGTCCTCCGTCTTCAGAGGAATCTTAAAGAAATGGAGAACACCCTTTTTTCTTGTTTTTCTTTTGGAAGGTTACTTTCCTCCGGCTTCGAATGAGAGGACACACACGCACGCACACGCACACATACACACACGCACACACACACATACACACACGCACACACACATACGCCAACACAAAAACACATACGAAAACAAACAAACAAACACACATACACACGCACACACACATACGCAAGTACATACACACATTCACACGCACATAGAGCCAACACACATACACACGCACACACAAACACACACACATACGGAGAAACACAAACACACACGCAAAAACACACACAAACACACCCATACATATACACACAAACCCAGACACACACATACACACAACCCACACACATACACGCACTCACAAACGCACAAGCACAAACACACACACCAACACACACAAACGCACACAATCCTACCTCCTTCACGGGTCACAATACGATCTCTCTACCATAATGGCCGGACAGAGAGAAAAGGGGAAGAGAAAGGGAACGAGAAAGGGTTGTTTGAGAGAGCAAGAAATTGCTTCCAGGCAAAAGGGAATGCTTGAAAGAACACGCAGCGTCTTTATTGAAGGGGGACGGAGAATTCCTTCTCCTTCTTCTTCTTCTTGGGGCAGCGAACTTCGGAGAGGAAAATGGTGAAGATGGTGAAGAGGTGAAATTCGACGAGGAAATGGACTGTGAGGAGGAGAAATTGAATTTGCTTATTTCTGTATTCAGGTGCGTATGAAAACATCCAGTCACAAGAATATCATTTGTTTATTTACAAGAATTTCATCTGTTTATTTCCGTATTCAGCAGCGCTTGCAAGCATACATCGGCAAAAATTTAATCATTGCATTTTTCCGTATTTCTGTATGCAACGGAATACAGGAATACTGCAAGTGTGCATTTACAAGACTTTCGTTTGCATGTTTACTGTACAAGAATGTCATTATTGCGTGTATCTCTGTATTCGGACACGTATGCAAGTGTGCATTTACAAGACTTTCATTCATTTGTTTATTTCTTTATTTCTGTTTCAGCAGCTGCGTAGCGAGTTGAATTTCTTTATGAATTTCATCATTGCATCCGTTTCTGTATTTCCGTATTCAGCTACTTATGCTAGCATGCATTTACAAGTATTTCAGCACTGCATTTGTTTATTCCTGTATTTCTGTATGCAGCTGCGTATGCAAGTATGCATTTACAAGAAATTCATCAATGCATTTGTTTATTACTTTATTTCTGTTATTCAGCAAATATTTATGCTATTGTATGTTTATATTTGAAGTTTGTATTTCATCAATGCATTTGTTCATTCCTGTATTTTTGTATTCAGCTACTTGTGCAAGTATGCACTTTCAAGAATTTTGTTGCTGCATTTGTTTATTTTTGTATTCAGGTGCGCATGCAAGTATGCATTTACGAGAATTTCATCATTTCGTTTAGTTTTATATCCAGCTACGCATGCAAGTATGTATTTACAGGAATTCCAAAACTGAATTCCTTATTTCTGTATTCAGTTGCTGAGCAAGTATGCATTTACAAGACTTTCATCACTGCATTTGTTTATTTCCGTATTCCTGTGAGCAGCTGCATATGCAATTATGCGTTTACAAGAATGTCAACATTGCGTTCAATTTCACTTCTAGCTGCGTATGCAAGTATGCATTTGCATCGCAATTTTGGATATACACTCTCCAGTAGCTACTAATGCACTGACATCATGAATCTGTTTCATAAGTACTGGCAGTGTAACCTTGATTTATGCGCATTGGTGACGTCAAGGACATACCACTTATATACATTTAAAAACAGACTTTTCCTCAGACTGTTTTCTATAACAGCAAACACTCGAAGTATTCATTCCTCTCCGACGTAATCGTTAAACCCTTTGATTATGCACAATTCTTCCTGAATGATTAATTCATATGACGACATCGGCGAACGAAAATAATGATCTTGTTTACAGAACACCTCGACTGGAGTTCAAATCTCTTAACTAAACTCCCAGAAGCCTTTTTAATATCAGGGACGTGTGTCAAGTACTCGACACTGCTTCGAAAATAATGGTATTATTATTCGTAGCGGACTTTTAAGTGATAATTCTGTCGTTATTTAGATGCTTTTCCTGTGGTTTAGGTGTATATTTCGCCAATCAGCGTTTTTGGAGTTGTAGCAGCAATATTAATTGCTTGATCTCTCTCTCTCCTCCCTCTCTCCTTATCTATCTATCAATCTATCTATCTATCTATATATCATATATATATATATATATATATATATATATATATATATATATATATATATATATATATATATATATATATATATATATATATATATATATATATATACTGTATATATATAAATAACAAATATAAGGGAGCCCATTTAGAGAGACCAAACTGTCTCTCCTTAGGCAAATATTTGCCTGAGGAGAGAGACAGTTTGGTCTCTGAAATATAGCCTTTATTTTCCACATTTTGGCGTTTCTCTGGACTCACTTATATTTGATGGAATTCTGTTTTAATAGAAAATATTTCAGTCATATATATAAGTATATATATATATATATATATATATATATATATATATATATATATATATATATATATATAATTATATATATATAAATATATATATATATATATATATATATATATATATATATATATATATATATATATATATATATATATATATATATATATTTTATATTATATATGCTAATCGAGAAAAGGATGCGGTGAAGGCCAATCAAAACATAAGACGAGAAAACATAACATCAAAAAAATTAAAATGTTCAGTTAGTAAGCATGAAAAGTCGAGGGTGAGGGACGCTGGACATCCAATAAATCAAGGGAATAATATCTCCGAAAGGTGAATGATATTGTATGTTTACTTTGTTTTACTTATTCTATCAAAGTCCTTTGGTAAATTATTTTCCTGTTTTATGTCATACCTGCGCGTAACGAGGTTTTTTTTTTTTTTGTTAGCTGAGATGAAGGCAGTGCCACGTACTGTTGCAATGACATACTTGACACTGAAAACTGTGAAAATGAAAACATATTATGAAGATCTACTTTGAAAAATACAGTGGTAGTTATTGGTTCCATTATATGGTTTGTAAAGGAAACAGGTAAAAAATGCGCCGAAGTTTCTTCAGCGCTATCGAGTTTTCTGTACAGCGTATAATCAAGGCCACCGATAATAGATCTATCTTTCGGTGGTCTCGGTATGAGCCGCTGCCCATGAATCTTTAACCACGGCCAGGTGGTGGCCTGGCCTATATAGTTGCCAGAAGCACGATTATGGCTGACTTTAACCTTAAATAAAATGAAAACTACTGAGGCTAGAGGGCTGCAATTTGGTATGTTTGATGATTGGAGGGTGGTTTATCAACGAACCAATTTGCAGCCCTCTAGCCTCAGTAGTTTTTAAGATCTGAGGACGGACAGAAAAAGTGTGGACAGGAAAAAGTGAGGACGGACAGACAGCCGGCACAATATTTTCTTTTCAGAAAACTAAAAAAAAAAAAAAAAACCGGATGTTTTTAAAACTCTGTGCCTTCTATATGGAGTGACTATGAGAGAGCAATAACATTCGGAGTTGAACCAGAACTCGTCTGAGATCGGTTTGTCGAAATGATCAATTTGATTAAAACCAGACCAGTAACAACTCGTTCGCACTGACATGCATTCACAACACACGTGCTTGCTTTTACACAAGGGGGAAGGTACTGTGCCGAGCATGAGCAAGAGCTGCTTGCATTTTTTTTAGGAAGTAAAGCAAAAACACTCTTCTGAACATTCAAGCACCTATTTTTATACGTTAATAGTCTAAAATTAAGTAGCCTATACAGATAGGATTAAAGACATTTGAGAAAGAAATACTGAGACTGAAATTCTTACATGCATGCAGTGGTACGTAAAACTCATTAAACCTTGATGAACACTGTTATAGAATTGAATTGAATGTAGAATTCAGGACAAAGGCCAAGCACTGGGACCTATCAGGTCATTCAGCGCTGAAACGGAAATTGACAGTAAAAGGCTTGAAAGGTGTAACAGGAGGAAAACCTCGCAGTTGCACTGTGAATCAATTGCAAGGAGAGGTTGGAAAGTCAGATGGAAGAAAGAGAATGTGAAAGGAGGTACAGTAAAAGGAACGAAAGGGGTTGCAGCTAGGGGCCGAAGGGACGCTGCAAAGAGCCTTAAGTAATGCCTACAGTGCACCGCATGAGGTTGACGGCACTACCCCCCTACGGAGGAATTCTATCATAGTTGAGCATTTTTCAGCACCAAAGTGAAATGAAGCTTTCATTTTCTTTTGTTAAGCACAGAACAATATGAATGGATTCGAAACCAAATCACTGACGTTCTTACTGATACTGCCTCTATGTTAACAAAACGAATTGCTTTCTGTCATCACTGAACAGGACACAGAAATCTGGCATAAGGAGCCGTCTGTTAAAAAAGGTTTGGATTTCCCTCAAAGGCGAATAACCTTTGTCTATTTCCCGTCCAGTTTCCAATATCATACTTATGCAAATTAGGAGTTTCTATGGTGAAACTTTACTTTAGTTGCGTGGCCTGATCCCCGCCAGTCGCCGACTGGGACAGGTTACTTCCTTTTTGGGGAAGTCCCAGGGAGGCAGAGCCCCCCGGCCAGGTCAGGGCACGGGCCCTAAGTTAGGTTAGGTGGGTAAGATCTGGTTTGGTCAGGACCTGGCGTTATAGGAAAGGTTATGTCTATTTATGTATGAGGATCCTGTCCTGGTCGCATTTTCCCCGAGATGTAACCGAGTGCGGAGACCTTTCCCTGAAAAAAGCGCAACGCCATATCTTAAAAACTAATCATAGAATTTTCTTGAAAATAATCTCATTATGTTTCCCACACCCAAATTCTTGTAATGATATCTATCTAACCTAACTTAACCCAACCTAACCTAACTTAGGGGAATGGCAAAAAAACCGGGGCTGGTGCAATACCACCACACATCTCTGGAATTTGCGTCCCGGTCGACGACTGGCGGGAATCAGTAAAGTTTTACCGGCTACTCACAAAACCAAGGAGTGTAAAAGAAAAGAGTGATTGCTCAATGTATTAACGAGGAAATGATAAAATGATGGTCATTTTATAGCACATATACGCCTCTCCATTCGAAATTTCGACAAAAAACATCTAGTTCGAGTTTCATACAACCATAATATAAAAAAAAAAACAATCTAAACAATAGTTTATATATTACTTTCTGATCTTTCAACTCTAGTTTTCTTTGTTAAATGTGCCAGTAATTGTTTATATCCTGGCCTCGGTTTTTCATTCATTTTCAATCATTAACTCAGTGGATCGAGACCCTATATATATATATATATATATATATATATATATATATATATATATATATATATATATATATATATATATATATATATATATATATATATATATATATATATTATACTGGGGTCTAAGCGATGTCAGGCATATCGATCGAGGCTACGGCCTACCCCACTGCCAAATCAAAGTCCTTCAAAGAAGGCATCGTGCTTACCCCATATAATAATGGGAAAAAATGTGTTAAAGACGAAGAAGAAGAAGAAAAAATATATATATATATATATATATATATATATATATATATATATATATATATATAAATGTGTGTGGTTGCGTGTGTACATTCATTTGTCACATTCTTGCGTAAAGGAACCAACGATTTTTTTTTTCAGAAAAATTACTGCATTTTTTTTCTGTTAATGACTAGCCATCCTTATGAAACTACGGTAAAAACTTAAAACCTTCATTCAGTATCATTACAGCAATATTTTTAAAAGAATAAAAGCTTGAAGAGTGAGACTGAATTAATTTTTCTTAAACGTGAGATAAGTAAAGTTGAATAAAAAAATAAACTTTCGTCTGTACCTAATTTCTTCTTTGGTAATTATTCCCTCTTTTATTTTTTTCTCTTTGCACAGATGTTTCTCTCATTTATTTGAATTTTTCGCACAATTTAACGACTGTCTACATTCTTATTTTTTGTCACACCTCTTTCTTTATTATATTAAGAATTATTCCTCCACCAGTCATAAGTATTTATTCTCCTCCAGTTTTTCATTTACACCTATTCCTCCAGTTTTTCCTTTTACACATATTCCCTCTATCCGTCTATACCATCTCTTTCATTCTAGTATCCACATCCAACTATGTCCTCTAGACTACCTGAGGAAGAGAGGGGTTGGGGAGGAGGAGGAGGAGGAGGAGGAGGAGGAGGAGGAGGACAGAGGAGGGAGGGGGAGAGAGAGAGAGAGAGAGAGAGAGAGAGAGAGAGAGAGGTACTGTCAGGGTGGAGGGAAGGGAAGGAGGGGGAATATAGGGAGGAGGAGGAGGGACCTGGTTGATGGGGAGCAGGGAGCCACGAGAGAGAGAGAGAGAGAGAGAGAGAGAGAGAGAGAGAGAGAGAGAGAGAGAGAGAGAGCCAGAGTCTGCGGCGACAGATAAGGGAAACAGTATTCAAATGAACACCTTATAGAAACTCATTTCCATGGCGACTATCTGCCGTCTCTTTTGCATATGAACATGGATTTATGAGATTAGAACCCACAGCCAACACCAACTTTGTTTTCATTGGGATGGTGATGGAGGAGGAGGAGGAGGAGGAGGAGGAGGAGGAGGAGGAGGAGGAGGAGGAGGAGGAGGAGGAGGAGGAGGAGGAGGTTTGAGAGAGGGTTGGGGATAGGGGATACAGGGAGAGGCCTTTCCCTTCCTCCTTCCATTTCAATAACTCCCCATTTTCGGGTTCCTTCTACGCCTGCCCCACCACCACCCCTGTTTCTGTCGTAGCTATCATTAGCACTGTCATCGCTGTGACTGTCGTCATGATGATATTACTGCTGTGTATTAGTCCCGTTAAGATCAGTGCAGGTAAAGGTATTATTATTATTATTATTATTATTATTATTATTATTATTATTATTATTATTATTATTATTATTATTATTATTATTATTATTATTATTCCCCTAGGAGGTGCTGCAATCATGCACCTAACGTGGTGTACTGTAGACAATACTTAAGGGTGTTCACAGAGACCCTTCGGCCCCTAGGTAAACCCACTTTTTTTAGCCATTTACTTTACCTCCATTCCCACTTCCTTTCTTTAATCTTGCTGTCCACCACCTTTAACTATTACTTCCTGGTGCAACTGTGGGATTTCCTCTCAGTTCCACCTTCAAATTCTTGACCTTCATCTCCTTTACTTTCTGGATCTCTTTATCTTGCTCTCCAACCACTCTAACTCCCTCTTTTCACTGTCTCAGGCTTTGAATGGCCGAAAGTGCCTCAGTGCTTGGCTAGACAGCCTAAATTTCTTGTTATTACTATCAGAGTTATTTTTTTAATTACTAGGAAGCATTGATTCCTTAGGACCCCACTGACTTTTAAATCATGATATGTGTACCTTTTATTAAGCATAACAGAAAACCCTATTTCGAACTTCATCAGGCCTTGTCCAAGATGTCAGATGTTTTGTAATGCCGCCAGACGAAGGCTACTTCAGTGATTAGTGATTCAAGAAATGCTATATGAAGCGGACACAGAGAGGCATAACAAAGTTGTTAATGTTCGTTTCAAGTTCTGTCAAAAATTTTCTTTCCATGGTTTAGTTGAAGGAACGGTACAAAAATTATATGCAGGGACATTTTTCCTCTGTCCACCCCGGCTTTGGCTGGATCATCTATTATAATTAATTTGGTTTTCGATAGATATTAGTATAAATGTACTGTAAAAGATGACAAAGCAGCCTCTAAATATTATGATGCTGAAATTTCCGAAGAAAGCCCCCGTTACAAAAAAAAAAAAAAATTGTATTGGCTTTATATATATAAAAAAAACACTTCCTGGGCTCTACATAAAATAGATCTAGTAGGGTGACTTGGATCATTCTGAAGACCGAGCTGTTGCACTGATTAAAAGTTTCCAAATCGATGAAAACAGCGAAAAAATGCCCAAATACCTACTTCCTACGATTACATTTAGTACCAACTCAAGGGCATCCTCTCAAGAAGCGACACCATATCCACCCGTCACAGGATTGAAAGGTAACTCCGACCTTCTGGTAGCGTGGTTCCTTGGATGGACGACTCGTAAAATCATTAGATATTATTTTAGGAATGAAGCTCTTTTTTTAAGCTTTTATACTTGTAGAAGCTTGAAAAAGCCTCATAATATCATAAGATAGGATAAGGCTTTTTCAAGCTTATATACAGTGTATATATATATATATACAGTATATATATATATATATATATATATATATATATATATATATATATATATATATATATATATATATATATATATATATATATATATAGAGAGAGAGAGAGAGAGAGAGAGAGAGAGAGAGAGAGAGAGAGAGAGAGAGAGAGATTAAAAAAAGCCTCATTCCTAAAATAATTCAATGACTTGCATATGAACACAAATACAGCGGCTCTAAATCACAGGGTGGAACGAAATACAAGTAAAGTGGAAAATATTGTTAACAATTAAACCAGTCCAGTAAATAAAAAAATAACCTGCAGTAAAAAAAAAAAAAAAAAAATCCCCCAATAAGCATTCCTGAACAGAGAATAGTTACCATTCTCATCCCCTCACATGCGGAGCAAATGCCTCTCAATCGTGAAGGTTAAGCAATTTCTCCTAAAGAGTTGAGAGTTATCTACAGAATTTTGGTAGGGCGCAAATTCCTGAAATGTACGCTAGTATTGCACCAGCCCCGGTTTTTTTCTTTTTTTTTGCCTTGCCCCTAGGTTAGGTTAGGTTAAGATAGGTTTGTTAGTTGTACACGAAAAGTAACTTGGGTGTGGGAAACATAACGAGATTATTTTCAAGAAAATTCTTTTGTTAGTTTTTAAGATATGGCGTCCCGCTTTTTCCAGGGAAAGTTCCCGGTACTCGGTTACATCTCGGGAAAATGCTGGCGGGGCAAAGGTGTTACACAGGTTAAAACGTGTGGAAGAAAACATTGGGTATGGATTGCTTTAAAAAAAACACTGATTATAAGGAATTTTTCTTTTAAATCTCATTAAAACCAGTCGAAAATTTTTTGAACACCGGTACCACAGTAACTATGGTCCTCGATGCTAGATAGGCAGACTGACAGGGATTTCTGCAGAGAGAGAGAGAGAGAGAGAGAGAGAGAGAGAGAGAGAGAGAGAGAGGGGGGGAAGAATTCTGTAAACTGGAGCATCATAGCTATGGTCTTCAAAGTATTTGAGAGAGAGAGAGAGAGAGAGCGAGAGTCAGGGATTTCTTTAAACTGGAGCAATATAGTTATGGTCTTCATCGTATTTGAGAGAGAGAGAGAGAGAGAGAGAGAGAGAGAGAGAGAGAGAGAGAGAGAGAGAGAGAGCCTGTGTTCATGAAGTTGTTCGGGTATTTCCTAGTTCATTAACAGAATTGAGGCTACTGAATAACATTTCTTAACATGCTGGTCTAAATCTATAAATAGATTACTGAACTAACAAATTATTACATTAACAAATGACGCTAGTTAATAAGTTTCCAGTGATTCTACCAAGAACTACCAAAAGTTCAATTACCGTATCAAGTCAAATTTTCTTAGCTGTACTTCTAAACTCAGGTCAGTAACGACCACATTCAAAATAGTTACGTTACCAGTTAGTAATTTGAACGAAGAATCCTATACTTACTTTTCTTTTGGCTTATCGCTATGATAACTTATAAATATATGACGCTTAGTTGTAAGCTGTGAAGCAATGATGTCACCTGACAATTTTTTTTATCAGTTATTAATACCTGAAATACCTGAGGTAGTTGTACACCATCGTATCATTTAAGGGAATAATGCTATATTCATATGTTCACTGAATAGGTTATTCATCTTCAATGCTTTGAAGGAATGCTGATAATTTCTCGTATACTCTTTTAAGAGTGACGATCCTTCCTCACATGCTTTAAAGAAATGTCCAGATTCCATGTCAGGCAATGAAGGAATGATAATGACTCCTTACATGATCTGAACGAATTACGATATTTTCTTCACTGTTTCTTAGGAATGATAATGCTTTCTTACATGCTTTAAAGAAAGGTTTGTATTTTCCTACTCTTTCATGGAATAGATGATACGTGTTCCCTTTTTCATATGAAAAGTGTTGATTGTTGCATGCCTCTAAAAACAATGATAATTACAAGTTCTTGTGGAATATTGAAACCTTGTTGCATATATTAAACGAACGACTATACAATGCTTTATGCTTGCATGAGGTGTTGATACTTTATTGCACGATTTAAAGGAATGATGATAATTCACTCTATGTTTCAAAATATTGATAGTTATTTCGAAGCATTACAGGCCATAATTCTTTGAAAGTTTACAAAGAATTACCATATTTTCTTTTATGATTTAAAGGTATGGCGGCTTTTTTTTTTTAAAAGTTTATTGAAAAATTTGATACATCATTGCATGATTTAACTGATCAATGATACTTTATTATATTTATTAAAGGGGTATTGATGCTTCAATTCATGCTTTCAAGAAGGAATACCTCATCATAATCTTTAAAACAATGAAGATACTACATTATTCTTTCAAGAATTTACAAAGATATACGTCCCAAAGAAGTAAGTGCTTTTTCAAGAACTGATGAAGCTTTGTTGTATGATTTAATTAAACCTGTATGATGCTTGTTCTTCCTGATCTTTATGACGATAACCTGATATAAACTTTAATGAAGTGATGATACTTCAACACATGATTAAAAAAATTGTTATTATATTCTGTTCAGTGCTCTGAAGAAAAACTATCCGCTTGATGGATTAAAAAGAAAGTATTCCTTAGTTTAAACAGAAGGATTAGATTTATTTTACGTGGTTAAGAACCAACTGGTTACCTAGCAACGGGACCTACAGCTTATTGTGGAATCCGAACCACATCATAACGAGAAACGAATTTCTATCACCAGAGATAATTTCTAACTCTTCATCGGCCGGTCGGAGAATCGAACGCGGGCCCAGCAGAGTGCTAGCTGAGAACGATACCCACCCGTCCAATGAAGAACTTTGGTGGATTGAAAATAACAATGATGCCGTAGTTACAATGGATACAGAGGAGATTTTACAAGGGAAGCATAAAAGTAACATTGAATGCGAATATAAAAAATTCGTTTCACTACCCGGGCATCCGAGGTATACGAGGGATCGCCCGTAGGAAGGTAGTGCCGTCAGTGCACCTCACGTGGCGCACTGTAGGCATAACTTAAGGTTCTTTGCAGCGTCCCTTCGGTCCCTAACTGCAACCTCTTTCATTCCTTTTACTGTACCTCCGTTCATATTATCTCTCTTGGAAGTGCAACGGAATTATTGGATTAGCTCAAAAATCCAAAATGAGTGCTGTACCGTAAAAGATATTAGAAAAGAATCTATTGAAACATGATGACAGAGTATGCCCGGTAAAACAAAACCTCAGATGAAAGGAAAGACCAAAACAGAATATTGTATCATAAAAGAAATTAGAGAAGGATCTATTAAATATGATAGCAGAATATGTATGATAAACATAAACCCTCAGATAAAAAGGAAAGACCATTAAAAAATATGAAGGAAAGAAAACGAGAAGAATGTTAATTTCAGATACGGTGATTTGTTATTCCAAATGGGTGTTGATGATTACATTCCAGGTCAGTCACTCGGCTTACGTCCCCTTTCCCCACCCTTCCCTGTGGCGTCCCTGTGGCCTCCTTACCTCCCTCCCCCCCCCTCTCCTCTCCAAATGAAGAGGGGCAAAGAGAAGCGGGTATCACAACGGGTGAGTAGTTCCGAATGGCTCCCCAACAAAGTGTTGACAAAAGGGCAGCGATGTGGCGTCCCACACACAATGAGGGGATGATCGACCACCGCCGTAGTGTACTAGTCTCTGCCTCTGTCCCTAACTGGAGGTGGATGGAAGGAAGGAACCCTTTACCAGAGAGGGAGGGAGATTAAAAAAAAATATAGAAAGGATTCCCTCGCTCGGTTTTCCAGAACTAGCGATCGGCAGTCCCCCAGCCTATGGGAGAGGAAACCCGTTCACAAACACCTGGAAAGCGCCTGAGCATTACGACAAGAGTTCCGAAAGAGGCATTATCGTGCCAGCCTGGATTCGCCGGGTAAAGGTTTTAAGACGTCGGGGATTTGAGTTATCCAGTCACCGGTGTAATAGATCTATCATTCTGTCCCCGGCGTCACGCGAGCTTCTGCTAGTACTAGTATATTAGGCTTCGTTTGTCCGAAGCTTGCTCAACTCTCAATCAGCACGTTGTCAAACTGTCAACGGTAAGAAAACACGATTGACAGCACTCAGAGATATCAGGCGGTCATAATTCATCATTATTTTGTACGTAAGTTTGTATGTCCGACAGTATTCCTTGAACTCTCTTACAAAGAGGATTTTCCAAAGCACGCGGACAGCGCTGGTGGTCCAGAAATTGTGGAAGGGATTGTAGGTCTAAAGAATGTAACGCAAATATCTGAATGCGGCTTTCATTGTCCTGTGCGCTGATCGATTTAGTAAAGATAAACAGTGAGACAGTCGGGGGAGAGAGAGAGAGAGAGAGAGAGAGAGAGAGAGAGAGAGAGAGAGAGAGAGAGAGAGAGAAGAGGGGGTTGGAGAAGGAGTTGCTACTAAACTCCCGCACCTTAAGCATCAAACTTAAAACTCCTTTCTATACAATTATGACTTATGGAGAAATGTTGGGCTAAAATTTTCCAACTGACATTAAATTCGTATGTTCGTGAAGTAATCTGAATTATGCTTGACATGCAGAAAAAGTTTACCAGTGAGAGATCGAACAAACTTATTCTGGGAAGATCATTGCCATGGGTTCGAGCCTCGCCAAGGATGAAGTTTTTCATTAATTCATCTCTTTACGGATTTCAGTGCTTTCAATGGAAAGGACATCCAAAAACATTAGGCAACAGAGAGGTGGATATGTTATTTTGGCTACTGCGTGGCGTATTCAGTACAGTCTCACTGAAAAAATTTTTATTTTATGTAAATCGAATAAAATCACATTTTTTTTTTTTTTTTTTTTTAGGAGACTTTTTGTTTGGAGAGATACGGCGAATGAAAGAGTGATAAACCAATACTTCAAATCTCCTTCTAGGTAAATAACTGACTATTTCTTGTACATAAAAATAATCAGTTACTAACATTTTAGTTTTCTGCAAAAGAAAACTATTGTGCCGGCTTTGTCTGTCCGTCCGCCCTCAGATCTTAAAAACTACTGAGGCTAGAGGACTGCAATTGGTATGTCGATCATCCGCCCTCCAATCATCAAACACACCAAACTGCAGCCCTCTAGCCTCAGTAGTATTTATTCTATTTAAGGTTAAAGTTAGCCACAATCGTGCGTCTGGCAACTATATATGACAGGCTACCACCAGGCCGTGGTTAAAGTTTCATGGGTGGCGGCTCATACAACATTATACCGAGACAAGCTAAAGATAGATCTGTTTTCGGTGGCCTTAATTATACGCTGTAGCGGCTGTACAGAAAACTCGATTGCGCCGAAGAAACTTCGGCGCATTTTTTACTTGTTTGTATTAAGGATGACCTTAAATACCGTGCATATATACTTCACTGTTCCTCATATTTTTCTATCCTTGTCACTTGTTATATATTATTATTAATATTATTTCGTATTTATAAACTATAAGTTTTGTCTGCCGCCATTTTTATCTACATATATTTTATTTCACTTAAGGTTTCTTATTACCACCAATGTTTTTAACATTAGCATTATTATTATTATTATTATTATTATTATTATTATTATTATTATTATTATTATTATTTACAATCTCCTGCCGTGATTTCTATTCACTTAACGTTGCTAACCTATCGCTAATATTTTACGTATACTACAAGTACAATAATACTGGTATATTATTATATTATTATTGTCTGATATTAGCCGTCCATTCTCCTTTTGTTATTTTGCACTATCGAATTGCATTAGCATACTATATTTGTATGTGGGCTCGAGCTTAAAAATATATTATCATTATTATTATTATTATTATTATTTTTATTATTATTATTATTATTATTAAAGCCCAGCTCTAACCTTGACTGGAAAAGCAGAATCGTATAATCCAAAGGGGCCCAGTGCAGAAAAGAAACGAGAATTAACAAATAAATTACGAAAAGAGAAATAACTAAGAAAAGAACAAATAAGGTAAATAGCAACGTAAAATAAGCAAGACAAATAACAAACTGTGAAAGGAGACTTATGCCAGCTTGCTCAACAAGAGAGCATTTGCACCAAGCTACGCCGGGAGAGGAAGATAAGTCCACATTTTGGTCATTAACAGAAATAAAACTTCTGTAGGTGTGGTAACGAACCTGACAATAAACAAGTAAAAAATGCGTCGAAGTTTCTTCGGCGCAATCGAGTTTTCTGTACAGCCGCTACATCGTATAATCAAGGCTATCGAAAATAGACCTATCTTTCTGTGGTCTCGATATAATGCTGTATGAGCCGTGGCCCATCAAACTTTAACCACGGCTCGGTGGTGACCTAGCCAATATCGTTGCCAGAAGCACGATTATGGGTAACTTTAACCTTAAATAAGAAAAAATAAACTACTGAAGCTAGAGGGCTGCAATTTGGTATGTTTAATGATTGGAGGGTGGATGATCAACATACCAATTTGCAGCCCTCTAGCCTCAGTAGCTTTTAAAATCTGAGGGCGGACAGAAAAACTGCGGACAGAACCAAGTGCGGATGGACAGACAAAGCCGGCACAATAGTTTTCTTTTACAGGAAACTAAAAAGGAAAGCCTTAGAATTAATTGCATTTCTAGTATTTCGTAGAGGATGGCATAGTCTAAGAAGATGTGGATACAAAGGATAATAAGAATTTTGAAATAATCCACGAAGCACGCACAGTTAGCTAATTAATTGAATGACAGTGTCAAAGACTGATATCAAGATCAGGTGTAACAAATTTAATGAACTCAAGTTTTGCTTCCTACAATTCAAGATGCGACCCAGCTGCTGAAGACCAGACAGGAACAATATTCAAAACAGACGAATAAAAGAATTAAAACATTTCCTCAGGATAGATGGGCCAATAAAATCTTGAAAGACTTTCTCAGAATACCGATTACTGGTACAGTTGAAGAAAGATTGAACAAATATGTTTTTAATACTTGAATCTGTAATTGAGAATGGCACCTAAAATTTTAAATGAGTTGTACCTAGTTCTAGAGACACTGTCAACCAAAG
This sequence comes from Macrobrachium rosenbergii, assembly GCF_040412425.1. Taxonomy (NCBI): domain Eukaryota; kingdom Metazoa; phylum Arthropoda; class Malacostraca; order Decapoda; family Palaemonidae; genus Macrobrachium; species Macrobrachium rosenbergii. Next base: position 12,012,691 of record NC_089792.1, on the reverse strand, counting down.
GACCTTGGTAAGGGGGGATCCAGTATCTTAGACTTGATAACAGTCATGCATTGAATAATGTCATGGTTTCACTTTATTCCCATAATTTTTACCAGGCACTAATTTTAGCTAAATCTCCGTTAAAAGATTCAGCAACCACAAGTCTATCGCAGGAGATGAGAGCGATGCAAAGAGATTAGAATCATCTCAAGCAATGTTAGTTTTCAAGACCAGACCACATATCTATTATAAAAAGTATTGGGCCAAGAACATTACCCTGGGAACACCGGAGATTACAGTCCTGTAATCACTATATAGCACCTAGCAACAAATGCTCTTTGCAACCTGTTAGTTATACATTTAATAACAATACTAAGAAATGGTCCACCAATGCCCATCTGTCTCAGTTTTAAACACAAAGGCTTCATGATCAGCACGATAAAAAGCAGCACTAAGATCAAGACCCTCCAAAGGTACTCCAAGACCAGAATTTATGGATTTCTGTACGACACAAGAAATCGATGGAAGAGCATCACAAGCACTCGAACCCTTTCAAAAGTCAGGGCTGCAAACTGGGGAACGGATAATTGCTTGTGGCAAAGGCACTTAAACGTTTTTTCTATTAAACGCTCAAAAACTTCGGATAATTTGGGTGGTAATCAGCAGGGCTAGAAAGACATCAACCACGTTTACCTAATGGAGTAACATTACCAGTTCCCAACAAGTACAAAAAGAACCCCTTCTTCCTACTTATTAAAAAAAAAAAAAAAACCACTTCGCAGTTTAGAAATCAATATTCTTCACAATAAAAGGAGAAGGTGGGGAGGAATGCCATTTGGGCTTGCACTTCCATAAGCATCTGCAATGAGAAGAAGATTCTTTATTTCACTGGACCTTCGAGCTAAAGTAGTCAATTTAACATCAGAAATAAAAGGAATGAGGCATGTCGAGTTTCTTATTGTTCTATTTAAATGTCAAACACATCAACTAAAGGGTTGCCTTTTCCTTTGGACACAGAATGACAGATATATCTGGTTTAAACAAAAAGAAACTGTTGTGTCTGCACCAAAAAAATGTAGATTTGAGGGTTGCCCACCGTTTACAGTACGGGGTTGTATCAGAAAGCATTTCTTCTATGGTCACATTGTTTTCATTTTCGTCTGAGGCATAAACCCTCTGGACCACAGCTCACATCCGGGTATAATTATTTCATGTTAAATCAGACCTCCTCCTTTCCAAAGATTATAAGCTTCCTGTTTCCCCATTGAAGTACGTCAACAATAGTCACTGACTCAAGCTTTGTCAATTGTACAGCAGTTCAATAAATCAGAAGCTACTCACCTATTTATTATATTGACCAAACTCCCTTGTGTATCTGAGGCTAATTCAGAAGTGTGAGATCACTCAAGATTCAATTCCAGTCTTCTCAAGATTCTCTCTACGTTTTACAAGGGTAGGACAATTCATGGACAGCTTATTCAGTTTTTTCCATTGAATAAACTAAAGCATGATCAGAATCCAGTTTGGATAACTCATAGTACTGGACATAACATCAAGAGAATCAATGAATGCTAGGTGTAAAGAATTACCGGTCATAGGCTAAGTGTGTGGCCTTATTGATAATTTTCTCGCAGCCTGATTCGGAATTAAGCACAGAAGGTCTTAAGCTAAAGAAATCAATATGAGACACATAACTCAGCAACCCTTCCTATTATTATTATTAGTATTATTGATTGTAAATGTTCAGTCTTTTCAACTGCGTGAATTAGTATTTTTAAAATTATATTTCATCTACCTCGTGTATTTATACATGGTCCTAAGCTGAAATGATATTTATTATTATTATTATTATTATTATTATTATTATTATTATTATTATTATTATTATTATTATTATTAGCAATGCTTGATTGTAGATGTTCAGTATTTTTAATTACTAGTAATTTGTATTCTTTAAATTGTATTTTGTCTATCTTGTGTAATTGTACAAGGTCTTGAGCTGAAATTAAGTATACTGTTATTATTATTATTAACATTTTATTATTAATATTATTATTTATTAATTCTTTATAATAATCATGCTTGACTTTAATAATAATAATAATAATAATAATAATAATAATAATAATAATAATAATAATAATAATAATAATAATAATAATGTTGTTATTATAACGGTATTCGTAATCGAAAAAAATGCAACTATACACTTGCAGGTAATATAAGGAAAAACTTGTTATCTATAGTTATTCATCCTAGTTGACAAAAATAAAAGAAGAAAGCAATGGATATACAAGATGATAATTAACGTCTCAGCATTATTATTCGCAATTTAAGAGCATAAAAGAACTCCCTCTTCAAAAAGATCAAAGATCTTCCTCTTCTTGAACAAGGAAAATGTATCCAAACTCGAGCCACCCATCGGCGTTTGAAGAACGCGCAGAGGCATCATTCTGATAAAGACCCGTAATGGAGAGGAGGAGGAGGAGGAGGAGGAGGAGGAGGAGGAGGAGGAGGAGGAGGAGGAGGAGGAGGAGGAGGAGGAGGAGGAGGAGGAGGGAGAAGGAACATCAAGAGCATTAAAATGGAGCGTCACTTTCCAGAGGCTGATGAAGAAAGGAGTGAAGAAAGGAAGGCGTCTTCGTTTAAGAACCCCTCGCCCCCCTCCCTAACCCCACACCCCTCCCACCCCAAAAAAAAAAAGAAGAATCCTTAGAATTATAAAAGCCCAGAAGTCTGTTATGGGCGAGAGTTTACAGCCCAAAGCCCGTCGTGGGCGTGCGGGCGTGAGAGCAAGGGTAAACAGCCCCAGGCAGTCCAGAGCCTCTCACGTTGGGCGCGTCAAGCAAAATAGCTGGAGCGCTGCGGCAACAATATTAGCAATTTTAACATTGTTGATCTTAGCTGGGTTCCCCCTTTGAGAAGCCGGGGGCGGAGGACGGTGCAAGAGAAGGAGGAGGAGGAGGAGGAGGAGGTGGTGGTGGTGGAGGTGGAGAAGATGGAGGACGGGAGGAAGAGGAAGAGGCGAAGGAGGAGGAGGAAAGACGCGGAGACACAGAATGAGAAAGCCACGAGGGGATACAGGGTGCAGGACACAGGAGCAAAGGAAGCGAGATTGAGACATGGAGAGAGAGAGAGAGAGAGAGAGAGAGAGAGAGAGAGAGAGAGAGAGAGAGAGAGAGAGAGAGAGTACGAACTAGAAGTCATTAAAAACGGAGAAAGACACACACAAATGAGCTTCTAATGGAATTGGAATGGAGAAATTGAAGTTGGTGAAATGAAACGATAAAAAGAAGAGACGAATGGCAAACAACAAGGCAGAGAGAGAGAGAGAGAGAGAGAGAGAGAGAGAGAGAGAGAGAGAGAGAGAGAGAGAGAGAGGTCATTAAAATCAGATGAATGCACACACAAATGAGCTTCTAATGGAACTGAAATGGAGAAATGAAAATTGGTGAGATGAAATGATGAGCAGAAACAAAGACGAATGGTAAAACAAGAAAGAGAGAGAGAGAGAGAGAGAGAGAGAGAGAGAGAGAGAGAGAGAGAGAGAGAGAGAGAGAGAGATACTCAAAACATGTCACTTGTCAAGATGAAACAAGTTAACACGAGTCAATTAGATAATCGCGTACATAAACGTTAAACATTACTAAAGTATTTATATATCTAATACAAATATTATGTTAATATCTTCAAAACACAAGGAAATCATCAGCTCTTTCACTTACAACTAAATGCTGTGAGTCGTTCAAATGAGAACAGTCGTTATATGACGTGCAATACAAGAGTACGACGACTTTTTTTAAAATGGAAGAGAAACTATTCTTCTTTTTTAGTTTTCTGTGAAAGAAAACTATTGTGCCGGCTTTGTCTGTCCGTCCGCACTTTATTCTGTCCACACTTTCCTCTGTCTGCAATTTGTCTGTCCGCCCTCAGATCTTAAAAGCTACTGAGGCTAGAGGCTTGCAAACTGGTATGTTGATCATCCACCCTCCAATCATCAAACATACCAAATTGCAGCCCTCTAGCCTCAGTAGTTTTTATTTTATTTATGGTTAAAGTTAGCCATAATTGTTCTTCTGGCAAAGATGTAGGACAGGCCACCACCGGGCAGTGCTTAGTTCCATGGGCCGCGGCTCATACAGCATCATGCCGAGACCACCGAAAGATAGATCTGTTTTCAGTGGTCTTGATTATACATTGTAGCGGCCGTGCAGGAAACTCTATTGCGCTGAAGTAACTTCGGCGCATTTTTTACTTGTTTGGTATCGATATTAATTCGTTGAAAATCTTCATTATTTTTTTTGAACATGGCACTGAGATTGCAAATATACTAGAAAAATATTTCATGCAAATGATACGATCGAAATGAGGAAATGTTGGAAATAATGAGGACTCATTCATTCGTCAAAAGGTAGGAAACGAAACAGAACGAAATACACAGATAATCAAGAACGGGAGAGTTGTGTTATAAATGTAAGTAGTATTTCAGATAAAGTGAGAACTTTACAAGAAGAAAAGTACTTTACGTCGCTTAGACAAACTACTCATGAGCTCTTATAAGCAAAAACATAGATGCTTAAATACTGTTATATAGTTTCCGTGTGAAACGTAGAAAGTTCTGACAGTTTATGTATTATGATACTCGATATACTAATTAAATAAGAGGCAGAAATCGTGAATCTTTTCTTGTCAAAATTACAAAACCATCATTTACTAATAGTGGCGAAGAGTTTTTCAACTTAAAAGATTTAAAATTTTCACAAAAACAATACGATTTTATGTTTATGTACATATTATGAGAAAAGACAACATGCACCTTTTTATAACATCTCAATTGAAAGGGATTGACAAATCTTACAAAAATCATTGCAATTCTGTTACTGCAAACATTGTCAGAAAAGACAAATAGCATTCGTTTTTTTTTGTAGGCCTACAGACACAGAATCATTTTGAAGGGGATTTCCTATGACCAGGTACTTTATAAAATTCAAATTTTGTTCAGGTGTTGTCTGTTGAACTTGCTAGTCTCCTCTGTGTTTCTGACATCTAGATATATATATATATATATATATATATATATATATATATATATATATATATATATATATATATATATATATATATATATATATATATATATATATATATATATATATATATATATATATATATACTTTCATTTCACCATGTACATTTATCCCCTGTGGGGCAGTGACAGAAGGATGAGGTTGCTGGTCCCACACATTTTCTTGAGTTCATGTGCACCTTGGTGAATTGGTGGATATTAGGCTAGGTGTGATCCAAGGACCTAGCAAACATGAAACTGGCTCTGCACCTCACGGCCATGGTCTTTACATACATACATGTACACACACACATATAGGCTACATATATATATATAAATATAAATATATATGTATATATAAATATACAATATATATGTGTATATATTTATGTGTGTATATATATATATATATATATATATATATATATATATATATATATGTGTGTGTGTGTGTATATATACACTTGCTCCTTGGCGATATCATCTTACCTTCGCTTCTTTGTTCTTAATTCCTTCATTTATCCGTGTACCACCTTCTTCCAATCTACCACCACCTTCATTTGCCTCTTTCAATTCTTCTTCTCCCTCTCCAACTTCTTCTTCTTCTTCTTCTTCTTCATCTTCTTCCTCTGCGCGGCCGTCGTAGGAAGCGAGGCCTCTTAGGAAGAAGCTCGCCTCATAATTGGATTAGATTGATAGCGTAATCATGTTAAGAGCAGGAAAATGGCCATAGCCTCCTTCAGGCGTCGCCGTCTCCTCTCGGCTGAGGAGGATTTTGCTCCGACGAACACCTGCATACCTAAGGTGCTAAAGGATTCCGCCGCAAATGGGTAAATTTGCTCACTACACTGCCTCTGCCTTGTTGTTGTAGGATATTGCGATGTAGGATGTTGCTGTTGATAGTTATAGGCTTATGTGTATATAAACATTAACCTGTAAATGTTGTTAATTATCCAATTAGCTCTACTTCGGGAATATCGTTTTTGGAAGGGAATTATAACCGAAAAATGATTCAGGTACCTGGGAGAACGACATTCGTAGCTTAATGTTTGTGTATGTAAAATACCACCGTGATATGATATATGATATATATGATATATGATATGATAATACATGTATATGTGTATATATATATATATATATATATATATATATATATATATATATATATATATATATATATATATATATATATATATATATATATTCTCTTTCTGTATGTATTTATCTATCGACATTATTATTCTGCATTAGTACATGCCAGTTAGCTGTAAATAGACAGGCTAGCAATATGTTCAATTGAGACGCATCTTGTTTCTTGTCCCTACTAATTTCAAACTTACCATCCTCCAAAAAATAAAATTTCCACCAATATCCCATTTTCTGGAAGATGGTTTTTAATTTCTGTAAAAGAAAACTATTGTGCCGGCTTTATCTTCTCCGTCTGCACTTCATTCTGTCCACATTTTTTCTGTCCGCACTTTTTCCTCTCCGCCCTCAGATCTTAAAAACCACTGAGGCTAGAGGGCTGCAAATTGGTATGATGATCATCCACCAAAACATACCAAATTGCAACCCTCTAGCTTCGGTAGTTTTTATTTTATTTCAGGCCAAAGTTGGCCATGATCGTGCACCTGGCAACGATATAGGATAGGCCGCCACCGGGCCGTGGTCAAAGTTTCATGGGCCACGGCTCATACAGCATTATACCGAGACCACAGAAAGATAAATCCGTTTTCGGCGGCTTTGGTTAAACGCTGTAGTGGCTGTACAGAAAACTCGATTGCGCTGAAGAAACATTTTTTTCGGCGCATTTTTTATTGTTCACAAAACTATTGGTCGTGACGTATCCCCAAGCATTTGCGTATGCCCATTACATGAGGTCAGTTAACATTTTTGTTGCTAAAATTGGAAATGTTTATCGAATAGAATTCCCAGATGAATATTAGTAAACAGTATCGTCAATAGGAAATGTTAATTAATAGGAAATATATTTGTAAACATACTGTAGTGTTCCACATCCCCATCACATGAGCTCAGTTGATTTAGTTACTAAAATTGGAAATGTTTATCGAATAGGATTCCCAGATGACTGAGTAAACAGTATCGTCAATAGGAAATATTAATTGACAGGAAATATATTTGCAAACATACTGTAGCGTTCCATCAATTTCTTCAATCGAATCACAATGTAGTCCATTTCTGTCCCGAAAACCACATAAAAATGGAGAATCGTGTCCGTTTTATTGTCTCCCACTTTTTTCCGCTTATCCTCTCCTTTCGCGTTTTTCCTTCATTCCTTCACCAACAACACCAAACAACAGCAAACAACAGGAACAACAACAAAACAACAACAGCAGCAACTACAACAAAAACGCGATAGACGGAGCGGAGAAACGGGACGTTTCGAGACACGACTAGGAGAGAGAGAGAGAGAGAGAGAGAGAGAGAGAGAGAGAGAGAGAGAGAGAGCGATCGTCCTGTTGAAAGCCGTGAAACAAAAACGGAGGCCACCTCATAATTTCTCTCTGAACGAACTTTAAGATGTTTTGGGAATGAATTCAGGCAGGAAGGACCCCCCTCCCCCCGGGGGTGGGGGAGGGAGGGAGGGGGCCCCCTCTGGGGAGGATTAAAGCTTTGATGCTCTCTATGTGTTATCTAAGAAAATATTGGAAGAAGTTGGTTGAAAAGATCGCACGGACGACCCACCTTACCTTAGGACGAGGAAGAGGAGGAGGGGGGGAGGAGGAGGAGGAGGGGTAGAAACGCAGGAGCGGATACCCAGGAGAGATGGGAAGTAGGGAGGAGGAATGGAATGGAGGAGTATACAGAGACAGGATAAAAGGAAGAGGGAAGATTACCAGGTTGGAGAAAATGAGAGACTGAGGGTTGGGCTGGAATGGGGCAGAGGAGAAGGCAAAGAAAAACGAAAGGAGAGGAGAGGTAAGGCGGAGGGAGATTGCAAAAGGGGGAAGAGAGAGAGAGAGAGAGAGAGAGAGAGAGAGAGAGAGAGAGGAGGGACGGGGGAGGGGGAAGAAGGAAATAGGGCTTGGAGACACGAAGGGAAAACAAAATGGGTTGAAGGGTGGGAGGGGGCTTTGGGTGGTTCTGGAAGGGTGGGGCCTTGGGGTGGGGGACGAAAAAGAAAGTAGATGAACGATGACATTAAAAAGGGTTTTCGCAATGTTGCAATGCCAGGGCACATCTACATAATACGTAAAGACCACGGCGTGGCCTGTAAGTGCTCTCTCTATACAAAAGCCTTCAACCAGAAGGAAAGAGGAAATCTGTGTCCTCAACCAACAGAGAAAGCGCAAACATACACACACACACACACACACACACACACACACACACACACATTACATCTCCTGCGACGCGACCAGGTGCGCTACGAAAATATTGCGTTAAACGCTTATTGGTTGTCCGGTAGAGCTTGGATACAAAACCAAAAATGGACATCTTGGAAAAGCAAACATTAAAAAGGCTTGACGAACCAACCGAGGCTTGTAATACGTTACAATCTGGATGAAATAGTTATTCAAAGAAAAATCTCAACCTATGGTTCAACTTCGTAGGCAGTAGGTTTTTGGAAGGATCAAATCAAAATTAGATTATTGGACTCATAATTCAGGTATTTCGACATTTCGAGAAAAAATTATACTATAATAATTTTTATGATGAAACTGTCAAATCGGTGTCAACTTATCCATTAATTACATTCATGTTTTAACTGATTATCTATCTATTTATTTAATTAAGTATATTATTTATTTATTTATTAACTTATTTGTTATTTGTTTTCAATAAGAAGATTACCTCATGTACGAGCAGCGATGCAATAAGAAAGGAATTAAGAAATTGTAACTAAACAGATCACAAAAATATTAGGAATGAATCACGAATCATTATCAAACCAGATAAAATCTGTATTTGTCGAGGAAGTAGAACGGACTCGATAATGTTCACGAAAATCGAAAATTTACCCAAGTCGTATTTTTTTAATGGAATACCATTTTGAAATCAACTTCTGAAGAGACTGATTTCTAAAAATAAAATGTTACAAGTACTTTTCATGCTTTTAAACGATATTCTCGTAAGAAAAATTAAATCGGATTAAAATAAAAAAAAACAAAGTTTGCAGTTAACAATTCAAAACTTGATTGACATCCGGTTAACAATCCGTTGATTTATTTTTAATTATAAAAATTTGTGAGACTAACGGTGACATCTCCCACTTGAAAACGCCAGCAAGAATCGCAGTGGGTTACACGCTTTAGGTAAAATCAGCCATAAAACTGAAACATTAAAATTTTTCATATTATTTAGAGAAAGTTTTTGGTTTTTAATTTGAATACAGTTACCTTACAATCACTAGAAAGGAGAGTAAACTGTCTGTTTCATCGCCGTTTGCACAAGGAGATAATTTAATTAAGTCACTTGGCTACAGTGTCGCATGACTCAAGAGTTTTTCTATATATATATATATATTTTAATATATATATATATATATATATATATATATATATATATATATATATATATATATATATGTGTGTGTGTGTGTGTGTGTGTGTGTGTGTGTCCATAGCGGCTTCTCTAAGTGTCTGTAGGCTTGTTGTAAGCTATGTCTAAAAAAATCTTTGACTAATTCCCATGATGTAGCCGATTGCAAAATATTTGCTATAGAAACCATTGTGTGATACATCCATAATCATTCTATTAAAATGATTTCACTTCTGTGCGGGATAATTGCTCTATTGCTGTTGGCGTATGATGTCTGAGGTCTAAAAATGTGGGAATGATTGGATTCCCAGACGCATGCAAGGTCGACAAAGTAAATGTGTTTTCAAATTAATTGGCTATGTGTTCCTCGAAGATAAGATTAAGGCTATATACAACGCTTAAATGTTATAAAAATCAGCGATAAATGACCACATGCAAATCTCTTTGCATCAAGGCATATTCCTGCAAAATTCCTCTAAAGACTGAACTGCAAAACGTTATCGCTTTTTAGTTTTCTGTAAAAGAAAACTATTGTGCCGGCTTTGTCTGTCCTTCCGCACTTTTTATGTTCGCCCTCAGATCCTGAAAACTACTGAGGCTAGAGGGCTGCATTATCAAACATACCAAATTGCAGCACTCTAGCCTCAGTAGTTTTTATTTTATTTAAGGTTAAAGTTAGCTATAATCGTGCTTCTGGCCGCAGTTAAAGTTTCATGGACCGCGGCTCATACAGCATTATACCGAGACCACCGAAAGATAGATCTGTTTTCAGTGGCCTTGATTGTACGCTGTAGTGGCTGTACAGCAAACTCGATTGCACCGGAGACACTTCGGCGCATTTTATTAATTAGTTTTCTAGGACTATTCGTCGACATACAAGTGAAGCGCGAGTTGGTTCTGAAAACCACAATTAAAATGTTTCGATAAAATATAGTGACTGAAATTTAATGAGGGAGCACTAAAAATGTTCTCTCCCATTCTTCAGGAAATGCACGTTGAATCGAACTGGACAAAGGCCAAGCACTGGGACCTAAGAGGTCATTCAGCGCTGAAACAGAAACTGACAGTAAAAGGTTTGAAAGTGTAGCAGGAGGAAAACCTCGCAGTTCCACTAAGAATCAATTGTTAGGAGAGGGTGGAAAGTCAGATGGAAGAAAGAGAATATGGAAGGAGGTACAGTAAAAGAAACGAAAGGGGTTGCAGCTAGGGGCCGAAGGCACGCTGCAAAGAACCAGAGTAATGCTTACAGTGCACCGCATGAGGTGCACTGACAGTACTAACCCCCCTCCGGGGCAAATTGAGAAAGAAATGTTGGCTAATGTGGCAGTTTTCGGCAATAGGATGCCAAAGGTTGCCGGAAAACTTAGGCTATTAACACTGCAATTAGGCACAGCTGTTGTGTCCTAATTGACTATGCTATTTCAAACAAAGGAAACAGAGAGAGAGAGAGAGAGAGAGAGAGAGAGAGAGAGAGAGAGAGAGAGAGAGAGAGAGAGAGCCCAAATGCACAGCTCTTCTATATCCGAACATAATTTTTAAAAAATATAAATAACAAGATTCAGTCCCATCTGAAGGAATTCACTAAAAGGAACAAAAAAGGGAAATATGCAATCAAATATGTGGCACATACAATCCAAAGAAAGACCAATTATAGATGATCTGGGAGAAATTGTTGTTACTAACCAAATGCAATTACTTCCAAGTTTAATTACAGAGAGAGAGAGAGAGAGAGAGAGAGAGAGAGAGAGAGAGAGAGAGAGAGAGAGAGAAATCAATCGATATTCCATGAAAAGGTGCAGTGTCCAACATTCAAACAGTGGAGTTGAATAAAAACCTCATTAAACAAGCTGATTAAGTGAAAATATGAACATTTCGATAAGAAATCATATTTAAGCGACTGATTTCGATTACGAAAGAACTCAAGATAATGATCAAAAAGATATCTGAAGGTATTCAGTATTCCAGACTTAGGCATACAAAGCCGGCCTTATGCCAGAGAGATCCTTGGCCAGAGGCAGCACGTAAGTGTGGGAGAGTGTTTAAAGTGTTAAAGGGAACAGACGTTTGGTACTGACCTCTGGATTCGACCAACCAACCAAGATGATTGCTAACGCTCACACTCACAGACATGCAATACGCCTTACTATTATCTGAAATCAGCCCACGCAAAAAAAATTTGCTTGAGTCACTAGCAATCTCAAACCAGTAGGCTAGACTTTATATTAAAAAAAAAAAAAAAAGGAATGTACACTTTATATTAAAAAAAAATAAGTCACTGGCAATCTCACCCCAGTAGACATTTTATACTTTCTGGAAAAAGGAATTAGCAAAATGCATTAGCAATCTCCAGCTAGCAGACAGTTTATATTATTCAAAAAAAAAATTGACATAAGTCATTAGTAATCTCAAAGCAGAAGGCAAAAAAAAAAAAAATGACATAAGTCATTAGCAATCTCAAACAAACAGACATTTTATATTAAAAGAAAAAAAAGTTGACATAAATCATTAGCGATCTCAAACAAGCAGACATTTTATATTAAAAAAAAAAATCGATAACAATCTCAGAATAGTAGATTTTTTATATTTTTGAAAAAAAGAATCGACATAAGTCCCATTAGCAGCTTCAAATCAATAGACATTTTACACTTAAAAAAAAAAAGAATTGACGTAAGTCATTAGCAAGTATAGTTTTTTATATCTTTTTTTTCTTTTTTTTTTTTTAAGAGGACAAGTGAACCTCGATATCTGACAAGGGATACAATCACAACAGATGCATTTGAATTTCTATTAAACTCTGATGTCTACTGCATTTTGAGTCTACGCTTTCAGCCAGTCTTTGGCACTTTTTCTCCCCAAAAAGGAACCAAAAAAACCTGACATTTATTTATTTTTTATTTGGTGAATGTATTCTGAAAACACAAACGATAACGAAAGGCCGTTTTCAATCATTTGTGTTGTTGAAGGTTTAAAATTTGTTTTTTTTTTTCATGAGTCTATTTCAGAGTAGATAATTGCCATTTGCGTTTAAGTTTTAAGATCTTTTTAATATTATTTTATAAATATATTTCAGAGCAAATAATTATTCATTACTTGTCAGTGATTTGATGTAACTTGAAGGAGGAGTTGATATTTTATAGTTTAAACTTTGTTTATTTCCCTCGTAATATATTCTAAATGAATCGTTAGTATTCACGCATGATGTAATTCTCTCTCTCTCTCTCTCTCTCTCTCTCTCTCTCTCTCTCTGGATCGTCGTCATCAAAAACATCATTAAAAACCCCTGGAAATATAATTTAAGCAATTATGACCAATTTAGCCCAATACCTCTTATATTTCAAAAGCCCCTATCCACCATTCTCTTAGAAAACGGCAAAACACACAACCACACAACCACACATACACACATACACACTCTCACTCTTTCTCTCTCTCGTGCGCACACACACACACACACACACACACAGACACACACACGCACACACATACATGGGTGAGCTGTATCAAACTCTCTCTGCCACTCGCCCTGAAATATAGGACGGAAAAAAGTTCCTATTTCAGCTGGATCCCTCTCACAGAAAGCGCGCCATTCTTTGGGGGAATGAAAACAAAATATGGCGGGCTGGCGGCTGCCTGGATGGAGCGGCAGCAGCGGGAGGAGTGGTGGAGAATCGCCCACCGAGCTTTCTCTCTCTCTCTCTCTCTCTCTCTCTCTCTCTCTCTCTCTCTCTCTCTCTCTCTCTCTTTCTTTCTTTCTCTCTCTCTCTCTCTTCTCTTTCTCTTTCCTTTTCTCTCTCTTTCTCTTTTCCTTCCTTTCTTTCTTCCTCGTCTTTCTCTCTCTCTCTCTCTCTCTTTCTTC
>NC_089792.1:11979285-11994285 GCF_040412425.1 Macrobrachium rosenbergii | reverse complement strand
ATCACACATTACCACAGGTGAAAAATAAGACGTGATGTAGATCCTGGACATCCAAAATGGGTGAGCATCCATCATTTTCCATTTCCACAGTGAATTTAACTGATGGCACTAACTGATTTAACTTGGTAAAAAAATTTATTTACATCTTCGTTCCCTGGCCATATACAAATTATGTCGTCAACACACCTAAACCATGTTACACACACACACATATATATAAATATGTCAGTTCATTTGCTTAGGAGTTTAACTTTCCATTTTTTATTAATGTATTTCAAATGGACTGTCTCATATCTTTACTATCAAAGCCCTAAAATATTTTTCGAGTTCCAAGAACTATGCTCATTCCGAAAGGCCATCCATTAGTGTTATTACTTATGTAATAATACACTGTGTGTATCATCACGCAGTAAAAACACGTAAATGAAAATAGACACATTAAGCTTTATTTGCAAGAGAGATTTTCTCAGTTTGTCTATTTTGCCATTTATTCGCCCGCATGATACAGCTATATAGGAATAAAAAAGTATAACTTGTATACATATACACCTGCGATGAGGGACACATATTTTGAAGTTAATATTATAAAACATTACTGCATGGTAACCTCAAGGCACAATGCATTTGGTCATACCAGTGGCAGTGAGTGCACAACTGGGGCCTCAGGTGTCCTATTACTGGTGGCAGAAGGTAACTGGTGGCCGGATTTACTTATTTCTATGTTTACAAACTCTTTTCCTCACTATGCTTTTATTTTCCAAGTTTATTTCTAAATATACTGGCTTAGGAACCACATTATTTCCAGCAATCAAGCCAATTTCAAACATTTCCACAAACTCCCCCATACCTACCAATAGCACCATCCCTTTTCCTTTGCAATTAAATCACCCAGCTCAACCACCCTCTCAATTTTCCCAAACCCAGCCAGTCCTAGATCACATACACTCTCTTCCTAATACTATATTACAAGCACTACCCGTTCCCTAGCTTTCGCTTACCCGTTCTGCAAGTGTTCTTTGCCCATCCAATTACTGCGTTTTGTCAAAACAACCAACTTTTTTTGTTATTAAACAAGTAAGCTGTTTTGCACTTTTCTTTTTTATATTACATCCAAGTTTTCTTGGTTCCTATTATCAATATATAGTATGAGACTGAAAACAACATGGCCTAGGGTTTTTGGAGACTTTCACATCATACAGTGCAGTGTGTAGAGTATATATATATATATATATATATATATATATATATATATATATATATATATATATATATATATATATATATATATATGTACATATATATATATATACATATATATACATGTATGTACATATGTATATAAATATTTATATGTAAGTATAGATAGATAGATAGATAGATAGATAGACAGATACCAGAGATCGATCCAGCAGGGAGGAAATGACCAGGTCCATTTAATAAGTCATTGAGTAGTGAGTCAGATACAGCGCCTCACAGCGAGCGAAGGCATCTGGCCTTCCTTGGATGGTCTCCTATCCGAATTCTGACCAGACCCAACACATTACGGACTGCTCTATGAGAAAGAGCCCGTACTGGTATAGAGCCAGTTCAATCAAAAAGAAGAAGAAGACCTTAAATTTTCTGACGTTTTGTTAAATCGACGTAAGGGAAACTTTACGGAGGTAATTATCTCAGTCATCAAATACTCTGAGAGGACATTTATTGGCATTTTACTTAACAACAACGGAAATAAAAATAAAATTTTACTCAAATACACGCACATAAACATATGCATTACTTAACATTAAGTTGTTTTCAATAACAGGGGCGGCGCCAGAGAGAGGAAAAAAAAGACAACTCATAACTTCCTTCACCTCCATACTTTAACTGCTGAATCGTCAAAAATAATTAACCGACCCCACGGTGGCAATAGCTTTACTCCCCGGAAGTGCCGATGGCTTAAGTGCTAATGCACCTTATTCCAGGGAAGAGACGAGCCTACTAGAGGTTGTGAACATGAGGGGGAAAATACTACAGAAATGGCAGATGAACCTTTCTGTTTTGAGGTCAATGGCAACTGGACTGGCAGTAAGTGGTGCAACTTAGACACTGATGTTTTAAGAAGGGCTAATGTTTCGTGGTACTAGAGCTCCTATACTAAGCATTTACGAATCGCTTTTAAGGGAGAAATGTTCCTATGATATACAATGTCAGGCGCTACTCATAATCTCAATGACTGGCTACTCAATCGTGGGGTTCAGAAGAAAATTTTTATATATATATATATATATATATATATATATATATATATATATATATATATATATATATATATATATATAGTTACGCTGCCCTTTTTTTTTTTTGTTACTGCCTCATTACAGAGCATGGACCAGTAAACCCCATGTTGCCGGCATATAGTGGGTTTCATATCTCGTAAAAAAGTTTTCCTAATATATATGAATATATATATACACACACACACACACACACATATATATATATATATATATATATATATATATATATATATATATATATATATATATACTTTGCAAGGGATGGCGCTAGAAGTGTGCAACCTTTCAGTTTCTCAGCAAGTCTGAGGAAAGAGTGTAATGTTCACTGATGCCCTATTTCTCGACCTAAGTTGACCCTGGTATTCATTAACAGTCGCCCAAGTGCCCACCTTAGTTGTTTCTGCTTTCCAAAGTTGAACTGGCGAGTCGCCATATCCTTAGGCCTAATGTCTATATCCACTATCTTCTTGTCTATTCTAAGCAAGTGTTTTGGTGTGAATAATTATCGTAATCAATGCATCATGTCATCCCCATGACAGTTGAATAAAAATTAACTTAGATTATTCATAAAAATAAAGTGTGCTTTTAAAGTCTTCACATTATGTTCTTTCAATTTTGTGGATAAATTTTTGTCAAATTAAAAACCAGAGCACTAACTTTGCTAAAACTCTTACCTTGAATTTTTGTAGGTCTGGCATGTAGGGCTGTTTAGTTCATGACTCTCCAAAACATGACCAGCTGATAGCCTGAGTTGTTTTACTGCAAATCGAGAGATGATTTGATGAAAACAGATTGCTTGAAAATAAAAAAAACGGCACAACTATAACAGTTAAAGATTTAACAGCATGCGATATAGAATATTACTTACAAAATAATTAAAAAATCGAGATTTTCATCACACTTTCTCTGCGCTAATATTGATAGTGACCTTGAAAACTGAGAATGAAAGGCACAATTTTTTCTCATATTTGCGCTAAGCAAATTTCGTTCTAAGAAAAAATTCAGCAAAGACCTGGAATACACGAAATAAATCTAGACCACGTGTGGTGGAAGGTAGCAGAGCGCTGATTGTAATTTTCACCTGTCTAACAACCTTTGTTGGAAATGAGGAATATGACCGAAAATCGTGGTCTGGAATAAAAAAAAAAAAATTTTTTTTCTCTAGGAATTTGGCAAGATTGATTTATAATGAAAATTGTCGGTAAGTAATTTTCGAAGTTCTGCAACAAGATTTTTGAGGATAGATTCTAAATTTGCACACACAAAATAATATATATATATATATATATATATATATATATATATATATATATATATATATATATATATATATATATATATGTATATGTATATATAAGAGGATTTCTATTTTTATGCTATATATATTTATATATATTTGTTTATATATATAATATATATATATATGTATATTCATATACATATATATATACATGCACACACATATATACAGTATATATAATATATATACATATATATATATATATATATATAATAAATAAATAAATATATATATATATATATATATATATATATATATATATATATATATATATATATATATATATATATATATATAGCATAAAAGCCAATTCCTATGCATAAACCTTCTCATAAAATAAAGCACACACACAAGCACTGCAAAAAACAAAAAAACCATACATGAATATAGACATATTTCCAAATTAAAAAAAAAAACTAGAATCGACTCCCACCCAAATCAGAGATGTAACCGGGAGAATAATTAAACGTCCATTGCCTAAAAACAGATTACCATTAGCACAAATCAGCCAGAATTACCAAATTCAACCACTTCAACCCACGCTATATTTCTGACAGCCTCATCTGGGCCCCTTTATTCAGAATAGATTTCCAAAGCGATTTTTCGAGCAAGTTGGGTAAAAGTGGAGAGAGAGAGAGAGAGAGAGAGAGAGAGAGAGAGAGAGAGAGAGAGAGAGAGAGAGAGAGAGATCCATAAAAATATCAACTGTTTCTCGTCTTGACATGTGCAGGTTTTCCCAGAGTCCCGGAACCCTGTGTATGTATTTGTATCTATATTTCGGTGTGTGTGTGTGTGTGTGTATGTGTATGTGTGTGTGTGTGCGGGGCTCTTTATCCTTGCTTCATAGCTATTATCGATCTCTCTCTCTCTCTCTCTACTGTTTTTATCTTATCTTATTTATTTTCTTGGTTTTATTTATATTTTCAAGGAAATGTCTGTTCATGTTTATTTGTGATGTATAGTGAATGAATTGTTTTGTGTCATTTTTTTGTAATTTACTTTGGCTCACCAATTCGTCTATTCTCCTTGTTATCTATCTGTTTATCTACCTTTCAATATATATATATATATATATATATATATATATATATATATATATATATATATATATATGTCCGCTCGCATATAATTCTATGTATATATAAAGACAATGTTTCTATTCACTTTCCTTTCCGCTCTTCCTTCTCCACGCACTTCCTTCGCATCATTTCCCTCTTCTGTCTTCCCTTTTCCCCGTTCTTCCATTTTTCATCTTCGTCCTTTGTATTTATAGGCTCCCTTTGTATCCTTTTCCATTCACTTCTTCATTATCTTCTCATCCCTCTTCTCTGTCTGTCTGTCTCTCTATCTCTCCGAATCATCATCACTCCCCCTCTCTTTGTTTCATTTGCTTTGGGTCATCCATGACTTATTCAATTCTCGTCGTAATCTTTCTTTCCGCGTTCATCCAGTGCTCTCTATCTCTCTCTCTCTCTCTCTCTCTCTCTCTCTCTCTTCTTTTCGGTTTTCCTCTCTCCCTCTTTCTCTCTCTCTCTCTCTCTCTCTCTCTCTCTCTCTCTCCTTTCGTCCTCCCATCTCTTTCCATTTCACTTTCGGTTTCCCTCTCTCCCTCTATCCGTCTCTCTCTCTCTCTCTCTCTCTCTCTATCTCTCTCTCTCTCTCTCTCTCTCTCTCTCCTTTCGGTTTTCTCTCTCTCTTTCTCTCCATTTCACTTTCGGTTTCCCTCTCCTCTTTCCATCTCTTTCTTTCTCTCTCTCTCTCTCTCTCCTTCCCACACCCCCTCATGTAAGATGCATGAGGGGGGGAAGGAGGGGTCTCCATCGGAGGGGAGTGAGGGTGGATCCCATCTTATTGTAATTCAATTGTTTATTTGTTTTGCCCTTTGAACCTCGCGTACACAGCTTTGACCACTATGGAGCAGCTCGCCACCGACGCCCGGCGACGTTGGCTCCCCGCCGCCCTTGGCCATAACTCTCTCTTGGCTTTGGAACCGTTTTTGAATGGGAGGCTCTCTCTCTCTCTCTCTCTCTCTCTCTCTCTCTCTCTCTCTCTCTCTCTCTCTCTCTTAGAATTTCTTATTTCCTTCCACTTTCATTTTGGCGATGTCTCGGGTTTTTACATTTTGGAATCTGGTTTTTTGCTGGTTTTCTCTCTCTCTCTCTCTCTCTCTCTCTCTCTCTCTCTCTCTCTCTCTCTCTCTCTCTCTCTCTCTTTTAGAATTTCTTATTTCCTTCCACTTTCATTTTGGCGATGTCTCAGGTTTGTACATTTTGGAATCTGGTTTTTTGTGCTCTCTTTCTTCTCTTCTCTCTCTTTCTCTCTCTCTCTCTCTCTTAGAATTTCTTCTTTCCTTCCACTTTCATTTTAAGGGTTTGTACATTTTGGAATCTGTTTTTTTTTTTTTTTGTGATAGTGTATTCCTCTCTCTCTCTCTCTCTCGTCTTTGAATTTCTATAATATTCTTCGATTTCACTTAGGGATACTTCACCATTCTGTATTTTCAAATTTGAATTTTGTACTGGTTTATTTTCTCTCCCTATCTCTCTCTCTCCCTCTCTCACTGTCTCTCTCTCTCTCTCTCTCTAATTTCGCAGTTCTTTTAGGCTACTTTCTTCCGTTTCTGATTAGGGAGACTTCAATTTTCTGAATTTTCAAATTTGATTCTCTCTCTCTCTCTCTCTCTCTCTCTCTCTCTTTTATCTACCTATCTATCTCCGTCTCTTGAGAACTGATGTCCGACTCCATTTCCCCAATTGCTTTTACTCTTCCTTTATCAAGTGAAATCTCTGTTCGGTTAAATTCGTCTGAATATGTAACTGAAGTTCGCCTTTTTTTTTCCGCTTCTTGTTCCTATACAATTTTCCTTTATAATTTTACGTACCATGGTCTTTCACATCTTCACACACTTTCTCTTGTAAGTTTTCCTAAAATATGACTGTCTCTCTGTCACGTTTTCGAAGGACCCTTGGCTTTGGAACGGAATATCGTGACTTTTTCCAGTTTTTTTTTATTTCTTGTTTATCATCATTGCTTAATATTTAGCACTGTGAATTTTCCTTGTTTTATTTTCTTGAATTTTGTTTTGGTAATACCTAGTTCCCGGTTTCTTGAAGCGTGGCTATCATATTTGTTTTCCTAGTCTCTCTCTCTCTCTCTCTCTCTCTCTCTCTCTCTCTCTCTCTCTCTCTCTCTCTGTCATGTTCCCAAAATATATCCACTAATTACGGAATAAAATACTAAGAGCATTTCTGATGCTTATTCCAATATCGCGATTCTCTTACATTCCGGAACCGTATAGAAGTCCCATTCTTTCGAATTTCTTATGCTATTCCATTTTTTTTTTACAGGTTACTTCCTACTGATCTACTGCCTGTTTGTTTGTTCTGTCGGTCTGTCTCAGGGGAATTCCACCATCTTGGGAAATGGCGACTGGAAGGTTTTCCTCCTGTTACACCTTTCAGACCTTTCACTGTCAATTTCCGTTTCATCACTGAATGACCTCATAGGTCCCAGTGCTTTGTCTTGGGCCTAAATTCTACATTCAATTCAATCCATGATATGTATACTTATCAGGTTTATTTAACTTTTTTAGATGTTATTTTTTTGAAGTTATTTAGAAAGTAGGGGAGGCTGTTCAATTCGTTCTTCCTTATTGTAGCTTCAAGAAATCAATTTGAGTTTACAGTTTCATTAACTTTCCAGAATGAAAATTCGACTTTGGTGCCATTCAGCTTTTTCATTTTGTTTGCCTGTTCTCTCTCACGCTTTACTCTGTTATTTTCCTGTTTTGAAATTATAACATTTTGTTACGTGACTGGAAAGAATTTTTTCTATTAGATAAACGTACATCGATGATTCATTCCGTAAATTCACAAATTCCTCTGTAGATCAGGACTGTAGTATGCCCATATATTTATTTTTTAACAAATTATCTTACACTAAATGTTGAAGCCTGACTATATTTGGATTTTTTTTTTTAACAAATGATCTATATTTATTTTTTTACAATACTAAATGTTTAAGTCTGACTATATTTATTTTTTTAACAAATGATCTTACACTAAATGTTTAAGCCTGATATATATTCAAATTTTTTAACAAATTATCCATAGACTAAATGTTTAAGCCTGACTATATTTAAAATTTTTATAACAAATGATATTACACTAAATGTTTAGGCCTGACTATATTTACATTTTTTTTTATCAAATGATATTACACTAAATGTTTAAGTCTGACTATATATATTTAAACTTTTTTTAACAAATGATCTTTCACTAAATGTTTAAGCCTGACTATATTTGAATTTTTTGTAACAAATGATCCTAAACTAAATGAATTTTTTTTTAACAAATGATCTTTACTGACTATTTATTTAACAAACGATCTTACACTAATTGAAGCCTGACATATATTTTTTTTTTAAAAATGATCTTACACTAAATGTTTAAGCCTGACTATATTTGATTTTTTTTTAAAATGATCTTACACTAAATGTTTAAGCCTGATATATAGTTAATTGTTTTTAACAAATAAACTTACACTAAATGTTTAAGCCTGACTATATCTAATTTTTTTAAAATAAATGATCTTACAATGAATGTTTAAGTCTGACATATATTTAAAACAAACTCAACGAAACCACACCAGCTAATTCCTATGAACATCAAATATAAAGAGGTTTTCTTCGGCTAAGAATAAATACAAGAAAGGAAGGGATAAAAAGAGAGAAAGGGGCGAGAGTAAGAGGAGAAAGAAGAGAAAGCAGAGAAGAGGGGAAGAAGACGCCACACAGCCTCGACATTGACAGTTGCAAGGGTCACCAACCCTCTTGCAGATTTGCAGATTTCCCTGCAAAGTTAGTTGCAACAGTCGGAGAGAGAGTCTCCCTCTCTCTCTCTCTCTCTCTCTCTCTCTCTCTGGCTGAGAATTCTCTTCCTAAAAGATTTCCTTTCCAATCATTTCTGACGGAACTCGAGAAAGACCAACTGAAATCTAGGCTGAAGGATTACTGAACCGAGTCTCCTTGTCCAAAAACAGTGCAAAAACAGGAGAGTAATTCCTTGCCAGGTTTGCTCTTGCCTGAATGTACACTGCTAAATGTAAAGTATCTTTTTTTTTTTTTTTTTTTTTTAGGTCTTCCTGCATAACTTTGTCTTTCAAATTTATTGAATTACTGACTACTCGTTATTTCTCGTTTATTCTATAATCGCTCGGATTTAAAGACAGGGCGTGTACACTGCTAAATGTGAATTGTCTTTTTAGTTTTCTGCAAAAGAAAACTATTGCGCCGATTTTGTCTGTCAGCGCTTATTTCTGTCCGTAATTTTTCTGTCCGCCCTCAGATCTTAAAAACTACAGATGCTAGAGAGCTACAAATTAGTATGTTGATCATCCACCCTCCAATCATTAAACATACCAAATTGCAGCCCTCTAGCCTCAGGAGTTTTTATTTGATTTAAGGTTAAAGTTAGCCACAATCGTGTATCTGGCAATTATATAGGATATGCCGTGGTTAAAGTTTCATGGGCCGCGGCTCATACAGCATTATACCAAGACCACCGAAAGATAGATCTATTTTCTGTGGCCTTGATTATACGCTGTGGCGGCTGTACAGAAAATTCGATTGCGCCGAAGAAACTTCGCCTCATTTTTTATTTATTTTTTTTTTTTTTGCCTTGTTGCATAAACCCTGATGTCTTACGTATTCTCGAATTATTGACTACTCCCTGTTTTTTCTATAGTCACTCGGATTCAAAGAGCCGGCGATTGATTAAATACGCTAATGTCATAACCATGATAATCATATTCTTTGACGATATTGTAATTATTATCATAATCAGGGATTTACACGCATAACGCTACGATAATATTGTACTTTTTCCCTGTGTGTTATTTCTTAATAACTGAATGAATGAAACTTTCAATGCAAATCAAACAACGTATTTATGTACTTGTTTGTCCGAGTGAGTTGATGTAAAAAAGTGAACTGGTAAATTATCCTTTGTTATTGTATCCATTGCATCTCGATATATACGAGGAGAATAAGTGAAGGGTAACTAGAAAAAGTGCATTTGCATATTATATTTCATTTTCATATTACTTTCAAAGTCAGGCATCAAATACTAAACCGCATCGATAAAATAAAACTGAAGCATGAAAAGTTTAAATATTGATAAAGTTTAAAAACGGACAAAGAAACAAAATACTAGATTAATAGTTAGTGCCATTACTTCACTGACAAAAGTTATACCAAAAATTGTTATTTAACTGAGTTTTCTTTCAAAGTATCGCAACCAATCAAACTCCTTTCTTCAATTCAACAAAAACTTTGGATCTGTCAAAATCAAAATGCCCGCCTCTCTCTCTCTCTCTCTCTCTCTCTCTCTCTCTCTCTCTCAGACAAATACACAGGAATTTTTTTTTTTTTACATCATCTCCACTGTTTCTGATCCTTTCTAAATGGTTTTTCGTTGAAAAGCCTCTACATCGTAACCTTCATAAGAATTTTATTTCTATTCACAAAAAAAAACTTTTTTGGTTTTTAACCTATCGCTATACAAAACAAGTAGAAAATCTCCACTGTTTCTTGAGTTTTCTGTACATTGTATAATCAAGGCCACTGGTGATAGTGGTTTTCAGCAGCCCATTAAAAACGGCCAGGTGGTGCCTGTCCTATATCGTTGCCAGAAGCACGATTATGGTTAACTTTAACCTTACATAAACCAAAACTTTCTAATGCTAGAGGGCTGAAGTTTAACGTTTGATTTGGATGGTGGATGATCTATTCAGTAGTTTTAAGATCTGAGGAGGACAGAAAAAGTGCGGACAGAAAAAGTGCGGACAGAATAAAGTGCGGACGGACAGACAAATCCGGTAAAAGAAAAACTAAAATGATTTTTTTCTCATTTATTAATAACCATTTGTTGCCACTGGGGATGCAATTGGAACCTTGAAAGTTCAAGCGAAAAAAATGCATTTCAACCATTTTCTTGTATTTTAATAATTTTTTACATTCTTATAAATCTATATATTTTTTGTTAATTTCTTTTTTTTAATAACTGATCTCTTTCTGTATTTCTGTTACCTTTCGTTGCTTCTTTCAAATGAACACCATATTCTTTGGAAGCTTGAATTCGAGTCAGTGGCCCATGTGGCCTTGTTCCACATAAATAGGGTTCATCTTCTGAATAATAATAACAATAATTTAAGTCTTTCACGGCAGTCCAGATAACCTGCTTCCAAACTATCCCCGACTCAAAAACAAAAACCAAAAGCGGGTGGAGGGCTCTCGTTTGTATACCAAAACAGGGCAAATGGGGTTTACTCGCCTCCTTTTGCAAGCTGTCTCAAAATTTCAAGGTTAGGAGTACATTTCACAGCCAGCGAAAAATTCTGAAAAGTTGCGATGGAAGATAATTGGAACACTATTAATTTGTAAAGAGAAATTTCTCTACTAGTACTCCACGTCCTCACATTCGTTGCATACTATGCTACGTTATACTGAGTCCAGTCAGAATGAGGACGAGTTTAGTTTAAAGGAAAAAATCGATTCTGCAATATAAACGAAAAAAAAAATTTGTCAATGCAGAATCTTACAGCGAATGCTTTCTCACATACTCCGCACGTATGTATCAATCAGGACCCACTCATACATACGAGTGGGTCCTGTTATCAATGAGTAGCTGCAAACTCTTCGAAAAGGAGAGACGCTAACTTGATCTATTTTGGATTTGATCTGATGTGAACCCATTTTCTTTTTCACCGCAAGGGGGGAGGGCGTCTTTTGATCTTACTGCTACCCTTATAATTCCTCTTTTATTTATTCTTGATCCCAAGACCAATATGGAGCAAGTGAAATCTTTCCTCAAGTCAAAAAACCAAAAGTGATTTATTAACAATTTGGACGCAATTGGTCACTCATCTCTTAACAATCAAGATATCACGAATCAAAACGTTATCAGTACTGTCTGCCCCTATCTTTGGCTTATCTGTTCGTCTTATCTCTTTTCAAGTACGACGAGTAATCTTGTTTTGTGAGGGCAAAGACCATATATGGATTTTATTTATTAAGAACCGACCTTTGAAACTTGAAGAAGAAAACACAAATGGGTAAACAATTATATTTTGAAACAAGCAGTTTCTGAGCGTCCTTCAGCGTGGAGACATTACAGAAACAAGTAAAAAATGCTCCGATGTTTCTTCGGCGCATTCGAGTTTTCTGTACAGCCGCTACAGCGTATAAACAAGGCCACCGAAATTTTTCGATAATCTCTTTCAGTGGTCTCGGTATAATGCTGTATGAGCCGCGATCCATGAAACTTTAACCACGGCCCGGTGGTGGCCTATCCTATATCGTTGCCAGGAGCACGATTATGGCTAACTTTAACCTTAAAAAAAATACTGAGGCTAGAGGGCTGCAATTTGGTATGTTTAATGATTGGAGGGTGGATGATCAACATACCAATTTGCAGCCCTCTACCCTCAGTAATTTTCAAGATCTGAGGGCGGACAGAAAAAGTGCGGACAGAAAAAATGCGGACAGAATGAAGTGCGGACGGACAGGTAAAGCCGGCACAATAGTTTTGTTTTATAGAAAACTAAAAAAATGAGAATGACGATCCGATTCAATTTTGGTAACTTGCTTTATGATAGAGCATTTATTTTCTGTTATTTGTAATAATTTTTTTTTCTGTCAGCTCATGAATTCTATTCAATTTATAGTCTAAAGCACTACTCTGCTAATACCTCATATATTTGCCCTTTAAAGGGTGGCATCAGATAGTACTGTCATTCTACCTTTTGCTAAAATCTTTGGCATAAAGCTGCTAGCCCCAAGTCTCTCTTCACCACGTGCAACCAACATTTGGACAACTAATGGGTACAAAATTCACTTTTAAAAGAACCCGCAAATGCCACCTCCTCGTTCAGGTGTTTCAACGAAATATAAAATGCCTGAAAACATTTTCGAAAATCTCTATCAACATTTTCGATAATCCTTATCAACATTTTCGATAATCTTATCAACATTTTCGATAACCTCTATCAGCATTTTCGATAATCTTAACAACATTTTCGATAATCACCATCAACGTTTTCAATAATCTCTATCCTAATTTTCGATAATCTTATCATTATTTTCGAAAATCTCTATGAACATTTTCGACAATCTCCATCAACATTTTCGAAATTCTCTACATCAACACTTACGCTAATTTCTATGAACATTTTCGATAATCTCTATCCTAATTTTCGAAAATCTCTATAAAAAAAAACCTGGTCAAGAAACGGAAGCGAAGGTGAACAAACACCTGTCTTTTAAAAACTAACGATTAAATCACAGAAAACTGCGTGAGCGATGACGTCACGAGCGAAGTGTCAGTATGAATTTTCATTGGCTGAGGAACTACATGTCACGTCATACGTCAGTTCCCGACTGAGCTTTCATCAGCTGAGCAGCTAAACTACCACATCTGTCCCTTCTTGAACGACGACGTGCTAACACGCATCTGCTACGAGAATTAACACCTGTTTGCTTACGTCTTCACTTTTTTTTTTTTTTTTTTTTGCCTGAGATCATGCCAAAAGTTTTGGATAGCCTGAGTATTTTCGGTATGACGAAACTAAGAGTAATAATAATGGATATAATTAGGTTTAGGTCATTTCTCTGAAGTGTTTCCTGATTTAGGTATATAAATATATTTGTATATATATGTATACACATATATATATATACATTATTTTTTTATTAAAAAAAGTCGAGAAAAAAAACATCAGCTTGTTTATCAAAAGAAACAAAATTCAAGATTGACCAATTACAAATCTTCAAGAAAGAATGCTAGCCAAGCGTCAAATATTTACTACGACTACATACGAAAGCACTGCTTTGGAACGTCCTCAAGCACTTGAGAGCATTGTCACCCTTATTAAGTTTTACTAACAGACAAATGTTCAATCAAAATTACTAAAATAATAATACAATTAACTTGTTTATCAAAAGAAACAAAAATGAAAGTAAACAAAAACATCTTATAGCTATCATACGAAAGCACTGCTTTGGGACGTCCTCAGGCACTTCAGACCATTGTCAAGCATATAAGATTTTATTAAGAAACAAATGTTCGATCAAAAATTACTAAAACAATAAAATTAGTTTGTTTATCAAAATAAACAAAAATGAAAGTAAACAAACCAAAAGTAAACAAACCAACCGTCATATACTCGTACCCTACTATACTACGTACGAAAGCACTGCTTTGGGACGATCCTCAAGCACTTACAGCATCTATATAAGATCTTATTAAGAAACAAATATCAGATCAAAATTCCACTGCTCCAGGTGAGGCTCGAACTCACAACCCCGGCATGGCTCAGTGACTGTCGTATAAGTACCGTGCGCTAACCGATTGCGCCACTGGAGCTGTCTAAAAATGGGATATAAACACATATATATATCGAAGGGCGCTATCGAGTATAGGTGTCATATGCATATTTTGTGTGTGTGTGCGTGCGTGCGTGTGTGTGTGTATGTGTGTGTGTAGGTGGGTGTGTGAGTATCTGCGATGAGATCTATGTCACTGTCTTCATGCTTATGCCTAATGGAAAACCATACCTAGACTCTTGCGTGCACACACATACACACACAACACACGCACACACACACACACACACACACATATACAGTATATATAGTATATATATATATATATATATATATATATATATATATATATATATATATATAATGATGATCTCACAATTCCCTCGTCAATATATCGCCAGTGTCTACAAAGAACCTAAAATTATACTGAGCTTAACCAATTATTCATCAAATTGAACATATATCAGCCAATTATTTTTCATTCTAACTAGGAAATATAGAGCATCAGTGTCAATATGACACCTGCAGAATAAACCCTCTCTATCCACGTACCCATATGATATGGGCCATAAATCACCTACAAACAGGGACCCATAAATCTGAGGGCAACGTCAGTCTGAACAAGCCTTGAGAGCATTCCATTGTTTACAAATTACTCTCCTGAGATCCAGGCATCGTGTTCCTCAGATTAGTGGGTCTTCCGAGTGCCTTATTTCAGATGATACACGAGACTAGAAAATAGATCTGCGCTTGATTCCACGCCAGTTCGAAACGTGTTAATACTAGGGTTCATTATATTTGTAGCGTATGAAAACAAGTCGTTTCTTATTTGATCCATGTTTCTGTTTTCCTGTTCAGAATAATGCTTAAATCTGTAGATGTCTGCATTGCATCTGTTTTGTCCAAAACTTATAAAGATCAATGTTTACCTAATATATATTTGATATCAATTTATCAACACTTGAAGCATCAAATGGATTTCACTCATTGTTTACCTAATATATATTTGATATCAATTTATCAACACTTGAAGTACCAAA
>NC_089792.1:11946267-11978785 GCF_040412425.1 Macrobrachium rosenbergii | reverse complement strand
TTGTCTTTCCAAGCAATCATGTATTATGTACAAGTAACAAGTTATTTATTTCTTATGTCAGACATTGTTTATCATTGTGTTCTCTGTATGAACCTGTCCTGTTTTTAAGGAACTAGTTTGGCCTCAGGTCACCTGTAAATCTTTGTACCAGCGGTCTGTGCGCACTACGCAGACGTCTGCATCCCGCTTTATAAGCAGCTAATTTTTATCAGTAAATCAGCAGTACTTATCTCCCTGCTCATTATTTCGCACCTCGCTCACACAGTTCTTCATTGGATGGGGGGTAGAACTCTCAGCTAGCACGCTGTTGGCCCAGCGTTCGACTCTGACTGGCCAATGAAGAATTAGAGGAATTTATTTCTGGTGATAGAAATTCATTTCTTGTCATAATGTGGTTCAGATTCCACAATAAGCTGTAGGTCCCGTTGCTAGGTAACCAGTTGGTTCTTAGCCATGTAAAATAAATCTAATCCTTCAGGCCAGCCCTAGGAGACTGTTAATCAACTCAGTAGTCTGGTTAAACTAAGATAAGATACTGAACTTTTCAGAATATAAGCGATAAATATAATTAATAAACTGACTTACCTTGATATCACATCTAAGTAAACAGAGAAGTGGAGGTCGCCTTGTTAAAAAATAACCAGTAAATGCTTGAAACTGACTTTATTTACAAAAGGAGCAATCGGAAAATTAATACGAAAGGGCTGACTGAGCAGCAAGCATGCACATATTATGTGCAATAAAAGCTAGACAATGTGTAGCAAATAGCTGAATCTGAAAGGGCTACAGCCCTGAAATAGTTCAATACGCTATTAACTTTACTGCGGGCTAGTTAAATGATTTTTGGTGGTTAACGCAACTGAATTTTTGGGGGGAACTGTGTCTAGTGCCCCTGGACTGCTTAATCAGAAGACTCTTGCACGTGGCAAGATGGCAGTTAAACATCTAAGGCTATTTTGGTTCACAAGGTAGGGGCAGACCGCTTGAAGAGCCAGATAACAGGATTCTGGAAGAGAATTCCAGCTTAGCATTCAACTCAAATTACTTTCTCTCACATGGAATTACTTATGCACGATGGAGGAATTGATCAGTTAGATTTGATTAGCACATGGTAACACTATGGTGGGAATGCTCTGAAAGTATTATTATCACTGAACTAATTTAATTTGAGCTTGGGACAAGTCATGAGGGCTGAAAAAGTACTTGCTAAGGCATATTGGACAAAGGTGCTTTGTTTAGGGGAACAAAAAGTTGGAAATACTGAAAATGGAGAGAAATTACAAGAAGAGGAAAAGAACTGGCAGTAGATTGCAACTTCAAGATGTACCTTATTTCATCTGTGCATGGAGCTCGTTTGCCAGAGTGAAGAGAAAGGGAGACCGTACCGACTTGATGCGTTTACACTCTGTGACGGAGTGCATGTGAGCAGCTTAGGTCGCGATCTCCTCTCATTTGATTTTTAGGGTTGGGCACAGGACGTCGGCCGATTTGAAATAGCATTCAACAGCCAGCAAACAGTTCGGAAGGTATAGGCCTTATAGTTAAGTCTCTTAAGGGTCAACATAGCAGCCTACTTACGGCCCTGACTGGTCTTTTGTCCCTAACGGCTTTCTACCCCCCCAAAAATCGTATGATGCTGGGCCTAAGAGGTCGGGATGGTTTCCCCCAAATCAGGTGATGTGGGGGTAGGCCTACATAAGTTCACCCCTCCTTAGTGACGTCTCCTCCAGCTGCCATTAAATTTGATTTCCTAGGTAACGGACTGAAGGGAAGAATTTTATAAATACTTGAGAATATATATATATACTGTATGTGTCTGTGTGTTTGTGTGCGTGTGCATGTGTGTGTACAGTATAGTCGAAAAATGGCCTAGGCCAAATAAATTGATACCTTCAGTTACAAGATTTTGACATAAAGTGTATTCAGTGTTAGGGCAGGTTATGTTAAAAAATAAAAGGAAATGATTCATGCATCTTTACATCAGTCAGCAACAGATATTAAAACATCATACAAAACCAAAATTAATGAATAATGTGACAAATCACATAAAAACAAATGTTAAAATGTATAAAGTGATATACATTGCAGTAATGAAATGTATACTGTATTATAAAATAATTTGTAAACTTAGAAATGTGTTAAAAATAATTTCTTATTTACATGATGTTCAGCGATTGTTTGTACTGTACAGCTGTATGTACAGTACTCAGTTCCAGCTTAGTCATCAGTTGTATAGAAACAAAAATCCATAGGTAAGTGTCAAATCATATACAGTATATGTTAAAAAACAGAATGATATACAGTACCTGTGTATGTAATGTGTGAACAAAATAAAACCATTTAAAGCTTAAAAAATAAAAAATGAAATATTGTATGACATTCTAGTTCCAGTGTTCTGCCAGTTGTTGGCAACGAATTAAAATATGTTTGTATGTTTTATTTGTGTGGCTTATTTGTTTGAATTTGTTTCTTGAATAATTAGGGCCATGTCTTCAAAGAAATGTCCTAGTGCTAGTTCTAATTAGGGTAATGATATTTCATTAAAAATAAGGTGGCTATGGTAAAATGCCACAAAAGGCGTGAAAAGATTGCTGCCATAGCTTGGTCCCTTGGCTTGAGTTGCACATCAGTATTGGTAGTCATTCATGAAAAGGCACAGATTTTAGCCCACGTCAGTGATAATGCTCCAGTGATGAAGATGATGATCATTAACAAGAACAGAGGTAAGATTAACAAAGAAATGGAACTGCTCCTTATTTAAATGAACTGCAGACTCGTGAGTGTATCCCCATGAACCAGCTGTTCATTCAGGAAAAAGCATTGTCTTTGTTTGAAGACCTATACAGTAAAGTTTCCTAGTGAGAAAGACAGAATTCAAGGGAAGTTCAGGATGATTTACACAAGTCAAGCAGCATCTCAGTTCCCTACCTTGATTGCAAAGATTATAGAGGAGCAGCAGTTTCTTCCAAATCAAATATTTAATGTGAATGAGATTGGTCTTAACTGGAAGAAAATACCAGACTGCTTTTCATCCTAGGAGAAGGCTATTCCAGGCTTCAAGGTTCCCTTTTGTCGCAGGCCATTTGTGCAGGTGATTTTAATCTAAATGGAGAAATACCATACAAGGAAAAGGGAATCCCTTTTAAGTTATTTCTTATTTTGGACAATGCTCCCGGCCACCGCCTAACATTGTCAACTTTCATCCGTACATCACTGTTGTATACCTACCTCCCAACACCACCTCTATCTTGCAACCCATGGACCAGGGGATCATCGCCACCCTCAGGCGCTATTACCTTTGGTGAACATTTGGGTGAATTATAGGTGCAGCAAGTATGAATAAGGAATAACAATCTGTAACTGTTCGAAGAGACTGCATTTACAAGGCAGTCCTGAAAATAAATGCCACTTGGAATAAAATTTCACCCATGGATATGAATGGTGTATGGAAGAAACTGTGCCCTCAGTTTTTTCATGATTTCAAGGGCTTTGCTGAGGTAGACGTAAACCCCTGGTGACAGTGACCAATGAGCTAAAAATGGACTTGGAGGAGAGGATTTTGTCTTGTTGATTGCGGCAGACAAGCAGCCACTGGTAAAAGAAGAGTCAGTGGACCTTTACAAGCTGCAATGCTACAAGGAAGAGTAGGCACCAGAACCAGAGCCACAGCACTTCACCATCTGCAAGATACAGCAGGCCTTTGCACACATTCACAATGCCCTTGTGTTTTTTTAGGATATGACCCCAATGCTGAATGCTTTGCCACAGTAATGAGGGCAGTACACAATTTAGTTGTTTCTTACAGGATGATTCTGGATAAAAAGAAAAGCAACAGAGTTCAGGGCATTCTTGACAAGTTCTTGCTGTGTAAAAATCTCAATGTAGAAGCAATTCAGCCTTCAGTATAATCAGAATACTGTCCCTCTTCCTTCCATGCGGGCAGAGTGATTACAATGCCAGTGTCATCTGGGAAGAGAATGACGTAACTTCCAAAGCTCTTAAGGGCCTTGGAGAGAGAAGCTTGCTCTTAGAATTCTGTCGGCGGCCCTGTGAGAGAGGTGCGAAATAATGATCAGGAAGACAAGTACTGCTGGTTTATTGATGATGTTGTTTCAGATTTAGCTGGCCTTGTGCCAGCACAGGCTCTTGCTATTAGAGTAGCCTGTAATGGTTTATTGATGAAGCGGCCTGCTTATAAAGCGGCATGCGGACGTCTGTGTATAACGCAGAGACCACGGGTATGTAAGGACGGGATTGAGTGACATACTGGCTGAGTGTTGACTGGTTTATTGGTGGTTACTTACTGAGCAGTAAAGTAGCATCTACACACAGACAGAGTAAAACAGAGGTAATGTTTTGGACATCTGTGTTTGTTGGCAGACAAACATATGGCGATTGTGAGAGACATAATAAACGTACAGTGGTAAAACATGTATCAGTGGGAAGGCCAGGAAATTCTACATATGGCCAATTGCATGAGATTCGAGACAGATTAATGAATACAATGCAGTAGCATAATATACGTGAAATGGTGAGACGTTTGCCGTCTTCACAAACAGAAACATACCTACAGTTTGATACAGAAGAGTCGGTGGAACATTATGAGTACATGATTAGAATGCTTGCGTGGCAATGCAAGTAGTGGTGATTGTACATATATCAAGACAACAATGGTTAGGGAGAAACAGACGGAAATATTGTATGGTAGAAGTTGTGTTCCTTGAGTGAGAGAAAATGGGATGCTCTTGTTTCTGTCTTGTCCCCTCCAATGGATGACAAACACACACGTGTACTTGAAAGAGACCACGGTCGGTGCAACAGGTCTCTTACAGCAGCCAGCCCAACCCAAAAGAAAGTCACGTGGCCACCCCCGGAAGCACCCAGACCGTGCCACAGCCAGCCTCTCCCAATCACACCGCACCCCCAGCAGACTTCGCGTGAGAGCCGCGGCACTCTCCAGCAGCCGAGCAGATACCTAGTTTGATCAGATGCTGCCCACGTCTTGTGGGGGAGTATTGTAAAGTCCCCGCTCAACGGGTTTTCTATGGTGAACCTCCCGTTTTCTACAGTGCCTTTCCTACAAGCCTGGGTCACGGTAAACAGCCACATTTTTATCTATGCAGATATGTATTTGTTACTGATTTATTTATGCCTGTTTACTTTGTACATGTGTCAGAGTATCGTTGTGTCAATTCTTGTAATTTAACTTTTCATGTTATTTGTATTTACCTGTCGTGTCACTCCAGGGTCACCAGTGTAAGGACGGGATTGAGTGACATACTTGCTGGGTGTTGACTGGTTTATTGGTGGTTCCTTACTGAATGAATGTACAGAATCTTCGAAGATGTTATTGGCCTGTGCGAGCGGTAAAGTAGCATCTACACACAGACAGAGCAAAACAGAGGTAATGTTTCGGACATCTGTGTTTGTCGGCAGACAAAGAGATGGCGATTGTGAGAGACATAATAAACGTACAGTGGTAAAACATATATCAATGGAAAGGCCAGGAAATTCTACATATGGCCAATTGCTTGAGTTTCGAGACAGATTAATGAATACAATGCAGTAGCATAATATATGTGAAATGGCGAGACGTTTGGCGTCTTCACAAACAGAAACATACATACAGTTTGATAAAGAAGAGTCGGTGGAACATTATGAGTACATGATTAGAATGCTTGCATGGCAATGCAAGTAGTGGTGAGTGTACATATATCAAGACAACAATGGTTAGGGAGAAACAGAAGGAAATATTGTATGGTAGAAGTTGCATTCCTTGAGTGAGAGAAAATGGGATGCTCTTGTTTCTGTCTTGTCCCCTCCGATGAATGACGAACACACACGTGCGCTCGAAAGAGACCGTGGTCGGTGCGATGGGTCTCTTACAGGTACAAAGATTTACAGGTGACCTGGGGTCAAACTATTTCTCAACAAAAACAGGACAGGGACATACAGAAAACATAATGATTAACAATGTCTGGTCTGTTATAAAAATACTCTGTTACATATACATAATGCATGGTCACTTGAACAGACAATAAAATATACAGTTCACAAAAATGAGAATAATTTGTGTTCATCCGACCCTAGGTCGAATGTGAAGGCACTGCAGAAAATGGGATGTTTATTACAGAGAACGCATTGAGCGGGGACTTTACAGCCCCAGTGGACGGAGGTCCATCCCTTGTTCCATTACACTCCCTATTTCCAACGTGTGGCTAGTAGTGTCAAAGTAACTTTATTGTGAACTAATTCGCTCTCCCTCCCCCTCACTGGCCCTCATCAGACGAGAACTTCAGCCCCTAAAGAAAGGTAGCGTACCAGGATTTTAGGTTTTTCATCAGCCACGTTCATTGTTCGCATCCAAATAAGTTCCTTTCTTTTCATAGTGCGATATACCTACAGTGAGACCTGTATTGCTTTGTATATTGTGCTGTTTAATTTGCAAAGCATTTACGAGAAGCGTAACGTAATCGTATGATGTTTGTCACTGGAATCGAGTTCAGTTTAGGCGTCTTCTATGCAATTCCTTGATTCCCTCATTACCGTGCTAGTTTCGGTTGAGTAGCCATAAGTGTTTTGATTGAAGATTAGGAGTATTCAGCTGTGGATCTGCGTATCATTTTGTATGCGTAGCAGCCCTCACTACTACGTTATCAATGCCTTTAGAAGCGGGCAACCCATTATATTCCCTCCAGGAAATTCCCTGTCATTTGCTCTCGCCTCATTACCCCAGAATTATTCTACCATTCTTCTGATGTGTTTTGTCTTGTAAATATAATGAAATAAGTTAAACCCCAGAGTTTATCTAATGACTCCCCTCTTGAAGTAGGCCTTCAGCTGTATTTTGTTTGTAATTTTAGCTGTCCTCAAGGCCAGAGTCCAGATTTTTGTGTTAATTAAGGTAAGTTGTGTATCATCCTAGAATACCCCATTCATCTAACAAGACCCCAGCTTTAAAATTACAACACTGGCGACCAAATTGCCTCAGATCTCGCAATCTGAAACTTCACAGAATTGAATCCTTACCCCGTTTGCAGTGTGCAGTTATCAACTAAATAGCCTCGCTAAGAGGTGAATGCGAGACGAAACAAACCACCTTAATTAGCGTAAATTCCCCTGTAAGCGCACAAGTGATCCATTTCCACAGTAAGTATAATGTTATTACGTTTATTTTTTGTTAGGTACAAACAAAATCGTGGCTGAAACAGTTAGGAATTGTTAGAACATGTGCATGCATCCCAATTATAGAGAAGAGAGAGTTATTAACCTTTACACAAGATTTTTGTGCTATCGCATGTTAGCTGCATGTTTTAAAACTAGGAAGGTAGGGAGCAACACTCAGTGAAGAGTTAATAAATGGAATAGTACCCTTATTCCTCCAGCCACGTGATAAGGACAATTTGAAAGTCCCGAAATCCGAGTTAGGCACACATTACAGCCACATGGGCTGACCCAGTCCAGCAGTTTTCGTATCAGTGGAGGTAGGATATTTCTCTCTCTCTCTCTCTCTCTCTCTCTCTCTCTCTCTCTCTCTCTCTCTCTCTCTCTCTCTCTCTCTCTCTCTCTCTCTCTCTCTCTCTCCATGCAAGCCGAAAATCGTGCTTAGTACTCACATTTGTTTAAATTTCTCCATAAAAAAGATACGTACATTCCATTCAGTTTTTCCAGTAAACAAACCGTGAGAAAAAAAAAAAAACATCCCCAGAAGAGAGGAAAATCTTCCAAAATTTACGGTTGTCTCATTAAAATTTATGCAAAGCTTTGCTTGGCCAGGTGTCAGGTAAGCCGAGACTGTGTTGTATTTGTTCGCTGTATTTGTTAGTTGTTTCTCTTCATGTGCACATGCGGAACTGTGCCCTGTCCCATGGTATTACTAAAGTAAACAAAATCAGGTCTCTAGAATAATGTAAATATTTCTTTTTCTTTTCCCTTAAGCACGTGAGATATCCTTGGCAGTACTTTGCCCGTGCATGGTAAATTAAAAAATTTTTTTGTGTACATGACATATTCTACCGAATTTTAATACTGTATCGCACTCTGAAATAAGCACATTCTTTTCTCGTCGCCTTTTATGCATATCTTTTTTTCTCTCTTGACTGAGCTACATTGTTTCTCTCACATTTAATTGTGTATATTTAAAAGTATCTGTTCCTGTTTGCCTATAGCAATACAATTTTATAATATTTGCGGCAACCACCAACATAATCATTCATTCACACGTAACTGCGAATTTTTCAAAGCTACCGCTTCCCGTTTGCCCAGAGCAATTTTATAATATTGTCTGCCACCACCAGCATAATCATTCATTCGCGCATTTAGTTGCAAATTTTTCAAAGCTACCACTTCCCATTTGCCCAGAGCAATTTTATAATATTTGCTGTGATGCCAGCATAAGCATTCATTCAGGCACTGTGACTATTTATGTGAGTAAGTAAAAATTCAAAAGCTTATTAAGCGGTATCCAATTCTATGTAATCCTGTTATTTTAATTCTGCCAGCTCTGACAATTCTCTGCAAATCATTATTTAAGGTTTGGGTCAAACCTTGTGCGAAAAACCCAAGTCCATTTTGAGACTTTATATTTGTGTATTTCACACACATCCAAGTCCTTATTGGACTGCTTATTCCAGTTCATTAGAACAACCTTGAATCTTCTTTGACATAAAAATCCAAGTCCTTTTCGAGACTTTATATTCGTGTTTCACACAAATCCAAGTCCTTATGGGACTGCTTATTCCAGTTTATTAGAACACCCTTGAGTCTTCTTAGACATCAAAATGCAAGTCCATCTCAAGACTTTATATGCATGTATTTCACACACATCCAAGTCCTTATGGGGCTGCTTATTCCAGTTCATTAGAACAAGCTTGAGTCTTAAAGCCCCAAATCGCTCATTTAGCACAAGCCCTAGGTTCTCAGGAACCCAACCAAATGCATTCATCGTGCACAAACCCTTGTTCCCCTGAACACCTTAATTTCACGCTTTCACTGGCCAAGTCCATGCATGACATAAAATCGAAGTTACGTCTTTCGAGACATATTAAAATTCGTTCATCACGAACAAACTAAGTCTTACTCAGACATATTAAAATTCGTTCATCACGAACAAACTAAGTCTTATTCAGACATATTAAAATTCTTTCATCACAAACAAACTACATCTAATTCAGACATATTAAAATTCTTTCATCACGAACAAACTAAGTCTTATTCAGACATATTAAAATTCTTTCATCTCAAGCAAACTTGAGTCTTTTCAGCTCCCTGAAATTGGAGTCTTGACAGACATATTGATTATCTCAAGGGTCACAACCATATAAGCTTTATCTCAAGATGTCTATGACATCCAGAGCCCAGCAAAATGAGGACTTCAAGTTCTACATGTCTGCTGGAAAGGACATGGGACTGTCAGGACAAGCCCTGAGGGAGTGGCTCCAAGAGAGAGTAAACAGTGCCAAGGCGGAAAGAGAGGCAGAAAGAATAGCCCGGGAGAAACGAGAAGAGGCAGAACAGCATGAGAAAAGAAAAACAGCAGGAGAGGGAGAAAGAAAGAGCTCATCAACTTGCAATGGCGGCCCAAGGCATGCGGAACACCCCAATTCCCCTCTCTGCCAATCAGCCCTCAACAGTGTAGGCTCCCTCATAAGGAAATGGGACAAAGCCGAGCTTGAAGCCTGGCTTGACCTTATTGAAAAGGTCCTGACGACCTATCAGCACTCTACTGAAGATGTGTCTCTGATCCTGGGACGGCACCTTGAAGGGAAAGGTGCCATTGCC
This sequence comes from Macrobrachium rosenbergii, assembly GCF_040412425.1. NCBI lineage: Eukaryota > Metazoa > Arthropoda > Malacostraca > Decapoda > Palaemonidae > Macrobrachium > Macrobrachium rosenbergii. The sequence goes on along the minus strand of NC_089792.1, from coordinate 11,969,005 downwards.
TTCAATGCTCTCCCTCCTGAGGATTAAGGAAATCTAGCCCTTATCCCACAAGCCATTATGAGCTTTTGAAATAACTCCCGACCTTTGGAAAAGGTGGAGAAATATGCCCCAAAAATCAGGCCAAACTAAGTCTTACTCAGACATATTAAAATTTGTTCATCACGAACAAACTAAGTCTTATTCAGACATTAAAATTCTTTCATCACAAACAAACTACATATAATTCAGACATATTAAAATTCTTTCATCACAAACAAACTAAGTCTTATTCAGACATATTAAAATTCTTTCATCACAAGCAAATTTGTCTTTTCAGGCACCCTGAAATTTGAGTCTTTACAGACATATTGATTATCTAAAGGGTCACGACCACATAAGCTTTATCTCAAGATGTCTGTGACATCCAGAGCCCAGCAAAATGAGGACTTCAAGTTCTACATGTCTGCTGGAAAGGACATGGGACTGTCAGGACAAGCCCTGAGGGAGTGGATCCAAGAGAGAGTAGATGGTGCCAAGGCGGAAAGAGAGGCAGAAAGAATAGCCCGAGAGAAACAAGAGGAGGCAGAACGGCATGAGAAAGAGAAAGAACAGCAGGAGAGGGAGAAAGAAAGAGCTCATCAGCCTGCAATGGTGGCCCAGGGCGTGCACAACACCCCAACGCCCCTCTCTACATTCAGCCCTCAACAGTGTAGGCTCCCTCATAAGGAAATGGGACAAAGCCGAGCTTGAAGCCTGGCTCGACCATATTGAAAAGGTCCTGACAACCTATCAGCACTCTACTGAAGAAGTGTCTCTGATCCCTGGGACGGTACCCTAAAGGGAAAGGTGCCATTCCCTTCGTTGCTCTCCCTCCTGAGGATTAAGGAAATCTAGCCCTTATCCCACAAGCCATTATAAGCTTTTGAAATAACTCCCGACCTTTGGAGGAAAAGGTGGAGAAATATGCCCAAAAAATCAGGCCAAACCTGGTCTGAGTGGATCTTTAAAAAGACCCAGGCCCTAAAACGATGGCTAGAATCTTTCAAAGCCACTAGTGTGGAGGACATCCTGGAACTCTTCCAGCTCGAGGACTGCTTATTTTGTGCCCCACCAGATCTCGCCACTCACCTATGCAATAAGGTGCTGAAGACAGTGGTCGAGTGCTGTCGTTGGGCTGACACCTGGGACACCAGTCATCCTCATCTTAGTTTCCTTGGAAGAAAATTATATCCCTCTTCGCCTGCCTCATTCAGCTCTCAGCACCCTCTCAAACATGGGCGAGCCCCAAAGAAACCGGTGTGTGGATATTCTCTTATTGCAAGAGAATATGGCACCCCACTGAACAGTGCTACTTCAAGGCTGAGGCTCAGCCAGAAAATCCTTCTAAGTCCTTGAATGAGACAATGCCCCAACGAGCCGCGTTTGAATCTTGGACGAAAAGTAAAGGGGCCTGCTCCTCCAATGGGGCAGTGCCAAGCAAAGATTATCGCAGGAGTGATTGCCCTGCTTGCAAAGTTTATGGGCACTCCGCCCAATGGGCAAAATGTCCTAATAAATCAAGTACACATGCCATTGCTTTGGCAGTTACAAATTCTAAGTCTTTGGGCCCTCCAGCCGTAGGTCCCATATATGTGGCACCTCCTCGAGGTAGCTACCCCGCATGCCAGGTCAAGGCATTTGATGACTTTGGTGTGCAAATTTCCCTCATAAGAAAAGACCAGGTTCCCAATGGAGCTAACATTAACAGACATAAACCCACCACAATTGAGGTATCAATCAATTTAAAATGATACTTCCTACTGTTCAGTTGAGAGTCATGAGACCTCATACATCCAAGATCTGCAACCTTGCCGTAGCAAGCTACATTCCTGAAGGGTATGACCTCCTCCTCGGACAAGACTTCCAGTCTCCATCAAAAAGACAACAATCTGGGTTTCTGAGCCCCTCAAATTATTCATTAGGCATGAGTGATTCTCAAGAGCCTCCATTCATTCCACTGCCAGTGCTACCTGAGTACTCAGTGTAGTGGCCCCCTCCATCCAAGCAGATTTCAAAACCCAGTCTTGTGCCAGGCTCTGCCCCAGTGCCAGTGCCAAGGCACCCAATCGATCTCCCTCCCAGAGATCCCAAAATTTACTCAATCTCTGCCAGTGCCACTTGAGTGACTGAGCAGTGCCAAGCTCCATCCGTCCCGAACAGCGAGCAGTCTCCAAATCAATCCTATATCAGTGCCTGGCCCTGCCTTAGTGCCAGTGCCAGAGCACGCCCCAGATCTCCATTCGAAAGATCCCAGTTTGGATCCCCTCTCTTCACCCACCTTGGCTCCACTACCTGTGCTGGTAAGAGAAATGGATTCTTCTGACCACAGCGGAAGCTCACTCAAAGGTGTGGCCTCACAACCTGTGCCTTAGCTGGTCATTGCAACTTGCGAGCCTCCCACGCCCTCCAGAAAATCTTCCTCCCTTTCTCAGTCCTCCACAGACATGAGTGTGAGTAAGGATTCTGTCACACCTCAACTGGCCAATGAACTCAAGTAACTGCAACGACTTGGGTCAGAGCCTGTAAAGAATGCCCCTGCTCCGCCCATCAAGGAAGCCAACCTGTCCTCAGACTAGGCGTGACCAGTTCCCCTACCAAGGAAAACCGTCAACCTAAAACAGGTCCACGGAAGAAAATCAAGGGCGTTGATGGCTCCAGATTGCCAAAAGAGCTGCTGAGCTCCTTTGGCACCAGTGCCAACCTGGCACAGTGCCACCCCTCTATCCAACAAGGACCTTGGGACCTCTATCCAGAAGAGGGTGTCAGGTTTCCCCACCTATTTAGTTTCCTTATAACTCTGTAATTCATTTTTTCCTTTAACAATTTTTCCTTTCATTATTTTGTTCAGTTAATCATATTATTTTATGCCTCACAAAGGCTTGTAGTTTACCTTGTTCCCACTCTGCCAGTGAAGAGTGCAATTTACAGATATCCCAATTTTGTAAGTCCTATGACTTCCCTTTGAGGCCCTTTGGGCTAAAGACTGAACGTAGCCATTTCCGGAGAGTAAGGAATATAGTTTCAGCATATTTAATCATCGTCTGTTCACAACAGTTAGTAATTACTTTGTATCTATCATCTATTCTTTTGTTATTCTTTTGTGATGAATCTCGAGTTCCAGACTCGCAAACTGTGTAAATTACACACATTATACCTCACGTACATAGATGAGTGCCACAAGGCACCTATAAGGTTAGTGCCGTGTTGTTGGTATGCGTTATCAGTGACTCCCAGACTGAGATACTCCCTTTTATTATTGTTCTTTTCCTAGTAATTTGTAAACCTGTGGCTTCCATAGCCAGTAATACGTACTGATACATCGCATGTACTTATATGTGCCCCCAGCACAAGTCTTTATAGTGCCCCAAATGGCACTGAGCTGTCGCTCTCAAGTATCATGGCAATGCCTAACAAAGCCCACAAATACTTTCGTTGTATTGCCTCCTCAAGGTATATTAACTGCATGAACTTGTGACTAAAAGTTTTACTAATAAGTGCATGGAGTATTCTGAGCATAACAATGTTAACCTCACGATGGTAGGTTCAGTTTTATTACCAGTAAAGTAATAATCTAGCTAGTTTATATTCATTAAATGGTGCTTATTATCATTTCTCAGAAAGTAAAATTATTACTGTTGCCAGCAGCGTAAGTTAATTCTGCAAAATCATAAGTGATTTCTTTTTTTTATAATTAACTGATATTTAGCAGAAATATATTTTAGACTAATGTGCCCCAAAGGTGGTGAAGAGAGAAATTATTGCCTGTTGCGATAAGGTAACTTTAGCCATTTCAACCCAACTAAGGGTGTAAGTGCCATCAAGGTGGGGAGGTATTAAGAGTATTCCTCATATGCCATCTTACATCCAATAACTCAAAGGAAAAGGACAAAGCAATCAATAAATTCAATTTAGTATGATTCACTGTAGACAGATTTGCCTCTAAAACCTCTCACCACTGCCTTTGGGGCAAAAACCACTTTAATCTCTTTCTTGTTCAAAGTGCAGTCGGAAATCCCATAATTCCAGGTGCGGACCCAGTCAGAGCTAATTGTCACCCGAGGCAGGTCAGCTGGTGGGCTGAACATGTGTTCCACCATCTTGAAATTACAGCCATGCGCCATCTAGGAAGAGAAAGATGTAACTTCTGAAGCTATAAAGGGCCTTGGAGAGAGAAGCTCGCTCTTAGAATTCTGTCGCGGCCCCAGCGGACGGTCCGTCTCTTGCTCCATTACACTGCCTATTTCCAACATGTGGCTGGCAGTATCAAAAGTAACTTTCATTGTGAACTTGTAAGAGACGCATCACACCGATCGCGGTCTGTTTCCAGCACGTGTGTGTGTGTCATCCATTTGGAGGGACCAAGACAAAAACAAGAGCATCCCGTTTTCTCTCTCTCAAGGAATGTAACTTCTACCATACAATATTTCCATCTGTTTCTCTCTAACCATTGTTGTCTCGATTTATGTACAATCACCACTACTTGCATTGCCGTGCAAGCATTCTAATCATGTACTCATAATGTTCCACCGAATCTTCTGTATCAAACTATATGTATGTCTATGTTTGTGAAGACGCCAAACGTCTCGCCAATTCACGTATATTATGCTACTGCACTGTATTCATTAATCTGTCTCGAATCTCATGCAGTTGGCCATATGTGGAATTTCCTGGCCTTTCCATTGGTATATGTTTAACCACTGTATGTTTATTATGTCTCTCACAATCGCCATCTGTTTGTCTGCCGACAAACACAGGTGTCCGAAACATTATCTCTGTTTGCCCTGTCTGTGTGTAGATACTACTTTGCAGCTCACACCAGCCAATAACAACTTCGAAGATTCTGTACATTCATTCAGTAAGGAACCACCAATAAACCAGACAATGCCCAGCCAGTATGTCACTCTATACTATCTTTACAAACTAATTCACTTACCCTCCACCCTGCTGGCCCTCATAAGAAGAGAACTTCAGCTCTTAAAGAAAGGTAACATACCCAGATTTAAGGTTTTTGTACATGCAACTTACCCGTCAGATATATACTTAGCTATAGTCTCCGACGTTCCCGACAGAATTTCAAAACTCGCGGCACACGCACAGGTAGGTCAGGTGATCAACCATACCCGCCGCTGGGTGGCGGGAATAGGAACCATTCCCGTTTTCTAATCAGATTTTCTCTGTCGCTGGTTCCGGCAACATCTGTTGTTGGTTCCTCCTGCTTTGATTTTCGTTTTCTCGCTTGCTGAGGATCTGTTTGGCCTGATTTTGGTGACGTATTGGATCTTTTGGTTTGGCATACGCTATTGTGGACTGTTTTTGGATTTGCTTTTGGATTGTTCATTAAGATGTCTGACGTTAATGTTTCGCCTGTGTTCCGTGTGTGTGCTAGGCAAGAATGTAAGGTGAGGTTGCCGAAAGCTTCGGTAGACCCTCACACTGTATGTATGAGGTGTAGGGGGAATGATTGTTCTTCGGACAATAGGTGCAAGGAGTGTGAGAAATTGTCTGATCAAGAATGGAAGGTTTTGACTTCTTATTTGAAGAAGCTTGAAAAGGATAGAGTTAGGAAGGCTTCCTCCAGAAGCTCGAGTAGGTCTCGCTCTGCTGAGCACGAAGTAGAGATTAACCCAGTAGACTCTCCTAATCCTTTGGTTTCAGCCCCTTCTCCCTTCATCGAACCTGTGGATTCGTCCTCTGAAATGGCTGCGATGAAAGCGGAACTTCTTCGTATGAAATCGCAACTGCGTGCGATGAAGGAAGGTAAGAGTGACAGTGATATGTGCAGTGAGGGTTGGTGGAGCAGCAGCACCCTGTTGCGCTACTACAACTACCCAAGAGAGAGAGAGAAATAACAAGAGCTTTTGGACTCGAGCCTGAGCGCTTCCCGGAGGATTCTCCTATTGTCAGGAAGAGAGCTTAAAGTAGATCCCCTCCTCCTCTCCAGCAGGAGTGAAAGATTCGACGAAGAAGATTTTTGATCGGCCTCCAGGAGCAGTTATCGGCACTTGTTGGATCTCTTGCTAAGGACTCCTCGTCTCGTAGGAAGGATGACTTTCTTCCTGTCAAGAGTTCCAGGAAGCTCTCTTCTTCTTTATCGTCGCTCTTCTCCTGCCAAGCTTCCTTCTTCTAGCAAGTTTTCTTCGTCTCAGACGCTCTTCGCCGAACAGGCGCCAGTCTCCCAGCAGGCGCACTTCTTCCAGGCGCTCGTCATCGGAGAGAAGCGCTCTCCTTCCAGGCGCACTTCAGCCCGCAGTACTTCTCCTTTGGACAGGCGCTCGTCGTCTTCCAAGCTCCCTCCTTCCGGCAGACGCCGCTCTCCTACCAAGCGCCCTCGCTTTAGGGCCTCCTCTCCTGGAAGGCTCTCATCAGTGGACAGGACCCCCTCTCCTGTCAGGCGCCCGTCCGGTGTCAGGCGCCATTCTCCTGGTAGGCGCTCTTCGTTGGACAGGAGTGCTTCTCCTTCCAGGCTCGCTTCGCCTGATAGGCGCTCTTCTTCTCTTAAGCCTTCCTCTCCGCCTGCTGCTTTGGAGGAAGTTTCAGAGGAGGATTCTCCTAAGGACGCTGGAGTTTCGGATTACAAACGGTTGGCTTCGGTTCTGATTCAGGAGTTTGGAGATTCTCTTTGTCATGCTGCCCCTCCTTCTCCGGGATCTTTGTGGGACAGCACCAAGTCAGCTAGACCCTCTTCGTTCGTCAAGATGCGCCCTACGATTTCGATGAGGAAGGCCTTTAAAGGAGTCGGAGAGTGGATGCAATCTAAGAAGGATGCAAGCAAGACGGTTTTCTCTTTCCCTCCTTTGAAACTTTTGGGAAAATCAGGAATGTGGTATGAGACCAAGGAGCCTATGGGGTTGGGGCTCCCCACATCAGCTGACGCAGATTTCTCTAATCTGGTAGACTCCTCCAGGAGACTTTCTCTTTCTTCAGCGAAGGCGACTTGGGGAATGAGCGAAATGGACCATCTCCTCAAGGGTCTTTTTAGAGTTGTGGAGGTCTTCAACTTTATGGATTGGTCTCTTGGAGCTTTGGCCAACAGGACTTGGGATCCTGAATTCCTGTGTATGGATGACTTCGTGAGTGTTTTGTCTTGTTTGGACAAAGCAGTGAGGGACGGTTTCATGGAAGTCGCTGCCTTATTCGGAGCTGGTATTCTGAAGAAGAGGTCAGTATTCAGCTCTTTCCTCACGAAGTCTGTGTCTCCTCTTCAGAGATCCTCTCTTCTGTTTGCTCCTTTTCTCCTCACCTTTTTCCTCAAAATTTGGTGAAGGAGATTTCTCACTCGTTATCTGAAAAGGCGACACAGGATCTTTTGGCCCAGTCATCGAAGAGGATCAGACCTGCTGTCCCTTTCGCTAAGAAGGAGAAGGCTCCCTTTCAGGAGCCCTTTCGAGGTGGTCCTTCGTCTAGATCCTCCTTCAGGAGCAAAAGACCCGAGAGAAGAGGAAGGTCTTCCTCTCGTCCTATCAGAAGGACCAAATGAGGAACGAGTACTCCAGACGACAGTGGGTGCCAGACTGTTACAATTCGCCGAGGTCTGGGCACAGAGAGGGGCGGACGACTGGTCCCTCTCCATTTTAAGAAGAGGCTACCTTATCCCCTTCAGGGAAAGTCCTCCTTTAACATCAACTCCCAGGGAGTTATCCGCCAGCTACAGGGATCCCATCAAGAACCAGGCTCTTTTTCTAGCAGTGGAACAAATGCTAGAAAAGGAAGCAATAGAACCGGTTCAAGACCTCCATTCCCCCGGGTTTTACAACCGTCTTTTTCTGGTTCCGAAATCCTCGGGGGGTTGGAGACCGGTTCTGGATGTAAGCGCCCTGAATTTCTTCGTGATCAAGACGAAGTTCAAAATGGAAACTACCTCTTCGGTTCTTGCAGCTCTTCGTCCAGGGGATTGGATGGTCTCCCTGGACCTGCAGGACGCTTACTTCCACATTCCCATTCATCCCTCGTCAAGAAAGTTCCTGAGGTTCGTGATTCGGGGAAAAGTTTTTCAGTTCAGGTCCCTGTGCTTCGGTCTTTCGACGGCCCCACAAGTGTTCACGGGCATCTTAAGGAATGTGGCACGCTGGCTTCACTTAGAGGGAGTGAGGATATCATCGACAATTGGCTGATTCGAGCTCAATCAAAGGACAGTTGTCTGGAGTACTTGTCGATCACCCTAAATCTGACACAGTCCCTTGGACTATTAGTAAATCTACAGAAATCCCAGGTTGTTCCGCAGCAGAGCATTGTTTACCTGGGGATTCTGATGGATTCTCGGGATTTTCTAGCCTTTCCATCCCAGGAGAGAATAGATCGCTGCATAGAAAAGGTGACAGTCTTTCTAAGGAGAAAACATTGTTCGCGAGGGAGTGGATGAGTCTGCTGGGGACCATTTCCTCGCTGGAACAGTTCGTCTCCCTTGGGAAAACTTCATCTGAGACCGCTTCAGTTCTACCTAAAGGAGAGATGGGACCAGAAGTCTCAGGACTTAGCAACTTTGTTCCAAATTTCGGACAAGATAAAGGAGGATCTCAACTGGTGGTTAGACCCTCGAAAATTATGCAAAGGACTGTCTCTTCAGTTACCGAGCCCTACCCTAGTGTTGTTCTCAGACGCCTCGGAGTCGGGATGGGGGGCAACACTAGGGTCGAGAGAAGTGTCAGGCACCTGGGATGGAGACCAGGTGAACTGGCACATCAACAAGAAAGAGCTGTCAGCAGTACATTTGGCTCTCATCAAGTTCGAGTTCCTTGTCTCAGGACAAGTAGTCCAAGTGAACTCAGACAACACTACTGCCCTGGCTTATATAAGGAAACAGGGAGGAACACACTCCTTCTCCCTTTACGAAACGGCAAAAACGTTGCTGTTATGGGCTCAGGAGAGGAAGATCAGACTCCTCACCAGATTTGTACAGGGAGAGAGGAATGTGAGGGCCGACCTTCTCAGCAGGAATCAGGTCCTTCCCACAGAGTGGACTCTCCATTCAGAAGTCTGTGAAAGACTGTGGAACCTGTGGGGGGAAGGCCGAATATCGACCTTTTGCAACCCACTGGAATGCAAGGCTGAAAACTACTGCTCTCCGATATCGGACCCGAGAGCGGTTGCAATAGACAGTCTTCTCCTAGATTGGACAGGATTAGACGGGTATGCTTTTCCCCCATTCAGGATCCTGGGAGAAGTGGTAAGAAAGTTTGCGTCGTCGGAAGGCGCGAGACTGACCCTGGTAGCTCCGTTTTGGCCAGCTCAAGATTGGTTCACAGAGGTACTGGAATGGATAGTAGATTTTCCAAGATCGCTTCCACACAGGAACGATCTTCTCAAACAGCCCCACTTCAACAGATTCCACAAGAATCTCCCCGCTCTCAGTCTAACTGCCTTCAGACTATCGAAGGTCTGGTCAGAGCGAAGGGTTTTTCGCACAAAGCTGCGAAGGCTATTGCAAGAGCCAGGAGATCCTCAACCCTTCGCGTCTACCAGTCGAAGTGGGAGGTCTTTAGAAGATGGTGCAGGACCAATAAGATATCCTCTTCCAGTACCTCTGTGACAAACATTGCTGATTTCCTTATCTTCCTGAGGGAACATTGCAACCTCGCTGTATCCACAATTAAAGGATACAGGAGTATGTTATCTTCAGTTTTCAGACACAGAGATCTGAATATCTCGGAAAACAGAGACCTTCATGACCTTATAAGGTCTTTTGAAACGTCAAAATTCATGACTTCGAAACCTCCCAGTTGGAATCTAGACATAGTTTTGAAATTCTTAATGTCTAAAAAATTCGAACCTCCTCATCAAGCTTCCTTCAGGGATCTCACCAGGAAGTCACTTTTCCTCTTTGCCCTTGCCTCAGCTAAGAGAATAAGTGAAATACAAGCCTTAGACGGCAAAGTTGGCTTTAAGGAAGGTTCGGCTATATGCTCCTTTAAACCATTCTTCCTAGCGAAGAATGAGAATCCTTCTAAACCGTGGCCAAGAACCTTTGAATTAAAAGGTCTTTCTTCTGTGACGGGACATGAGTTGGAGAGGACTCTATGCCCTGTCAGGAGCCTTAAATTCTACTTAGAAAAGAAGAAATTACTGGGAGGATCGGTTGAAAGTCTTTGGTGCTCTGTCAGGAATCCTTCACGTGCGATCTCAAAGAATGCGCTGTCCTTTTTTATTAAGGACGTCATCAGGAAGCGCATATCTCGTGTGAAGATGAGCATTTTTAAGCTCCTTAGAGTGAAAGCACATGAAGTGAGAGCCATTGCTACATCCTTGGCTTTTCACAAGACGTTGTCTCTCCAGTCTATTATAGAGGCAACCTATTGGAGGTGTAATTCAACGTTCGCATCTCATTACTTACGAGATATTAGAGTAACGTATGATAAGTGCTTCTCTCTAGGAGCATACGTATCTGCGGATTCGGTGCTGGGACAGGGAGCTGAATCCAATCCTATTTAGTTTAGTTAATTCAGTTGTTTTTAAGGCTTGGTGGTGTGTGTTTTTTATGGTTGGTTGAAAGAGGGTGATGGAATTATCTTCCCCCTTTCAATTCTTATCACTAACAAGGTTAGGATTGGTCAGGTGGTCGGGATTGGTTGTCATGTTCCTTGTATTTTGTATGGACACCTAGCTCTGTCATGTAAGAGGGATAGCCCCCATTGATACGATTCAGGTGTAGGCTCGGTCATGTAAGTGGGTCAGCCCCCTTTGACACGATCCGCTATAGGCTCGGCCATGTTAGTGGGTCATCCCCCATTGGCACGATCCAGAAGGGCTGTCAGTCACAGGTCACATCCTCGCTGAAGCTCCTGAGGCAAGCAGACTCATAGACAGTATCCATGAAGTCTTCTGCCCAATCAGGTAAGAACCATGGTTTTTTGTTTATCCTACAACATATGTTGTTTCCCGTTTTTTAGTTATTTTCTGTCTCTTGCCCTCCTCCAAGGGTGCCATTCAGCTAAGTATATATCTGACGGGTAAGTTGCATGTACAAAAATGATATTTTTATGATAAAATAAAGTTTTGTACATACTTACCCGGCAGATATATACGATTGATGGCCCGCCCAGCCTCCCCTCAGGAGACAGGTGGAAGAGAAAATCTGATTAGAAAACGGGAATGGTTCCTATTCCCGCCACCCAGCGGCGGGTATGGTTGATCACCTGACCTACCTGTGCGTGTGCCGCGAGTTTTGAAATTCTGTCGGGAACGTCGGAGACTATAGCTAAGTATATATCTGCCGGGTAAGTATGTACAAAACTTTATTTTATCATAAAAATATCATTTTACGTCAGCCACGTTCACTATTTGCCTGCATCTAAGTCCCTTTCTTCTCATAGTGTGATATACCTACAGTGAGACCGGTATTGCTTTATATTTTGTGCTGTTTAAGTTGCAAAGCATTTACGAGAAGTGTAACGTTATTGTATGATGTTCGAGTCACTGGAATCAAGTTCAGTCTAGGCATCTTCTATGCAATTCCTCAGTTCCTTCATTACAGTGCTAGTTTCAGTTGAGTAACCATAAGTGTTTCAATTGCAGATTAGGAGTATTCAGCTGTGGATCTGTGTATCATCTTCTGTGCCCTAGTGGCCCTCACTACTTGTTACCAACACCTTTTGAAGCGGGCAACCCATTGAATTCCCTCCAGGAAATTTCCGTCATTTGCTCTTGCCACATTACCCCAGAATTACGCTACCATTCTTCTGATGTGTTTTCTTTTGTAAATGTAATGAATTAAGTTAAACCCCAGAGTTTATCTAATCACTCCCCTCTCGAAGTAGGCCTTCTGCCATATTTTGTCGTTTGTAATTTTAGCTGTCCTAAGGGCAGAGTCCAGATTTTTGTGGTAATTAAGGTAAGTTGCATATCATCCTAGTATATCCCATTCATCTAGCAAGACCCCAGCTTTAAAATTACAACATTTTAAAATTAGCATGTATAAATTTAAAGGTATTGAAAAGACAGCAAAATGTTTAACTGTCATACAACTGATCTTATGGTATATGTATACAGTGAACCCCCCGTATTCGCGGGGATGCATCCCACACCCCCCCCCTCGAATAGGTCAAATCCGTGAATGCTTAAAACCCCTCTATAAACACTTAGAACTACCCATTTTGATAGTTTAAACCAAGAAAAACCCTGTAAAAATGCTTATACCTGCGTATTTTAGTAGTTTTATCACAAAAAGTGCATTTATTAATGAAAATTATATGAAAATACAGTAATTAGTGAATATTTCTCAGTGAAAAATACCGCGAATGGGCTTAATTTTCCTTTGTTGAAAAATGGCTAGATATGTTCCACAGAGAAACCTGCGAATCGTGAGTCCATAAACCATGAGAACGCGAAATAGGGGGTTTACTAGTATTAGTGCTGTTAAGGGGTTGCTCATACAATATATAATAATGCATATTTTTTTTTTTAAATGTGTATAAATTTTCTGTATTAAAAAGATGACAAAATGTTTAACCGTCAAATGAATGATTGCATATGTATGGGATTTCATATTGGGGTTTAGAGGGTGTCTAGTTAATTTTTAAAGGGCTTTTTAACCAAGTACCCTTGTCTGATAAAGGAGCTTAACCCTTAAAGGACAGGCTAAATATACTGTATATTAAAGACCCCCAGACCGGACAAACTTAAGGTTGGTCAATTTAAGAAAAAACATATCCATGGAAAGAGGAAGATATGCAAATGTATGTGGTGTAAAAAAAAATTCTAAAAATTTTTCCGTACCTTCCACGGGAAGTTGAAAGTGACTATTTACAACCCTGTGTGTGGCCGCTTATACTGTAAGGATGGGATTGAGTCACACTGGCTGGGTGTTGACTGGTTTATTGGTGGTTCCTTACTGAATGAATGTACAGAATCTTTGAAGTTGTTATTGGCTGGTGCCAGTTGCAAAAGTAGCATCTACACACAGACGGCAAAACAGAGGTAATGTTTAGGACATTTGTGTTTGTCGGCAGACAAACAGATGGCGATTGTGAGAGACATAATAAACGTACAGTGATAAAACATATATCAATGGAAAGGCCAGGAAATTCCACAAATGGCCAGTTGCATGAGACTGGAGACAGATTAATGAATACAATGCAGTAGCATAATATATGTGAAATGGCAAGACGTTTGGCTTCTTCACAAACAGAAACATACATACAGTTTGATGCAGAAGATTCTGTGGAAAATTATGAGTACATGATTAGAATGCTTGCATGGCAATGCAAGCAGTGGTGATTGTACATAAATCGAGACAACAATGGTTAGGGAGAAACAGACGGAAATATTGTATGGTAGAAGTTGCATTCCTTGAGAGAGAAAAGCAGGATGCTCTTGTTTTTGTCTTGTCCCCTCTGATGGATGAAGCACACACACACACGTGTGCTGGAAAGAGACTGCGATCGGTCCAATGGGTCTCTTACAATACAAGACTCTTGTAAAAGTATGCTATTTTACCAAGTTATGCATGTTTTTTCTAATTTATTTTGTTTTATTTTGTAAAATTATAATTACAGTTCACACAGTATCATGACAGATAAGAACTAAAATCAGAAACAGATTCTGAGTATATTTGTTGTAAAATGTTTACGAGATTTACTGAGATAGGAGATGAAGTAACTTTTGTGAGGCATACATGTTTTTCTAATATTTCTTTGCACTTTTCTGTGCAGAATTACAATTATAGCTGACGTACCATCATAAAAGATAAGACCTAAAACCAACAGCAATCACTAGGTATATTTATAGCAAATAAATGAAAAGACATCTGTCCTATCTATGCTGAGCTACTAAGGTTGCTGTAAGTCATTTATGGACTTTTGAAGTGCTATGAACGGCCAGCCCTAGGAGAGCTGTTAATCAGCTCAGTGGTCTGGTAAAACTAAGGTATACTTAACTTATCTTTCCCTCTAAATTCATCCAATTTTATATTAGTAACTTACCAAGTAATTACATTGCTATTAGTTTCACTCGCTCGGCAGGTAAAATTTTGAAATTTGCGGGTCGTGCTATTTTGTTTTGGTTAGGTGACTAGCCCCACCCACTTTTTGTTTCTGCCAGCTGATGGCTGTATACCAGTTGTTAGCAGCAGCTGATTCTTTTTGGAATTCATCTTTCCTGTTGTTTTTTCATCGTTTGGTGAAGTAGTAAACCCCCGTATTTGCATTCTCACGATTCGCGGACTCACTGATTTGCGGATTTCTCTATGGAACATACATACACATTATTCGTGGAAAATTCACCAATTTGCTGCATTTTTCACTGGAAATATTCACTAATTACTGTATTTTCATATAATTTTCATGACTAAATGCACTTTTTGTGATAAAACTTAAAATACTCAGGTACCCAGTATAAGCATTTTTAGAGTTTTTTGTGTTTGAACTATCAAAATAGACAGTTCTAAGTGTTTTTAGAAGGGTTTTAAGTATTCGCGGATTTTAGCTATTCGCAGGGGGCTTGTGGTATGTATCCCCACGAATGGGGCGTTTACTGTACAGGTACTCTGGATTGGTAGCTTTTTCAGCACATTTAGATAGTGTTAGATCCTTAATTGTGACTCTAACAGATTTGACTATTCCTGATTTTGACTTAACTTCCTTGGTTTTCATTATGTCTGACTCGAGTTTGTCTAGCTTTCAGTATTGCAGCAAAGGCTGCAATACTCGTTTTTCAAGAAATCCTATGACTCTCGTGACAGTCTGCACAGGCTGTAGGGGACAAGTATGTTCTGAAGAGTTACCCTAAAGCAAATGTGTTTATTGGGATTTAAAGAGGTGGAAGACTTTGAAATCCCATTTGAATAAACTGGCTAGGGACAAGAAAAGAAAAGCTACTGCTAGACAGACCAGTAAATCTTTAGCTAACCAGGAATCTGGTTCTAGTACTGGTAATGTTGATGTCACTATTAACGTTCCTGTGATTTCTGCTAATCCCATTAATGATCCCTCTCTTGTGAAGCCCTCTCATTTCCCCGGCTTTCATGCTTGAACCCAACCCCATGACCAGCCTCAAGTTAAAGATCGATAAAAGATTCGAATTGATCATCAAATCTATTGCAAAGTTAGCTTCATCCATCAAAGTTCTTATGGATAACAAGTGATTTGGAGCGCCCAGTACTAATGTTGTGTCAGTGGAGCGTGCAGTAGTGCCCAGTGCAAGTGAAGTGTTGGTGGAGGAGATGGCTGGCCGACCCACCGATCCTGCTAGGCAAAGTCAAAGACATACTCCCTAAACCTGGAAGGAGTCAAACTGGTAGCCTAAGGGAGGTCAGCGGGGTCTGCCCTCGGTTAGTTGCCAAATCCCAGGTCGCAGCCAGACCCCATTGGAAAGGCATTTTGTTGGACGCTCAACATCTTTCCTCGAGTTCAGAGGATTCCTCTCCAAACGGTAGCAGCACTTAGTAGATGAGTCACATCCACTGAAAAGACGTGCTAGTGGTATTTCATGTTCTCCTCCAGTGCCTTGCAAGAAGTTAAAGGATCCCTTGGATAGTCCTCAGCCTTCGTGTAGTGGTTAGGACAGCCTGGAGCAGTTATCTTTGATTCCTCCTGTAGTAGAGAGGAAGAATTCTAAGCTCTTCTTGCCTCGTAAACGCTCAGATTCTCGCAGAGTATCTTCTGGTTGTTCCCCGGCGCCAGAACCTGCTTTGGCTCCCGAGTGCCCAGAAGTGACGAAGACTCCGGCTGTCGCCAATCACCAGACTTCTCCTGAGCGCCTGAAAGCACCAGAGCACCCATTGGCACCCAAACGTTCGTCAGTTTCCAAGCGCCCTTCTT
Source organism: Macrobrachium rosenbergii (assembly GCF_040412425.1). Taxonomy (NCBI): domain Eukaryota; kingdom Metazoa; phylum Arthropoda; class Malacostraca; order Decapoda; family Palaemonidae; genus Macrobrachium; species Macrobrachium rosenbergii. The sequence goes on along the minus strand of NC_089792.1, from coordinate 11,953,238 downwards.
CTCATAAGTGCCATAGAGCGCCCGAGCACCCGTGTTCGTTTGATCGCTCTGTCTCCTGAGGTTCCTGTCATTTCAAAGTGCCCATTGGCACCTGAGCGCCCAAGAACAGCTGGGCGCCCTCCTTCCACAGTCAGTGCTTCTCTTGCTCCTGCTCCTGTTGCAGCTCCTGCAGTTGTTCATGCTTCATCCACTCCTCAGTCTAGTCTGCTTCAGCCTTCAACTAGTGCACAATCAGCTTCTACAGTGGACCCTATCCAGAGCAAGCTGGACAATATTTTGAGCTTGCTTACTAAGGCTCCTTCGGCTCCCCAGTCCACGGATCCAGTCTTGTCACCTGTTTCTTCTGGAGATGAAGAGGAGGTTCTCATTCAGGACGCTCATCCCTCAGCTTATGTGGCTCTGCTGAAGTACCTGTTAGACACTTTCCTGAATTTCTTCTCGCCTGCCTACGCTTTTCTGATGGAGGCTCGGTGATCGGACTCTTCTTAGTTGCCGAGGTTAGTGCTTTCTTCCTTAGCAAAAGAAAGCCTTGAGCAATATTGATAGCTGGCTATCAGAGAAGAGGAGCAAGGTCATGCTTTTTCTTGAATTCAAGGTTAACTAAGAGGAGACACATTTCTTATGCCACAGGAAGCTCCTTCCTTGGGAGTCTGCTTCCTCCCAGGGAGACTTCCCTGGCTTAATTGATTCTTCCCAGAGATTGGCCTTTGCTTCAGCAAAGATTATGTTTACCTCGATGGAACTTTCACACATTGTTAAGAATCTTTTTAAGGTGTTTGAAGTGTTTAGCTTTATGGACTGGGCTGTGGGCTCTCTAGCCCATAAGATTAAGGTGTGTATGAATGTTCCTGAAGGTAGTGCCTCTGACTGGGTAGGGGTACTTTCCTGCATAGATAAAGGGATCAGGGATGGTTCCCAGGAGTTGGCTTCCCTTTACACTTTGGGAGTACTGAAAAGAGGAAGTTGTAGTGTTCAGTACACCCCTAAGGGGGTGACTCCCTCTCAGAAGTTTGCTCTTCTATTTTCCCATCTGTATTTGTTCCCACAGTTGACTGTTCTGGAGATATTGTGAGAAAGGTGCGAAATAATGAGCAGGAAGACAAGTACTACTGCTTTTTGATGAAGCGGCCCGTTTATAAAGCAGTGTGCAGGCGTCAGCGTATACGCAGAGACCATGAGTAATAAAATTTACAGGTGACCTGAGGTCAAAATATTTCTCTACACAAAACAGGACAGGTACATACAGAAAACATGATAATTAACAATAACTGGTTGGACATAAAAATACTCTGTCACATATACGTGGTACAAGGGCAAATGAACAGATAATAAACATTCAATTCACAATATAATGATAATAAGATCATGTTCGTCTGACCTTAGGTCGCATGTGAAGGCACCGCAGAAGACGGAATGTTCATCATAGAGAACCCATTGAGCAGGGACTTTACAGTACTCCCCCAAGGCGTAGGTAACGTCTGACCAAAGCTGGTATCTGCTGGGGCGGCTTAGTAGCCCCGCTTTCTCGATGCCAGCTGGGGTCGTCTTCTTCAGTGCCCTGTGGATGGGTGTGTTAGGTGCCCTCCTGCCTGGTCCTGGGGCCTTCCCGGGGTGCCCACAAGGTTTTCTTGCGGATGGGGCGGGCTGTGGGGGCACCATCTCCTGCGGGGGCCTTTGGGAAGTGCCCCCGATGTCTTCCTCCAGAAATGCGGGCTTGAGGCGGTCTAACAATACCCAGTCTTCCTTCCCGTGGACGGCTACCCGGTATGCCTTCTTGTTCCTCTCAAGCACAAGGATAGGCCCCCTGTAGGGCCTGGTTAAGGGTGGATGTACGGCATCGTCCCTGACGAAGACGTGGGTGGAGGAGGACAGACCGGGAGGCATGAAGAGAGACGTCCTGTCGGTATATGTCCGCCAGCAGGGGGCGAACTTCCCAACCCTTTCGCGGAGCCTCTGCGTTGTTAAGTCGTCTCGGTCCTCTGTGATGAGTTCCCCCGAGACTACGAGGGTCTCCCCGAAGACCTTTTCTGCTGCAGATGGGTCGCCGTTGCCTCTGGGGCGGTCCTCAGCCGAGGAGGACCCAGAGCAGCTGGTACTTCAGTTCTCGGAGGTGCAACGAGCCATGAAGGACATCTTCAGGGACCTGTGGAACCTTTCCACCATTCCATAAGAGGACCCACTCGTTGGCGTGGATGTGCCTGAAACGTCTCCTCGGCTGGGAAAATCTCCCATCCCAGATTCGGTGTGGCGCCCTACTTTGCTGGCCTGGCACTGTATGCACTGACTTGGCCAGGCCGTTGCGTATCCTTCCATATGCCGTTCCAGATGAACTTCTCTGCCAGCATGGGCAAGGTCCTCGTAGTTGATCCCGAGCTGCACTGCGTTGATTTCGATCCTCAAGAGGGCATTGGCTACTGGGTTGTTCTTGCCGGGGAGGTACTTGATGGTGCAGGTGAGCTCCACGATGGCTGTGAGGTGCCGCTGCTGCCTGGAGGACCATGCATCCCCCAGCTTCGTGAAGGCGTGGACCAGCGGCTGGTGGCCCATCCAAACTGTGAAGGGCGTACCCTCCAGGAGGAACTTGAAGTGGCATACCGCCTGGTACACCATGAAGAGTTCCCTGTCGAAGGTTCTGTAGCGGGACTCGGTGGGGCAGAGTTTTCTGTAGACCTGTTCCTCTTCCTTTGCTCTTGCTCCACCACTCAATAGATGAGTCTCTTGGGCACTCTGGCTTCCCTGGAGCAGTTTGCTAGGCTAGGGAGGCTTCATGAGACCACTCCAGTTTTACCTAAGAGCTTGTTGGGGTCGGGAAAGTGCATCAAGACCATCACTTCTTTCCGATAACTCCAGAGATAATGGAGGACCAAAGAAAAGTTGATGGAAGGGAAACGTCTCTCGCAGTGAGCCCTGACCTAGACTTTTTCCAGCTTCAGATCTAGGTTGAGGAGCTCTCCTTGGAAACCTAGTTTCTGGAAGGTGGTCCCTAAAGGAGAAAGGGCTCCACATCAACCTAAAGGAATTGAAAGCAGTCCATGCAGACAACACCATAGCCTTGGCATATATAAAACATCAGGGGAGAACTCACTCGTTCTTTCTCTGCAAGATAGAGAGACCTTCTATGTTGGGCGGACCAGAACCAGACGTCATTGGTCACTAGGTTCATTCACGTCAAATGCAATGTTTTGGCAGACGAACTGAGCCGTCAAAAACAGATCCTCCCTACGGAATGGACACTAGATCTTCAGGTATGTGTCACCCTTTGGAGTGTATGGGGACAACTGACCATAGACTTATTCGCTACACCCAGGAATCACCGCCTGCCTCTGTTCTGCTCCCCTTTTTCAGACCCCCTAGCATGGGCGATGGATGCTGTGATCCAAGGTTGGTCCAATCTGGATCCTTAAGCCTTCCAGCCATTCGGGGTGACCAGAGAAGCGCTGAAGAAGTTTCGCTCACACCACAACATAAGGGTGACCCTCGTGGCCCCCTTTTGGCCACAGAAGGAGTGGTTTCCGGACCTGATCAATCTCCATTTAGACTTCCCAAGACTCCTCCCCGCAATTCCAAGTCTTCTCAGACAGCCCCACTTCAGGAAGTTCCATCAAAGTCTATCCACTCTGGCCCTGACAGACTTTCGACTGTCAGCAAGCTCATCTGAGCAAAAGGATTTTCTAAATCGGCGGTGGAGGCTATCGCCAAATGTAGATGTAAATCTTCCAACAAAGTCTATCAGGCAAAGTGGTCAAGTGTTTAGACTTTGGTGCAGAAGAAACAACGTTTCATCTTCTCAAACATCTATTGCTCAAATAGGAGACTTCCTCCTTTACATGAGATCTTCTAGGGGCCTGTCTGCTTCTACATTAAAGGGTGTAGAGCAATGCTTAGCTCTGTTTTCCATGGAATCTGGATGTAGTCCTTAAATGGCTTAATAGTTCACATTTTGAGCGTTCTGCGCTTCCTCTCTAAGGGACCTGACAAGGAAGACTATTTTTCTCGTGGCTCTGGCCACTGCGAAGAAGATCAGCAAACTTCATATGATCGACAAAAGGACCGGCTTTTTTTCTCGGGGGATGCAGTCTGCTCCCTTTTATTAGGGTTCTTAGCAAAGAACAAAACCCGTTGCAACCTTGGCCTCATTCTTTCACAATTGAAAGCTTATCAGTGATTCTGGATACGGAATAGGAGGAAAGAGACCTGTGCCCGGTGAGCCCTCAGGTACTATTTACATCGTACCGAGAAGATTAGAGGGCAGGCTAGTAATCTTTGGTGTTCCGTGAAAAATTCCTCTAGACCCTTGTCGAAGAACGCCATTTCTTTCTTCTTGAGGATCTCATCATAGAGTCACACTCCCAAGAAGCAGAGAATGACTTATTGCTCTTGAAAAATTAGAGTACATGACGTCAGGGCAGTTTCTGCCTCGGTAGCATTTAAGCGCAACCTTTCCCTCTCTGCTATCTTTCAAGTAACATATTGGAGGTGTAAATCAGTGTTTGCGATGCAGTGTTTGCGGGACGTTGAGGCTACGAGAATTGCAGTACCTTGGGACCTGTGTCCATAGCTGGTGTAGTATTGGGTGAGGAAGTGTAGGAAGTATCCCTTCCTTATTCCTGTCTCTCCACCTTGAACATGGTGTTCAGTCCTAGGGGAGCCTGGGTGGTACAAAGTACCTGGGCTGCCTACCAGTTTTTAGTGTTGGGTAGTGGTCTTGTATTTTAAATTAATTGCAGGTTTTTAACTATTTGGTGTAGGTGACTTTGTTGTTTGGTATTTTGTGTATTGTGGTACTGTGCCCTGGGCAGGGGCAGATGCGTATGCTTTGTTGGCCTTCAGTAATCACCTTCATCGCAAAGCTTGTTATACTGTATCTCGTCCGCTTTCAGAATACTCCTTCACTGAAAAGTTTCCTACTTCAATGGAGGTGCTTCATGGCTATACACGCCACTCTGCTACAGGTTGAGATAAGCGCCAACCAGAGGCAGTATCTACCTGCAGCAGCTTTCCCACCAGGTAAGGAAACAACAAACAGTGTTTCAATGCTAGCTTAATTTTTATTCCCTCAAGTTCAGCAACTTTATCAGTATTTTTGAGGCCTTTGTATTGTCCATGATTCCCCACTGCCTTTCAACGGGGGAATCAGCTAAGTGATGACTGGGTAAGTTACTTATACAAAATGACATTTTTATGATAAAATAGTTTTATATATACTTACCCAGTAATTACAAATGGAGCCCGCCCTCCTCCCCGTGCATGGACATTTAAGAATAAACAAATTGAGCTTTTGGCTGTGTTGTTCCCCTCTCTTACCCCGAAAGTGGGTGGGAGTCTTGTCACCTATACTAACAAAAGAATCGCCACCGATGAATTAAAAATTCTAGCTGCCGTTCAAGTAGAAACTCTTAGCTAAGTAATTACTGGGTAAGTAGATATAAAACTCTATTTTATCATAAAAATGTCATTTTCAGAGTAAAATACTGTAAGAAAAAGCATGCAGGATGTCCACAGAGAATCGGCCAAACATGGATGCCATCAGTCTTTGTTTACCTCCATTCTCAACAATAGAACCACCTGTCTGTTTCCAGAGGGCCAGCATTCAATTCCGCCTTCGCAACATTACGAGTTCCATAAGGAAGACAGACTCTACTCGAATCAATCCCAGACACCCATTTTCTCTTGGGATTGCTTGATGGCTCAGTGCTCATGTTGAGAGAATAATGTACAAGGGCCTGCAATGATTCCTCATAACCAAATTCTCCATGCCTCACCCACCCTCAACATTGCTAAACACTCTACTGGGGGACAACAGTGAGGGCATCTTGGGAAGAACTCAAGTCCCTATCAACACTGGAACATAATGCTAACAGGACACTCAAGAAGGTCAACCTCACATGTTAATTATGGCTCCATTGCTTATCAACCAACATTTGAGCCCTCCTCCCAGGTAGATTGCATATTAATGGCAGACCGCCTGAAGAAGGCAGATAAGTTGCTGGGCGACCAAGATCCTGACAACAAAAATCAAGCCAGCACTGTGCAGAAGGACCCTTACAAGCCAAAACAGAAAGGGCACCCTTACCCAACTGTCATCTGTGTATACTCTCACAGGCTTGGGAAAGCCACAAAAACTGCATTCCTGGCTATAATGGGAGAAATAACGACCAGGATGGCTATCCAAGAAACTTAAGGTGACTGCCACAATTTTGACGAGTGCCCACTCCACCAGGCCCTAAATTGTCAACCATGCATCCAGCAGGAAGTTCGTTGTAGACAGACACCTTCAAATCTATACTGTCTGCATTGACGGAACAGTGTTATAAGTCCCTGGATAACAGCCTCCATCTGGTGACTGCAAACAGCAGCCTCATACTGAACCATCACTTCACCTACTACCTGCTGGTAGATGTCACTCATCACAGCCTTCTTGACCTAGTGTCCTTGTAGATGGCACCACTTATCACCAGCCCAAGCAGCATTCATCTCTTCAGTGGGTCCTGCAGGCCTCCACACCCTCCTGCAGGAGTTTTCTTATGTCTTAAATTGAAAACTCAAGCAAACTTCTGGTTTCCCAACAAAGCACTTCATATACCACCGTGTAAAAACAATAGGCCCCCCTCTATTTAAATTCCACTATCTGCCCCTGGAAATACTTATCACTTTGAAGAAAGCCTTTGAGGAAATGAAATGCATGGGTCTTGACCAGGAAGCCTCCATCCCCATGGGCTTACCTACTCTATATGGTGAAGAAAACAGATGGATCCTGATGCCCCTGTGAAGACTACATACAACGTGACCTATAAACAGAGCCCAATCACTACCAACTCCCCAACATGGCAGATATCAGCTTCAAAAGTCAGAAATCTTCTCCTAGTTCAGCTTGATGTAGGGTTACTTCCAAGTCCCAGTCCATGAAGACATTGTCATAAAAACAGCGATATCACACCCACTGGGACCTACACCTTCAAATATTCTACCTC
>NC_089792.1:11918171-11945767 GCF_040412425.1 Macrobrachium rosenbergii | reverse complement strand
GGACTGAGGCTACGTCAATTTATTGTAAAGTTCATTATGAACGAAGTTCATCCAACTAAACCCAAATCCTTAATGACCCTTCTTCTTTCCAGTCATAAAATCATCTTTCCTTGCTTTTTTAAGCTCCTTTACATACCACTATAAATAAATATAAACCCAAACCCTTAGTTACTGTAAAATCATTTTTAAAAATGTTCTCAATAATGCTTATTAAAATATCTTCGGAAGGCCCACTTGAGAGCCCCCTGATCCATCTCTTGTGTGTTAAATGGAATGATGTTGTTGAACTTCAAAATGACTTTTCTCCATAACAAGTCTAGTAAAATTAACATACTCAACCTTATGGGACCAATCTCTCTGCCTTTGAGGTTACATGTGAGTTTTTTGGTGGTGTTGGAACATATGCAATGCCTATACAGTACTACTCAAATTGTTATAATAAAATTTATTATCTGGATTCTTCCCTACTGTTAAAGTTAGCTTATATCTCTGCGCCAGTAGGTGAGTTGGCATTCAAACAAAAGATCAAATGGTTGCCCGGATGACTGTCAGGTAGTTCACCTGTTTTCCATTGTGAGACAGCCCACCAAGTTGTGGGGAGGCTGGGGTGGGTCTACTTTAAAAGTAGATAGGTATCCAAATAATAAATTTCATTATGAAAATTTATATTATTTGGAATTAATCTTACCTACTACTGAAGTTAGTCAATTCCACATTGAGAAGAGGGTTGTGGGTAGTGCAGCAAGACAAAAATCAGCTCAGAAATCGAGCTAAAGGTTTCTTACATGAAACCCAAAACATTCTTACCAGATCTGGAATCCTTTCTGAATCTTATTACACCATTCAGGAAGCAAAGGCTCTCATACTTGTGCAGCAAAGAGCAGCCTTGCGGAGAAAACTGCTTCATTTCAGCCAAAATGAAACAGAAGCAGTGTGAGGGGACCCCTGTGCCTGGGTCCAAAAGCCCTATAAAACGACAGTCACTAAAGAAAAAAATACTTTTATGATATAAAGGTACCCTCCTATACAAAAAAGATGCATCTTAATGCTCCCCAAAATATTAAAACCCGAGATTTAAAACAAAGAGCGTAAAGGATTATTCTTTCTTCGGTTCAGGAGAAGACTATTCGCTACCAGTAGAGGACTAAGGGCTTTACTGGTTTCAAACACTATTCTGCATACTTTAGGTAGTTAGCAGGCACAACCAAATTGTACTTCTACTGTGCCGCATTAATCCCATCCTCAAGGGACAAATTGTCATAACACTAAAAGAAGTTGCAACTGCTCTCACATTATGAATGTTTATCTTCAATAAAAGTAAAAGGTATGGAACTACTTCTCATGCACTAGCTTGATCGAATACATCACAGAGAACCTCGTATTCTTTGACAAAGACGTTCTAGGTTTCTAAAAACACAAATCAAAAGGTTAACTTTGCCTCTTCCAAGCTTAACCATTGACAGAGACATTCTAGGTTTTCTAAAACCACAAAACAAAAAGCTGACTTTGCCTCCTCCTGGCTTAACCATTGACAAAGACACTAGGTTTTCTAAAACCAAAAAACAAAAGGTTAACTTTGCCTCTTCCAGGCTTAACCTTTGACAAAGACATCTAGGTTTTCTAAAACCACAAAGCAAAAGGTTAACTTTGCCTCCTCCAGGCTTAACTTTTGACAAAGATATTCTAGGTTTCTAAAGTCAATAAATAAAAGGATAACTTTGCCTCCTCCAGGCTTAACTTTGACAAAGATGTTCTAGGTTTCTAAAGTCAATAAATAAAAGGATAACTGCCTTTTCAGGCTTAAGTAAGTTTTAATTGCCCCACAGAACAGAGAAGTGTTTCCTCTTCTTCCCCACCAAAGAGGTTAAATGGGAATTCTTACAGTTCTCTGAAAAACTCAGCCTTAATATCAATCTCTGCTCTAACACAAAAAGATACAGTAACATACCCTTTACAACAGTTTTAAGGAGAATGCTTGCAATGAATTTACTCTTTTAACTGCCGATAGTGCTAAATAAAAGGTTTCATAGTAAATAATTCAATGGAACTCATCCCAGAGGCTCAAAAGAATCTGCAGATAAAATTTAAGACCTGCATCTACATTCCACAGAGAGACTGACATGGAGATGAAGGGTTCCAATAATAGCAAGTATCATCAGCCAATCTAATCCGAAGAAATTATGGAACAATAACCTTGAAAGCAGACAGCAAAAAGTCTTACTATATCTAAGAAAGCAGAAAAACTTTGATGTCCACAAGGTTCCAGGTGCTGAAAATTCCTTTAGAATGGCACCCTGAGCCATACAGAAACTGCTGCTTCTAAAACATGGCCACGACTGTTTTCCACTTGATTAAGTTAGAACCCATGTTACCTTTGAAAATCCCCTTATTGGGAGGAGAGTCGAGCATCTCCAAGCAGGTAAGTGTGAGATGCAGAAGTAGGTGGAAGTGCATGGAATTCTGTAGTTTGAGTTGATTTTTCCTTAATGGAAGAATAAGAGAGACATCTACCAATAGAGCTATAAAGTTAAAAAATCATTTGCTCTGAGGCTACTAGGGCTCTACAGGCATCACTAAGCAACTCTTGAACTTGACATTTGCTCAATACTTCCTTAGAGCAGATAGAGGGGAAAGGCCAATGAGTCTGAATCAAGCCAAACTTAGGAAACACATCCACTGCTGAAGCCTGAGGGCCCTCAAAGGAATAGTAATCGACTGCTTGTTCCTGTTCATCTGTATGCTAGTAAGTCTACATTTGAGTACTCCTCTAATCCCACAGCAACTGTTGAACTTGCGGATGTAACGGCCACTCTGCAGGTAGTTTTGCTCTTTCTGAATCCCCAATCGCCAAAAACACTGTCCTTCCACAGAATGAATTATCAAACCAATATCTTGTTGTTCATTTCACTCAAAGAAGCAAACTTTCCACTATGACTTTGTTTCTGACCAGGAATAAACCTGCTAGGCAATTTTACCAGGTGTCATTGACTGCCCTACATTGTATGAAAGTGTTTACAAGGTACTAGTTAACATTCATTTTATGTTGCACCAACAGCAGGAAAACACAAAACATGGACATGGTTTAAGAGAAAATGGTCAACCTTGGTTGGACATAGGTTTAAGAGAAAAATGGTCAACTCTTGGTTACAAGTCCCTCCTACAGAATCTGGAATACTTACAAATTTAATGAATATTAGGCCTACGTCAAAATCTCTCATGCTGAGACTGTGCTGTAATTGAGCTTGATTACAAGCAGTCCCCTGTTATCGGCGATCTGGTTTTTTGGCGCTTGTCTAGCAAGATTTTCGGCGCCAATAATCATGTATTGGAACTGATACATACTTAACAGTCACTGAGGCAATAACTGATTTGGCACTTATTGGCACTGATAAGCAGCAAAAATCACCAGTTTTCAGTTATCGGCGATTTTCGCTTATCATCACACCTTCAGAACAGAACCCCCTCTAATAACTGGGGACTGCTTATATTCTGATAAAATCCCCAGTGTGACCATGTTTCTTAATAAAGAAAGCCCTTACCACTTAGGAAACTTCCTTCAGGGCTAAAATTCTGACAGACAAGCCTGTAAAATTTCAAGTATCATCCCCACATCACTCGATAAGAATGAGGAGGAGTTAGGGAAGTTGACTGAAAATCATAGTGCACAGAGATTGAGCCAGGTGAGGCAACAGGTCCTTGGTCTTTGGAATATTGTCAACACAGTCGGTCAACTTGAGCCAGTGATTTCAGTAAAAAAGATTCCTTGCTCCTAAAAATCGACACCATCCACTTATAGGGCAACAAATTCCCTGTGAATACTTATAGAGGTGCTGTACACAAACCCAAACAAAGTGCCTTGAACATCAGTACCTCCTCTGTAAATACACCTCCAAGAACTTGCGTGACTGAGGATGTACTGGTACGAGAAAAATGTCTTTTGCATGTCCACCAAAACGTCTGATTGTTCTCTTGGAAAGTCACTAAAACCATGCTGGAAAAACCAAAAAGTATGGGGACAGAAACTTCAACTTATTCAGTCTCAATGTGTCAACAATGACTGCCAATCCCCAGTTGCTTATGGAGCTAGGAAAGTCAGAGGTAAAATCCCAGTGAATCACTGCCTGGTCCATTTCATTCTCTCTATTTTACAACCCCCTACTAAAGAATGAGACTTCTGCTGGAGAAGACATAGGAACAGCAATAGGAGATTAAACCAGTGGAGAGTAAACAAAAAGGAATCATAACTCTCCTTCCCTAACTCCACCACGTAAGGTTCTGCTTCTAAGTCTCTCCAAGCATGCCAGGAGCCTTGCAACGGGCCATCTACCAGAACCTGAGGGCTGAACTTATCCCCGAAAGGTATAAAACAAGACTTGTACCAATATACCCTCCCTTATCACCTTGACCTGCGCAGCGTAAGCATATAGAAGCATGTGTTCTCACTTCTTCCAAAATGAGTTAGTATAAGCATGAAAACACTAGCCTGCAGCATCAGAATTGAGTTAAAAACTAACACTCTTCCTCGCTAAACTCCTGCTGGCACCAAAAACCCTTAAAGCTGGTTTCACAAACTCACTAGACTGGTGCCAAAAACACACTAAGCTGGCACCTCAACTTCTCTAAGCTGATGCAGAGAAGAGGCAATATAGTGAGCAATAGTTCAATAAAGGATAAAAACTTCAACAATCTAAACTGAGACTCCATTCAGCATGTCCAAAGCACCTGTCAGTCTCGAGTCTGTCTCTTCACAGGAAAGAGAAAAGAAACCGAACTTTCTACTGAAGACAGTTTAAGCGCCGACAAATGGTTGTGTCCCAAGAGGCAGACTCTGTGACTTCATAAAAAACCAAAAGATATGCCCCGGCAGACCTAAAAGAAGCTTTGTGTGCCCAAGTATGAGAAAAGTTAAGAAATGCGCTCTAATTGAAGGAGAAAGCTTGAGTTCTCTTCTCTAAATACTTACAGGGCGCCGAAATACTTGAAGACAAGCGAGACCTACTCTCTATGTGGCCTCTTTCCTCAACTAAATAAAGTGCAACACTCCAGGAAACGCTAATCAAACCAAAAGAGATCCTCCGATTCAAACTCTACTTCCGCCAGAGGGTGACAGGAAAAGACAGCTGGCGACAGGATGCAACAGCAGCCGTGAACTGCATCGCATCCATGACGTGATGAAAGGGAAACAGTCTGAAGTGACTAAGCCGAGTCCACATTAGTCAGCTACGTAAAAGAAAACAAGGCGGCAAATGAAGATGGGAAATGTTGAGATGTAGGAGAGAAGAGGAGTTACAACAATTCTCCCGCCTCGTCCGAAGGCAAGTCAACATACTCGAAAGCATTCCCATACAACAAATCCTTTGAAAGTTATGTAGCTAGAATAATATCTAGCTTGGAAACAACAGAAGATACTGTAACTATGGTATTTTTGGAAAGAGACACATTAATCAAGGCAGAAGTAAGAGATTTGCCGATAGCCAAAGAAAATGCATGCAAAGAGCAAACAAGTGCATTTCAATGGAGAAAGAGGAATAGGCTAGCAGACAAGGATTTATAATGAGCAAAAGATGAGAGATTGGTTAAATAATCGACTGAGATGACATAACACCAGAATAAGTAAAATGATATTTTAATGATAAAATAAAGTTTGTTCATACTTACCTGGCAGATATATATATAGCTGTATTCTCCAAGTCCGACAGAATTCCAAAACTCGCGTATAAAACACACGTGAGTGGGGCCAGGTGGTTAATACCCATTCCCGCCGCTGGGAGGCGGGGTATCAGAACCATTCCCATTTTCTATTCAGATTTTCTAGTGCCACTGTCTCCTGAGGGGAGGAGGGTGGGCACTATGATTATATATATCTGCCCAGGTAAGTATGAACAAACTTTATTTTATCATTAAAATATCATTTTGTTCATGCAACTTACCTGTCAGATATATATATAGCTGAATCCACCATTGGAGGTGGGAAGAGACAGAATAGGATTTAGGAAACAAATATATGTAGGCTATTGACGCCTTGGTTCCTTACTTGTTAGCATAGCTGACTTCGTGATTACAGTCACCAAGCCTGCTTCTGCTTTACTACAGTCTCCAGCAAGGTAGTGACCTATATAGCTGGTGAGTTCTAGATGATCTGTCCACGGGGCATGACCACAATGGGACTAGATCATAAGACCAACTTACAGCTTTGACGACATGCCCTCTCCTGGTCCTGGGAGTCCGACAGAGGTCCAGGCCTATGTTAGCATAGCTGACTTCAAGCGTGATTACTGTCACCCAAGCCTGCTTCTGCTTTACTAGAGTCTCCAGCAAGGTAGTGACCTATATAGCTGGTGAGTTCTAGATGATCTGTCCACGTAGCGTGACCACAATGGGACTAGATCATAAGGCCATACTGTGAGGGCAAAGGAGCAACGACCAACCACCTGACCTAGAGCGTCAACAGGTCCTGCCGAAGGACACCAGATCGGGGAAGCCTCCGTAACCCTCTTTGCGGCTTTCGACATGCCCTCTCCCTGGTCCTGGGAGTCCGACAGAGGTCCAGGCCTAGAAGCGTTATGGGACGGATCTGACGTAAAAAAAAAAAAAAAAAATCAAGATTAAAATATACTTCCTAACCTCTAAAGGATAGGATGAGTATCGCTCCTGCCCGCAACACTGTGTCTGCAGAAGCGACAACAGGTCCTGCCAAAATACGCCAGATCGGTGGGAAGGCCCCGTAACCCTCCTGTGGCTTTCGACTTGCCTCTCCCTGGTCCTGGGAGTCCGACAGAGGTCCAGGCCTAGAAGTGTTATGGGGCCGATCTGGAGTAACGGAACGTATGGTCCTAGCGAATAGCAGTCTTCGTATGTCGTCTTCACGTCCCAAGTAATGTGAAGCGAACACCGACCAGCCACAGAAGGTGGTACCCAGAAGATCGCAAAAGGACATGTTCTTCTGGAAAGCCACCGAGGTTGCAATGGCTCTAACCAGTCAGTGAGCCTTAACTTCAAAAGACTCAAGTCACTGTCTTGAACGTCGGAAAGTGCGTCTAAAATGGTGCTTCTAAAAAGCACGCCAGTGCATTCTTAGAAAGAGGCAAATCCGCCTCTTGACAGAGCACCACAGACTGTCCAAGGGACCTCGACTTTCCCAAGTCTTCTGCAAATAAAATTTGAGAGCCCTGACAGGACACATGACTCTTTCTGGTTCATGTCCGAGAATTTCCGTCATACCCTTAATCTCAAGGTCCTGGGCCAAGGGGTAGACGGGTTCTTTTAGCAAGAACATACAGCTTAGAGAACATACTGCATTATGGCCTCTAAAACCTACATGATTATTGATAGCCTGAAGTTCACTAACTCTCTTATGCATAGGCAGAGCAGTTAGAAAAAAATTTCCTTGTCACATTCTTGAGACGCCAAGAAAGAGGCTCGAAGGTATTTGACATAAAAAATTTAGGACGACATCCAGGTTCCAGGGGCGTCCTGGAATGAGGTACCTTGACAGTCTCAAAGGATCTCAAGAGATCGTGAAGATCCTTGTTGTCCCTGGCTGATAGTCTGAATGCAGTTAGACTCAGAGCGGGAAGTTTTGAGGTACCTTTCAAATGGGGCTGCCTGAGCAGATCTACCAAGGACGTCCCCATAACCTCCACAGCTCCTGACATACTTCCTCGTGAAGGGTCCACTCGGTCGGTAGAAGCTGCCGCTGTCGAACCGAGAAGGTCCGGCCGATATTCTCCACTCCTGCAACGGTGAACCTCGCAAGATCGTGATCCCCTCCATGGGCCCAAAGCAGGATCTCTTCGCCAGGGCGAACAGGGACCGGGAACGGTTCCTCCCTGTTTCTTGAGGAATGCCAGGGCTGTGGAGTTGTCTGAATTTACTTGTACGACTCGGCCTGACACTTGGCTCGAAGGATTGAAGGGCCAGCAGGATCGCCCTAATTCCTTGAGATTGATGTGCCAGGACACCTGTTACCCTCTCCAGGTGCCTGACACTTTCTCCCCTCCTAGTATTGCTCCCCATCCCTCCCTGGGAGCGTAGGAAAACAACACCAGGTCGGGCTCTGAAGGCATAGAGAAACCCCTTCCGCCAACCTCGAGGGGTCGAGCCACTACCTCAGGTGAATCTTGAAAACGGAGAAATCTTCAGGGTCTCCTCTAGATTCTCCTTGTCTATTCAGTTTTCCGCCAGGAAAAACTGGAGCACCTGAGATGAAGTCTTCCCAGGAAACAAACTTCTCCAGAGAGAAAATGGTCCCCAGCAAACTCGTCCATTCCTCACCGAGCATATTTCCTTCCTTAGGAAGGATGAGACTTTTTCTAAGCATTGCTACTGACGTTCCTGGGATGGAAAAGCTTGAAAACTTACTGAATCCATCTGAATCCCCAGATAGACGATGGACTGCGCCGGGATCAGATGGGACTTTTCTTCATTCACTAGAAGTCCTAGGGACTTTGTCAACTCTAAATTTCTTCAGGTCCTCCAGACACCTCGACTGTGAAGAGGTCTCGGATGAGCCAATCGCCAGGTAAAGCGAGATACCCGAATACCCGCCAAGTGAAGCCATCTCGCCACATTTCTCATGATAAACGTGAAGATCATGGGAGCTGTGCTTAGCCCAAAGCAAAGAGCTCTGCATTGAAACACTTTCGTCCCTAGTACAAACCTCAAATACTTCCTCGACTGGGGATGTAGGGAACGTGAAAGTAAGCGTCCTGTAAGTCCAGAGCGACCATCGAATCTCCTGGTCTTAATGCTCCTAAAACAGACTGGGGCGTCTCCATCGTGAACTTCTCCTTCACCATGAAGCGGTTCAGTCTACTGACATCAAGGACTGGACTCAATCCTCCCGACTACTTGGAACTAGGAACAGTCGGTTGTAGAATCCTGGGGAGTCCAGCTCCAGGACTTGCTCCACAGCTCTGGCTTAACATTTGCCAATCTAAAAGCTCGAAAAGGATCTGTTGCTTCTCTTGAAGGAATGAGGGTCGACAGATCCCTGGGCGACGTGCACAGAAGTGGTGAGTCGAGAAAGGGATCTTGTATCCTCTCTCGATAACTTCAAGGGACATGTCTGCCCCTCTTACTCTCAGGCTCTCAAAACGAAAGAAGCCTGGCTCCTACAGGTGTCTGGGGCGCTGCAAATCACTTCCTGCCCCAAGGTTTAGGCGGGGTCTCCGCCTCTGAAAAGACCTCTACCTCGGGAGAAGATCTAGAGGAAGAAGCTCCTCCATGAAAGGGCTTCTACTTCCTGGAGGTCTGACCCGACAACGACATCAAAGGGACTGCCGGGCGTCTTGACGAGTGGCCAAGAGGTCTTGAGTGGCCTCCTTCAAGCTGGAGGAGAGATCCTTGAACAAGGACTGGGGAAGATATGGCTCAAAACGGGAGAACAGCAAAGCCCTCTCTGACGGAGAAACTGACTTTGCAAAAGTATGACGCTAAAGGCATCTGGTGTTCCCAGGCGGTCACCCATCCAAGTACTGACCAGACCCAACGTTGCTTTAACTCCGCTGATCGCACGAGAAGCGGTGCTCAACGTGGTATGGCCGTTGGCTGGTAGGGCCATAGGCTGTAAAGTTACAGTACAAGGCCCTCTTCTTCAAGAGGCCCGTACAAAAAGAGGGAAGCCAGTTCCTCTGAGCCATCCCTGACTGCCTTGTCCATGCAGTTCAACACGCTGGACAGCTCCCCAGGCAGATCGAGTCGGGACTCCTAATCCTGACGTCTAGAGCCCCAAACACCAGTCCAGGAAATTGAAGACCTCCATGGTTCAAACAGTCCTTTCAAATGGTGATCCGTCTCCGACATATTCCAGGACACTTTGGCAGCCGACAGGAGGGACCTTCTAGGCGCGTCGACCAAAAATTATCGAAGTCTCCCTGGGACAACGAAGGAACTCTTGAGCCGACGTCCTCCCGGTCTCTTACCACATACCTGCCTTGCCGCTCAGCTTGGACGGAGGCAGGGCAAAGAAGTCTTGCCTTGGGTCTTCCTTCCTCCATCCAAGTGTTAACCTTCTTGAAGGCCTTCTTTTCAGCCAGAGACGAAGTCATCTTGACAAACCCCGGCGCTCTCCTCGCCTTGGACGAAATCAAACTGCGAAGGAGGAGAGAGAGTGGCGAGGGTTTGAAACTTGTCGCCAAACAAGTCCTTAAGAAAGGCCGGCTAACACCTGGTAGTCCGTGAGACGAGGAAGGGGAGGCTGCTCAAGGACTGCAGGCTCCGACTCACAAGAGACTTCTCCTCTTCAATGGGAGAAACGGGCCTTGCGGTCCAACACGCAGATGGGATCTTTGCTTCCCGCGAGACTTTGATTGCTCTGAAGCTTCACTTCGAAAGCAACCAAAGAGGCGTCCTCCCGAGTCCATCCGACAAGGCCCTGCACGGCAGCGAGGAGCGCCCTGACGAAAACAGCTACAGAAGCGCCCAGGATAGCTGCTTGCGGAGCGCCACGATGGCGGTCCAGCTGAGCGCCCTGCACGGCAGCGAGAAGCGCCCTGACGAGCAGCTGGAGAAGCGTCCCAGGATAGCTGCTTGCGGAGCGCCACGCTGGTGGTCAGCCAAGCGCCCTGCACGGTGACGGCAGCGAGGAGCGTCCTGAAGAGCAGCTACAGAAGCGCCCAGGATAGCTGCTTGGATGCGGAGCGCCAGATGGCGGTCCGGCCGAGCGTCCTGCATGGCAGCGAGAGGAGCGCCCTGACGAAGCTGCAGAAGCGTCCAGGATAGCTGCTTCAGTGCGAACGCCACGATGGCGGTCCAGCCGGCGTCCTGCACGGCAGCGAGAGGAGCGCCCTGACGAACAGCTACAGAAGCGCCCAGGATAGCTGCTTGAGCGCCACGCTGCAGCAGAGCGTCACGATGGCGATCCAGCGGCGGTGAACACGACTGGGAGACGAACCATGCTTGACAGAAAGGCCCCCAGTCAATATATTGTGAAATAGGCTACCTACTTGGGAAGTCTCAACATCCCATAGCCTACGAGTACTAGAATTTGGCTACCTACGTTAGGCAGGTAGATTTAAATCAGTCTCGGAACGAGATAAAACCTATTCTCGTCGTTTTAACTAAAATTATGGTAGGTTATCTCCTCTCACCCTGACTAAAACTAATGTTTGATACCGACCTGAGTAAATTATGGCATCTTTAACATTTACCGTGCTACTTTGAACTCAGCAAAAATGTTTGTTTATTTTTTACTAGAGGCAGCCATTTGCCTCACGTGACGTCACTCTAGTCCCGCTGCTTGCTTCACTAGACTATCTCCAAAAACAAACCTTACATTTCCTTTAATAACTCCATAAGTGTTTGATTTTGTTGTAACAACATAGTTACTTGAAACTTTATTGGACATATCCTCTTCAGCACCCGCCTCTCAGTCCGTTTTTCGACGCACTTTGACTGACCCAGCGTTACTATTGTTTCTTCTTTATTATCGCTGACTCGCTCAATCTATGCACCTTCGCAATAGATAATATTTGTTAGCCATCTTCCAGATGCAAAAGGAGCACTATTAGTGCGAGAATGAAATCCTGAACTAATAAATTAGCAGGGTGGGAGGCAAAGTAAGCGATCATTTATCAAGCAACCTGCCCCTACACCTCATGCATGTAAAGTGAGGATCTACCAAACTTTCCAAGCATGCCTCACCTAAACTCATTCACACAACATACTCTGAAGCTAGCATAACTAGATCCAGACATCATCCAAAGAGCAATCAAAAGCAAATTCCACAAAAGCGTATGCCAATCCACAATCCAAAGACAAAAACTAAAAGTCAAATAGAATACTTAAGTGGAAAATAACGAGTTTGAAATCCAAAGACGGAGGTACTGAAAACAGTTGTTGACAGTACCGGCGACAGAGAAAAAATCTGAATAGAAAATGGGAATGGTTCCTGATACCCGCCTCCCAGCGGCGGGAATGGGTATTAACCACCTGGCCCCACTGCGTGTGCGCTGAAGTTTTTGGAATTCTGTCGGACTTCGGAGAATACAGCTATATATATATCTGACAGGTAAGTTGCATGAACAAAACTCATTACTGTACATACACAATATTTTTAATAAATCTGTCTACTATACAGTATACCTATATACTAACAACCTCATACTAGGTGACGATGATGGCAGATGATCTCTCGGCTAATGCATTATTGTATACAAGACAATGAGCGAGAAAAACGGAGAGACTGGTGACAGAGGGAACAGAACCACATCGCCCCAAGAACCAACCCGGTTCCCAAGCAGCGGACTTCCTCACAATCCAACTAGGCTCAGGCTACAGACAAGCAAGGGAACCGACACCTTACCTCTTATGAGGGAACACGAAAATGATCGCACATGAAGGGGAAGACCCGGACTGGTTCCCTAGCCAATTTAGACAGACCTTGCAATGACCAAATAAGGTTATGTCCTGTTCTAAATTCTTATTAAGCTTTTCCTGAACTGAAAGGGGGAGCAGAAGACAGAGCGAAAGAGGAAGCCTCAACAGCAAAGGAAAAGCCTAGACTGAGTATGGATAACTACAGATGAAGGACCTGGAGAAGGGGGAGAAATGACAGGTTGATAACCTGACCTAACTAACTGCTTTTGCAATCTATCTGCTTCCATTCTCTTCCTATACTAACGAACTTAAGCAGAAAGTCCTTCGAAAATCCCTACTTCCTCGCATCTATGTACAAGATCACACTTTAACCATTGCAGCTGGTGTAAACAGTGTGTACCTCCTAATTAATCAACATCCTGCTAACACAGTAATCATTCCTACAAAACCTAACGTTCTTAGCCTTGATTCCAGTGAAGGCACCCTAGGAAAAATGAATGCACAATACAGTACCGTGAAAGCAGCAAACAGCCATGAAAAATACCAACAAGCACCTACACACAATGGCAGCAAGGAGAATTCTGACAAAAGCTAAAAAATTCAAAACACACCTTGTGGAGAACAGGTAACCTAGACAAACACCCGGGCAGCCATTCGATCTTTTGTTTGAAAGCCAACTCGCCTATCGGCGTGGAGATATAAGTTAACTTTAACAGTAGGTAATTCATCCTAAATAATTTATTATTAGAAGGTGAAATACATTTTAAGTAAGAAAGTGTCGTGTTATATTTCTTTACACTTAACGGGAAAGTGCTTTACCTGAGGTTTCTAGTTCTCATAATTCATTTTTAATTTATATTATGTACAGTACTTTTTCTCAAAATTCTAATGCTAAACAATTAAGAGCACACATTCTTATGAAAGTAAATACTACGCAACAACATCAGGATTTTGATGAGATGCTTTTATCACTTTTTCTGATGAGGTTAGTTTCTTCAAAATCTTAAAATTGTACAGAACATGTTACAAAAAAATTTTTTAAAGACGGAAATATATTGACTTTATGTGGTGTTAGTAATTCGTCTCAGTATGTACCAGGTCACTGTACAATGAATTCAAGTATACAGAGGATTCTCTATACTTAGGTTTTAGTGTACCTGACTTATAGTAATAGTCCTTGCAAGTAAACTTCCTAATTTGCAATTTCACACTATCAATGTAACTTAGAATTTTTGTGTCATTTATATACTGAGGGCATACAAGCTGCTAAAAGACATATACAGTACTGTTCTAAGTTTCTATCCCATACAATGCATTTATTTTTAAAAAAATACACCTCAACAAAAAACAAAACTGGCTAACAAAAATTAATGACTACTGAAAAGCTGTATGAATGTACAGTAAGTGGTGAAGTAACCCAAATGAACATGACCACTGAAACGTTGTTTCAACATAAGTAATAAAGTAGAATGTGATAATCACAATACATACTTATCTGGCTTATCTTGCAGGGGCCAAACCCAAATTGGTCTGTCTCATCAAGAACACTAGATATCAGTGCATCCACTGGGGCGGAAGCCACCTAAGGCCCGTTTCCACCTCCACCACCTCCATCTCCCCCTCCTCAATTCCACTGTTCTTGTCGACTGTCCCAGTTCTTACACGGCAACTCTGAAACAAAAATTAAGCGAATGATACGATTATCACATTACTTCGCCACCTATAATCTCTTCTATCTCAATTTTTTCCTATATATCTCAAAAATCTAAAATCCAAATTTGTAGCTGCTATTTAATTATTGTCACTTGAGGTTGTAAGTTATTTGAGAAAATCTGATGTTTTCTAAGCTTTTAATCAATCTACAGGCAGTCCCCAGTTAACGGCGGGCTCGGTTAACGGCGATCTGGTTTTATGGGGGCTTGTCTAGTGACAAAAATCGGCAATTTTCAGAGCTGAAAATCGCAGATTTCCGCTTATCGGCGCTGATAATTGGGTATTGGCGCCAATAACCGAAAAATCCGCACTTTTCAGCGCCGATAACCCCTGAACATCGCTGATTTTCGGTTATCATCACACCCTCAGAAACAGAACTCCGTCGATAACCGGGGACTGCCTGTATATAAATTCCCTTAACCATTACAGGACAACCTAAATATATATCAAGCACACCCCTAGGCCAGGCTACATTTAAGGTCAGCCGATTTTAAAAAAATCACATCAATGGTAAGAGGAAGATATACAAATGCACATGGTCTAACATAAAAATTCTAACAAATTTTTTGTACCTTCTACAGGAAGCTGAAAGTGAATATTTCCAAACCTGTGCAGGCCCTCTTTTCCAAAAGAGTTGTAAAATTATGCTAATTTTACCAAGTTATAAATGTTTTTTCTAATAATCTTTTTATTTTTATAAAATTGTAATTACAGCTAACACAATATCATAACAGATAAGAACTAAATTCAGTAACAAATTCTGAGTACCGTAGTACATTTATGGTCAAATATTTACGAGACGTACTGGGATGGGAGCTGCAGTACAGTCCCCAATAAAATCTCGTCATACTGATCTCTCTGTATCCAGTACTGACTACTGACTTGTTACTCTAGAGTTGCCTTAAGAGTTGCCAGAAGTCATTTATGGCCCACTGGAGTGATTTTGAAATTTTTCCCACAAAACTCATTCAAACTGTATGGTGAGAAATGTTGATCATCAGGGGACAATACCCAGAAATAACCATAAAGCTATAATTGTTGTCAACAGATGATACCTACTCACAAAGGGTTATTGGCGGGGTTCCGTTCCTGACAGCATGACGATAACCGAAAATCGTTGATAATGGCACTGACTCCTGGTTATCGGCGCCGATAACCAGTGATTAGCGCCGCCGATAACTGGCAATCAGCGCTGATAACCAGCTATCAACGACGATAATCGGGAATCGGTGTCGAAAATCCGGTTATGGTCATTGCTAGACAAGTGCCGTAAAACCGTATCACCGATAACCGATGCTGCCGATAACCGGGGACTGCCTGTACATCACTTATGGAATTACAACACGCACAGCTACATGCTATTCACATCTTCAATGCAGACTGCTTTATCAGCAGACTTGTTCAGGAACTAGGAGGTAGTGCATTACTGAAGCACCACTGCACATTTCTATAATTCATAAGCCCATTTTTTACGTGTACTTTTTCTGCTTAATGAATATTCAGAAAAATTATATTTTTCATAATAAAATTAGGTTTTGCATATATACTTACCAAGTAAACCCTGACATAGCTATAGTTTCCAATTATCGTAGGAGCTTAAATTTTGACATTTCTGGTGGCGACTTCTGATGTTTTAGTGTAGGTAACTAGCCCTGCCCACTTTCAGGGAAGCATAGGTGAACACAGCTGAAATTGATTCGTTTATTTAATATCCATAAGAGGGGGAGAGGGGGCTCTGATTCTGTAATTACTTGGTAAGCATGTACGAAATTTAATTTTATTATGAAAGTATCATTTTTTGTAAATAACTTACCAAGTAATTACACAGCTGAATCCCACATTGACAGGAGGTGGGATACATGGACATATTCTACTAAAAAAAAAAAAAAACAGTACAGTAATGGTAATGAATCTGAAATAGATAGGTAGCTAGCATTGGTGAAATGCTTGTTGTGACCTTACCCGGTAAGACAGCTACAGCAGGAACATACTGCCTCTGGTTGGTGCTCATCTCAACTTGTAGTGGCGTGGCAGTATAGCCAAGGAGCGCCTCTACTACAGCGGGAACTTTGCAGTGAAGGAGTACTCCGAAGGCTCACAGAGCATCAACAAGTGCCCGTGCCCTGGGTGCAGTACCATAATAAAAAAAAAAAGACAGACAATGCTGTTACCTACACATAAAATATAAACCACAAACAAAATGTTGTGTACTCCAGGTACACAGTAGCCCCCAGGTTCCCCAAGACTCAACAACCTGCGTCAAGGCGAGGAGATAGAGAATAGAAGGAATACCTCTCATGCTTCATCTCTCAACACCATGCCAACCACTGATAACGGACCTAGGGTGCTACAATTTTCGTACACAGTCTCCATTTCATGCAAATAATGAGTTGCAAACACTGATCTACACCTCAAATAGGTGGACTGAAGGATTGCGGATAACGACAAGTTACGTTTAAAAACCAATGAGGTAGTGATGGCTCTTATTTTGTGAGCTTTAACTTTAAAGGCAGGTAAAGAATCCCCCCAAATTCCTAGGTGTGACTCGGAGATTATATCTCTTAAAAAGAATGCCAACACATTCTTGGACAGTGGTTGGGAAGGATTTTTATCCGAGCACCAGAGGTTGCTGGAGGAGCCTCTGATCCTCTCAGTCCTATCAAGGTAATGTCTCAAGGCCCTTACAGGGCAAAGGGCTCTTTCTTCATCTTCTGGGCCAAGGATATCCATCAGGTTCTTGATAGTGAATGAATGGAGCCAGGGTTTGGAAGGAGTCTCATTCTTGGCCAAAAACCTGAGTGTAAAGGAGCAGACCGCATCTCCCTGAGAGAATCCGACTCTCTTACCTATGGGTTGTAGCTCACTAATTCTCTTAGCCGTAGCCAAAGAAACAGTCGTGGCAAAGGACTTAAGTCACTAATATCCTGATCAGCCAACACATCCAAGCCTCTGTCTCAACACGGAACCTAGCATGGCTCTGTACCCTCTGATGGTAGATAAAGCTAACCTCTAGAAGCCCTCAAGAAGAGCAGAAAATCTGCAATTTGCATTATAGAGGTTTCAGAAGCAATCTGCATTATAGAGGTTTCAGAAGCAGAGATGTTATGTCTTTGACACCAGCTGCGGAAGACTGCCCACTTGGCCAGTTAGACCTTAGAAGAAGACTGATGTCTACACTTAGCAATAGCCTCTGCAGCTGGTCTTAAAAAGCCCTTTGCTCTGACAAGTTTCCTGACAGTGCAGCCTGTCAGAGCAAGAGTGGATAAGCCTTGGTGGAATCGATGGAAGTGCGGTTGTCTGAGAAGACTTAGTCTCTGTGCCCAGAAGTCTTGAAAAGTCCACTAACAGCCTGAGAAGGCATACACATCCAGGTTTGACCAGTCCTGGAACATGGCATCCACTGCCCATGCCAGAGGGTCCAGAGCTGGAGAACAATGTAATGGGAGGCGATGGTTTCTCGATGTTGCAAACAGGTCTATTGACAGCTTTCCCAACTGTTTCCACAGGTCAGTGCACACCTGCAGATTCAGCGTCCACTCCATAGGTAGAACCTGTCTGCAGCAACTTAGTTTGTCCGCTAGGACATACAGCTTGCCCTGGATGAATCATGCAACAATCTTGGTGCTATTTTCCTGTGCCCAGAGGAGAAGTTTTGCTGCTTCATAGAGGGAGAAGGAGTGAGTACCTCCCTGATTTCTTGTCCACACTAGAGTCCGAATCACTAGAGGACAATGCATGCACTTCCTCACGGGCGCCTTTCCAATGGATCTTACGAACTTATTGGACTTACGGAACAGGCTCGACTGAGGGGGCAACTAACTGTGGGCAAACCCCACTGACCCCCCTTGGACTTCCAGTATGCCTCCTCCCAGGTTTAGGGAAGACTGACGGTGACCTTTGTCTAGGAGCATCAGTAGGATGAGTAGCCACCTCCTCCACTAATACTGCACTTGCACCTATATCACTGGCACTCATCTTGTCCATAAGGACCTTAACGGAAGCCCCTAATTGGGCCATGGTATTCACTAGTAGACCAAATTTCTGGTCTATCCTGGCTTCGAGGCTAGCGATGGCATTGAGTTGGAAGCATGAGGCCAGGTAAGAGCAGGTGGAACTGACAGAAGGCTGGCAATGGGGAAAAGACAGTCATAGAGTGAAGACAAAACAGATAAATCGGCAATACCGATTTAGAAGAAGAAACCTGGCTAGCTGAACTCCTAGCTTTGGCTCTAGCAGCCACCTTCCTCTTTCTGTGTCTCTCTAGTCTGTCAAGGCGTGCCTTTAAAGTCTTCAATTTTCCCTGATCCCAGTCCCTACACTCATCACAAGTCAAATCAATTGAACAAATTTGTCTCTGCAATTACTACAAATTTTTTATCAATCTGGTGTTGCAGCCTTTGCTGCAAACTGGTTACTAGTAGAACTAGAGTCAGATATAGTCAAAAAATGTCTTAATCAGGAAAAGTCTAAATCAAAATCTCCTAATCTAACTATAATTAGCGCAAAGGCTACCAATAGAAGGAGAGCACTGTTAATCAGCTCAGTGGTCTGGTAAAACTAAGGTAGGCTATACTTAACCTAACAGAAGGAATACTTCACCAAAACAGCAATCAAACACAACCCTCCAGTGAAAATACAAAATCAAGCTAATTTATTACCTGAAGTTCAGTCGTTGACCAGCAGAAACAAATTTGAGCTCTTCAGCTGTGTTGTACCTATTCTTCCCCGAAAGTGAGCGGGGCTAGTTACCTACAATAAAACAGTAGAAGCGCTATCGCAAATTTCAAAATTTAAGCTCCACGATAATTGGAAACTGTAGCTATGTAATTACTTGGTAAGTTACTTATATGAAAACTACTACTTTTTAATCTTTTCTCTAAGTAAAGAGTATGAATTTAGTTAATGATCTCTTACTTTTGCAACTTTATTATTTTCAACCTACTCACTTTGTGAAGGCTCCCTCTTCTAAATGGGAATGAAGTTTTACCATACAACAGAAAAGTTCCATGCATTTACAATATTAGTCTTCAAATTTCATCTCTCAAAGTTAGTAGATTAAACATAGTGAACTCTGGCATAAAAAACCATCAATTATAAACCCTGACTTTGCTAATTTACAATCTAAATTAACATAATTTCTTAATATTACAACATTTAATGGGATTCACTTTTCTGCTGGTGAATGTTTTCTTACTAGTCAATACTTAAACCCACACAGTACAGTATTGGATTCCTATTTTTGCCAATGTAGGTACTGGAAAGCAATGTACAGTAAGAATTACATTGTACTATGAACCTGAGTAACTTCAATACATGACCAGAATGCATTAATAAAGAAATTTCAAAACCAGTAACTTCTGTCGATCTATTATAAATAGCCCTTCTACTGTATTCAGAAGATACCAACCTGTTTGTTGAGTATGGAGGGTACCAAGGTCGTATGAAGCCCATGGGAAAATAAACTCACTGGCTCCTGGTCCATCAGCATGACGAAAGAGTATGTGCTAGTCCTAAGCGGCATCCTGTGCTCACTCTGAAGAGATAAAAATATCTTACTGCAAAATGTGTCAACCAGGTCAGTTCTGTATATGCATACTAACATATCTAATAGTAAATTATCATAAGCTACAAAAATAAAATCATAACAAACTGAGTAACTGCAATCCAAATACATAAAAATCATTCTGGGATATTTAGTAACAATATAAAGACTCCAATCATCTCAATCCTCTCCCTCACTGCCACAAGATTGCATTTTGCTCTCTCTTATGCAGCACTTTGAAAAGTAACTGTACAGTTGAAATCATAAACCAAATTCCTTATCCTATTCCAACTCATTCAGAATAAGTATAGCATTTCAAATCAGAAAGTGATCGCATACCCTACATGGTTTGAAATGTACTAACCTAATTGTAGCCTAAGTTTTAGGCGATGACGTCCAGGTTAGTTCAACTACTCTATTCTAACTCACAATCAAAACCATATTGCGTTGTTTACATTATCTAAGACATAGATGGTACAAACTTACTGTTAGTTCAAATGGCGCATTCAATACTCTTAGCCTGAATTGAGTTTGGGATTGGTGTGAGCACAATCTCTACTTCGTAACCCTCATCCAAAGCACACTCCAAGAAATTCTCCTTACATTTAGATATGCATATCTCTCTAAAGAAAATCGCCCTAAATGAACTTTAAGATGAAAAGGAATACTTAAGTGGATTTGAAGGCACCAACAACTATGGCTGAATCCTGAGTCCTTCCTAGGTACAGCTACATTGCACCAAAGCTGTAATGACATTGCCTTCACAACCGTCGCCGACCGAAACCAAACGTTCAACTAACAACCGAACCAATAAACAGCCGATGACCAGTACTCGAGCACTATTACACGTATACTTGCAATTAAATACATGAAACAGCCAAACACAAAGCTTTTCACAACTAAATACAAACACAACAAAACATAATATACTACTTCTACATAATATGCATTTCCACTTTACATAAATCTAGAAAGAATACGTAAAACTATACAAACTTGCAGAAAAGTACAATCTCTCTTGTCAAAGTTTTGACATATCCTATATGTCAGCCTTGAAATGCCTTTCATTTACTCTTATGAAATTGGTAACTTGGATTGCACACTTTACTAAAGTTCTTTTCCTGCTAGTAAATTCTTATTATCTTTCTCCCTTTGGGAGAGTTGTCTATCACTTCATCCTTGGTTTCCATGTTTTCTTTGTCCACTTGAAGAGTAGCCTAAGCTGAAAGAGTTCCACTAGCCTTTGCTCTTAAAA
Organism: Macrobrachium rosenbergii; assembly: GCF_040412425.1. Taxonomy (NCBI): domain Eukaryota; kingdom Metazoa; phylum Arthropoda; class Malacostraca; order Decapoda; family Palaemonidae; genus Macrobrachium; species Macrobrachium rosenbergii. The sequence goes on along the minus strand of NC_089792.1, from coordinate 11,924,939 downwards.
ATTACTTAATACAATAAGCTTATACATTAAGCTTCTACATGTCAAACATCTGCCTCTCTATTTAATTCTTCCAATTAAAGCATTTTATCATGCATAGATATTTTACCTGAAACTCCACAATAAAAACATATTGGGCTTGAAAGAGTTTTACTCACTTCTTCAATAATATGCATTACAGATGTAATGAAAATAATGAAAACCATTGAACTGTCAACAGCTAACTACACTTTTCACTTTTGTGTAAACACAAGAAGAAACAACTGGTCTTGTACTTTTTAGCAAATTTTCTATTTTCCTGTAAACCACATACGTAATGTCTAACACCTACAGTGAGTTTTATTAGAAACTCATTACTGTGTACTCATATAGACACATTTCCAGGTCTTTGAATGTCCTAGACAACACAACCTCAAGTTCAAAGAGTGTGAGCTGTTGTGGAAAAGCATCACCTTGGGCCTTCAGAATCATCGCTCATTTGTCTTTTTTCATAGAATCTGGACAAAAAAAGTGACCAATAGGACAGGTTGGGAGGAAGGAAATCGAAGTATGAGTGGTAGGTTTGTATGAACAACTGAATTTTTGTTTTTAAAAATGTGTAGTTTCATCAACCTTTTCACTCATATATGTCTAATCTCAATTTAGGCGGTAGAATTAAGCTGTTGATTTGACTACAGTGCTAAAGTTAAAAGTATACCTTAGTTTTACCAGACCACTGAGCTGATTAACAGCTCTCTCTGGGCTGGCCTGAAGGATTAGACTTATTTCATTGGCTAGAACCAGTGGTTACCCTAGCAAACGGGACCTACAGCTTATTGTGGAATCCGAACACATTATAGTGGGAAATGAATTCCTATCACGGAAATAAAATCCTCTAACTCTTCATCAGCCAGCTAAAGACTCGAACTCGGGCCCAGTGAGTGCCAGTCCACAGTCCTACCAACTCTCCCAACGAAGAGCTACTACAGTGATAACTAAGGAGTGGAGGTTCTAGGAGTCTTTGGTGACAGAACGGGTCAGGAACCAAGACTAACAGACTTGTTTACTACAGAGTGCGCCTCTAGGATGTAAAATTGGGTTCCCGAAGGTAGGTGGTAAATTGATAATCAGAGCAAGATACTTGCCATGTATACAGTCGTCCCCCGGTATTCGCGGGGGATGCATACCACACCCACCAGCGAATACTGAAACCCCTCTAAAAAACACTTATATCTGCCTGTTTTAATATTTCAAACACTAAATTAAACTATCATCCTACACCAAATATACCTTAAACGATCATCTTACACCAAATATACCTTAAACTATCATCTAAAACACTTTATTATCATTTCAGTCGTCTTACAACACTACTCTTAAAAATATATGGCTTACAGCTAAGTGTGAAAACTATTCAAGTTACCCCTATATTCAGGAACATCCATTTTCTCTAATACAGTATTGAAGCAGTCCCATTTTCATTTTATAGTACATAGGGGAAACAATGGGAATTCACTAGTACAGTTAAATACTGTACAGTACCTAAATATTTAATATGCATTAAAAACATAATTTTATCAATATTTTGGTGTTTACATTTAATATTAATATTTGAAAATTAGTAAATAATTTTTCATTATAAAAATGTATTTATTCATGAAATTAACAAGAAAATACAGTAATTAGTCAATAATTTCTCGACAAAAAAATCTGCAAATTACCAAATAATCCACGAAAAGGTGAGGCCGCGAATCCCAAACCGCAAATAGGCAGGGGTCAACTGTACAAGACAGAAGTGCTAAAAACCATCAAGTCCTGAGGATGTCATGTGCGGATAGATTTGGGTGCAATTAAAATTCTGGTAATATTCAAATTGTCCAACAGCAACAGAAGTCGAAGAACTGATTCCATGAACTTGAACCCTTGCCTGCACTTCACTTTCCATTAAGACCTCACAGACCTTGAGCATAACCTGCTTGAGCCAAAGCGACACCATGTTCTAATAGACATACTTCTTGAAATGGCTTGTCAAGAAAAACAGTAAAAGCAGTCCAGATGAGCTATCTTTGAGATATCTGGTCCTCCTAAAATAGTTCTGACCAGTCACACAAAAAGATCCACTTCACTCCTGCAGACAGCGGATTAGGACGGAATGGGCTTAAGTGGTTTTGACTGCCTGGCATTGGGTTTTCAAAAGAAAGCCAGGTGCTAAAATAAAATCCCCATCTCAAGCCCCGGACAGAAATGAATGACTAAGTGGACAAAAAATGCTACTAAAAAACCCCCTTCTTCAAGAATCAAATGGAACTTACTACTCATCTTGAAGAAACATATGATGGCAATGAGGTTTTAATAAGTGTACATATTCAAATCTAGTGGTAAATTGCAAAAAGAAAAAAAAAAAAAATCTACTCTACTTAGGAAGTCTAAAACAATGGAACCTACCGGGTACTTCTTAAAATACAGAATTAGTTTTCTCATGGTGACGGAAGAAATCCCAACTATTCCACAAAATTTAGACCTGAGATAGGCCACCCTATAGTTCTAAGGGTTTAAACAGACAACTGAGAAACAGCAAAAAGCAAATTATTATGGGGATACTTTAGTGGCATAGCGCAGATGAACCCTCAGTTTGCAGCACCAACCACAGAATTGCTCCCATTTTGTTTGATAGTGATTGGCTGTCAGAGTTCTGCAAGACCTGGAGTGTGGTGGGGTTGTTTCCACTGAAATCACCAGCTTGGAACCTTGCAAGATGATTTTCAGGCTTATATGAAGAAACATTTCCAAGTTCTCACAGAAACTGAGGAAACACAGTTCACACACAAGCTTTTCCCATGCTGAAAGATACCCAGCCCTCTCCAACAAAATGGAGAAGAGACTGGTGAAACATTCCTTTGTCACCATAGTTTCTACAACATCTGAATGATAAAAGCAAAAGAGAGAAAGGCACACACCTCCAGGTTGTCCCATGAAACCATCCAAGCCACTTGATCAGCTTGTGGTTGAAATATGTTCCAAATAAGTCCATAAAAGGTAAACCCCAACATGTATCACAGCACCCATCCAAAAGTATAACTTGCTTTGCTTAACTGAAGCGTTTTGTTACTACGATCTGGTAACAATTTCTATGTCTGCCTCCACACAAAAAGCTTTTAAGCTGTCTATGGATAGCCTGCTAAGTGACTAGACCTTCTGCCTCCTTGAATTTGTAAGCTGACATTGTGGTTGAGGTGTCTGACATAACACCAAGTATTCTTCCTTAGACTTGCTGTGCCAGTGCTTGGAGGCTTGAGATATCCTTGAATTCAAGGTATGTATTTGATTCGCTAACACAAATCCTGTAACATCCAAGTCCTCGTCACTTGAAGGGCTAGTAGGTGTGCTCCCAACCATGGTTTGATACATCCGTAAAAAACCAGACTTCTAGTTAAGGAGGGAAAAGGAGGGCTCCTACTCTCATATGACTGGATCCTTCCACCACAGAAGATACCTTTTAATGGTAGCATATATGAATGTTGTAAGCTGAGTCTTAGCAATAAAATCTATGACAAAGGAGTACTGTATCCTGGTATTCTAATCCACATGTGCTGAGAACCTTGGCAGAGCCTAAGTAGTTCACAGACTATCTAAGAGAGAGCATAGGCATAGCTAAGAAAAATCTGGGAAGGATCCTATTATTAAGCTTTCCAGTTGCTTGCTAAGAGGCACAAGTCTGACGCACAACCCCATACCTTCTTTTTATAGTACAGTAACTGTCACTTTAGAAATGTACCCACACACCACTCTCGTAACTGTCTTGACCTTGTATTCACAGATGTTACATGGATTGTATCTTGTGGGGTAGGTTAGCCAGTGGTCTCATCTGATCATATTCTGATTATGGTTAATATGGAGATGGATTGGACTGTTTCAGATGTTAACTTTTCATGGAAAGTATACTTGAAATCCAGGGCTAACTGAGATGGTATTCACAATGATCTTATTGAGTGTAGTTGGAGTGATATCTACATTAGTCCAAATATTACTGAACGGTTGAACAACCATCTTAGCACCATTATCAAGAGAAGAAGCCCTTCTAAAATCACCAAGTTTTGTCTTATGCCATGGCTTAATGTTGCATGTCAGCTTGCCTACCATGAAATAATATGGAGGAGCAACTAATCAGACTTTTTGTGGGGTAATTCCATTAAGCTTAAAAGTCAAGCTAAGGTAGTCTATATGACAGCTAACAAACCTTTGGAGTTGATTCTAGCATGTCTCCCTTTGTAGAAGCTGATGGAACTGCTGTTTATTACCCTAAACAGAAGGCAGAACTTTTGGCTCATATCACTTTAGTCTTGCCTCAGCCATGCTTTCCTGAACCTACATTGTGTTCAATGGCCTTCAGATCTAGAAGAAGCCAAAACTTTGCTTCTGGGGCTTGACAGTTATGGTGGCATAAACCACAAAGGGATCTTTCTAATATTTTTTTTATTAAGGCTACTGATTTAATTACTCCTGAGAAAGCTTGCAAGTTTTCTGTTTGGAGGAAACGAAACACTGCTGCATTACCTAAAAAACTAAGTTCTTCTCATGCCCAGAATACTGTATAAGCCAATTTCAATTGCCTCCTGTCTTATCTAAGGTTTTTGAGATATTGCTCTCTAAGTATATTTGTAGGTTTGTTGAAGATAACAACCCACTACTAGCTCTAACATTTGGGTTTTGTAAAGGCCTTGGTACTTGTGATGCACTCTCAACATCTACAGTCTTGCAGAGGTGCTCTTCATGAGGGGGCAGAGGTTTAGATTTTAGTGCAGCTTTTGACCATGTGAATCATAAAGCTAAGATTATTGGTTATAGATGTCTCTTTTACTTTTATTCTAAATTAATTTATAATAGGCAGAACCCAAAGGGTCTACGTTTAATGGCCAGTATATTAGCTTTAGTAATCATCATTTCAGGTATTCCTGAAGGTAGTGTTCTGCAACTTCACTATTTATTAACTATACTAGTTACATGTGGCAAGGTCTGGAGAACAAATTAATTGCATATGCCTGTGATGACTCTTCTAGCTGCTGTTCCTGGCACTTTTTCATGAGTGGAGTAGGCTTTGGAACATGAAACAACTAACCTCCTCATCTAAGTATGACTTGACTCACATCCCATTGAAACAATACTGTTTTAAATGTCTGTAGACTATATTAACATTTCAAGCGAAACGTTAGACAAGAAATTAACTTTTGAGTAGTTTATATGTAATATTCCTTCCTGTATCTCATAAAGTTGGTGTCTTAGAGGAATGTTATCGAATGTTTTGTGTCGAGGCTGTTGTATCTAAGTGTTTTAGCTCTTTTCTTCTTCCTTGTTTGGAGTACTATTCTCCATGGTGGTCTTCCAGTGCTGATTCCCATCTCAAACTCTTAGACAAAGTTATGTCATCAGTCAGGTTTACTTAGCCAACTCTTAATGATGACTTGTGGCCTACACATAAAGTCAGTTCATTTTGCTTGTCATATAAGATGTACAACAACAACAAACATCCACTGCACTCTTCTTTACCTGACCTAGCTGTTTTTGCTCACAACACCAGGCAAGCTGCTGCTACAAACAGTGAGTCACACTAGTACAGGCAGTTTACAACAGGGGTTCCGTTCCTACACCACGTCGTAAGCCGAAAATCGTCGTAAGCAGAAAAATCATCAAAAATCGTCAAAAGTCCAAAGAAAACCTTACTTTTAATGCTTTGGGTGTATTGAAAATGATGTAAACTGCATTTATGTTCAGTTTTTCATAAAAAAAAAAAAAACCTCCAAATTTTGATTATTCTGCCGTTTGTATACATTTCTTCCGTCAGATCAGCGTCACATGCGTCGTAACCCGGGAACATGCGTTGTAAGCCAGGAAATAATTTCTGATGAATATATTTGGAAAGCATCGTACCCTCGGAACGTCGTAAGCAGACCCGTCGTAACCTGGGGACTGTCTGTATCCAAATAATAAATTTTATTATGAAAATTTATATTACTGTATTTGGGATGAAACTGTTAAAGTTGGCCAATTCCCACACTGAGAAGAGGATGGTGGGTAGTGCAGCTAGACCAAATCAGCTCAGCCACTCGAGTTAAAGGTTTCTTGCATGAAACCCAGAACATTCTTATCTGATATGGAATCCTTTCTGAATCTTACTGCCGCCAGAAGTTAAATTCTATGCAGGGGGCAAGGCTCTCATACATGTGCAGCGAAGAGCAGTCTTGCAAGAAAACCGCTTCAATTCAGCTAGACTGAAACAGATGCCAGTGCGAGGGGACCCCTGTGCCTGGGTCCATAAGCCCTATAAAATGAGTCATCATTAAAAATAAATACCTTTATGATATAAAGGTACGCCCTTATACAATATAGCCTATGTACAGTACAGGGTACTTACATGCTCTCAAATACTAAAACCTGGGATTTAAAACAAAGATTCAAAAGACTGCTCTTTCCTCAGTTCAGGAAAAGACTTTACCAGCTACTAGTAGTGGACTGAGGGTTTTACTGTTTCAAACATGATTCTGCATACTTAAGGTATTGAATGGCAGAACCAAATTGCACTTCTACTGCACTGTATCAAACCCATCCTCATGCGACAATTGTCATCACACTAAATGAGGTAGCAACAGCACTCGACTATGAATATTTACCTTCCAATAAAGGTAAATTGTATGGAGCTAGTTTTCAAGCACTAGCCCAATCAAATACATCACAAGAAGACCTCGAGTTCTTGACAAAAGATATTCTAGGTTTCTAAAACCAAAAAACAAAAGGTTA
>NC_089792.1:11838214-11917671 GCF_040412425.1 Macrobrachium rosenbergii | reverse complement strand
GAATAAAGTGCGGACGGACAGACAAAGCCAGCACAATAGTTTTTTGCACAAAACTAAAATTGCTAGGAATGATAAAAATAGAGTCCTCTAACTACATAACTGATGCATCTCCTCTGATGTACTTATTTAAAAATCACATCACTTAAATTTGCTTAAATAAAAATTCTAAGTAACCTTGAACTACACAGAGGAAGTTTTCTTGTCTTAAAATATATAAGCCACTTTTTCTGTCTAAGTGATATCGCTTTAATCTTCACAGCAAAGCATTTTTTCTTAGTAAGAGAAAATTACTTAATAGCATATGCAGTGTTGCCTTCAGCTCAAGCATATCTTAAAAAAAAAGCTTCAAGCTCAACATCTTTTTGTTGATAAAGAACTAGGTATTGTTGGTTAGAATTTCTATATCCACAAAGATAAAGTTTTTTAGAATAATGCTTCCAGATAATTTGTACCACCACATATTTGGAATATTATCTTCCTGGATGGATGTTAGATATCAGTAGCCCCAGGCAGGATCTTAGTCTTCTGGACAAATTGCTCCATGTAATAGCTTTCTTTTTCCCTTGTTGCAAGATATGTTTAAGTATCTTGTGTTTTCACTGCTGGCCCAGCCACCTCTGCACTTAGTGCAATCTTTGCATCTGGCGATATTAGAATTCATATTTTGCTGAGGTGGCCAAGTGTTCTTCTTCCTGTGTATTCTAGGGCTGAAGTCTCTCAAATTATTATGGATACTTTGTTCGCATGTTTAGATTTATTTGCTTTTCTGTTTTTTTACTTTACTATACATATCTTGTCCATATCCATCTCTTATTCCACACATGACAATCTAGTCTATGGAAGCTTGCAGTAGAAGGACTTGTTTCAAGTGGCTGTGCTGATCTATTTCAGCTGATTTGGATACTGTACCTCCTACTCATATCTGAAGAATACAGACAGCTGATTTCAACTAGAACCGAGAAATTTTATTCGACCTGGTGGAGGATGTCACTAAAACTAATTTCATAATAAATTTCATGGCCTTATCTGACACACACACACACACACACACACACACGCAGATAAATGAAGACACTGACGGACATCAAGGAAGAGAAAGAGTGGAATGGGCTTTGAAGTTGCCGAGGGAAGTAGACATTACGATACAATCTAAATGAAAAAAAATAGCTCTAAATCTTGAATTAGTGAGAATTACCATAATTTCGACTCAGATAGGATCCAGCGTGAAAATACTTTCAATATGACTTACTCGGTGGGGCACTAAACTCTTTCAGGTAAAAAGGAAATCTGTTTATTGCATATTACAATTTCAGAATCGTCTCAAAATGGCAAAGCTATCAACAACAAAATTTTGCTCCAAGTGAGTATATATATATATACATATATATATATATATATATATATATATATATATATATATATATATATATATGTATATATATTGCTGCATCTTCCAAGCATCCAAGCCACCAGAAGCAATTTAAAGCTGAAAAATAAAACACAGTGTATTTTAGCACTGCCTGGCAGGAGAGGGCAAAGAATATTGGCCCCTCCCTTAATCTGTTAATTCCACTCTGTATATCTCTCCACTTTCTCTTCTCAGACATGTGACTCTGTGGAGCCCTTTGTTTCAGACACGAGGTTCTCAGGAGATTAGGAAAGTGTGACCAGGCAGAATAGAGCCAGTAATACAGATGAAGAAAGAACGCCTGACAGACACCTGGTACTGGAGTTCATAAATGATGCACGCATAGGAAACGACGCAACCTCATCTACCTGTGGATGGCCTCCTAACCCCTGATCAGAAGTCATATGAGGCCTCACTGAAGGAACAAGAGTTAAAGACACAGCTGGACACGAGGCAGAGACACATCTCCCCCTTCCATTCCCGCCTCCTTCCAGAGAACCATGCCCCTACCCCGTGGTCCTATCTTGTAGGGGCCTTGGTATTCTTACCAGTGAAGCCCTATGGCCCTCCTCTGCTGCCATTATCCTCCTTTGAGGCCACCTCTTCTATATGGTAAAGTGATCTGTTTTAATTCTCGTATTAAACTTCCTGTTCATTTCTAAGTGCCAGTATTCCATATTAACCTTGCCTTGTTAGGGTAGTGTTACATAAATGCCTGTGTTTGGATAATTACACAGAATTGTGTGTTCAAGGCTTCTTTGGCACCCTCTGTGCTCGCCTTGTCCTATGCATATTTTACTGTGTCCTTAATGGCTTTTAATTCGTAAATCTCTCCGTTTTAGAGGTTTGTTAGCTTGGTAGAAATCTCTCTTGACTGTGCCTCAGTATCAGCATCGTCACACCGACGGATATATCTTCAAAGTGTTCCCAGTTATAATGAACTTCTCAGGCCTTGCCTGCCAGTTACTTCGTTTCATCTGGTAGTTCATTTCATGCAAATACACGTAATCTTAAACTTATCATGTGTTTACTTACAACTACCTTGTGAGCAGAGCCCTCCAGCTCAGTTAAATTCCCCATTCTTCCTTGTTGTTTTACGATTTTCTGAATCAACAGCAGTCCAGATTTTATACAAATATCGAGGTAAGTAACAGAAATAATTCATTTAGAGCCTGTGGCTCATGATAAGCATTTCCCAGGTTAAATCGTAAATATACACACACACACACACACACACACACACACACACACATATATATATATATATATATATATATATATATATATATATATAATGTTTGCATATACATACATTCTATATATTATGGCAAAATCAAACTATTATAAAAGTGACATATTAGTTCAGTGGACTCATCCCTTTGATTTCTTGTTTCTTGCAGGGAGTGAAATTGCTACGTCAGTGACAGTCTGTGTATATACAGTTCCAACATGGAACTTGAATTAATGGGAAGCTGAAGATTCTTGCATCTGCATATTAGTACCCTTCATTCATGGATGATGCACGGCACAGAATCAGTGTTCTGAGGGTTACCAATGCTAATGCTAAAAAACTGGGATAAATGTAGCACTATCACCGCAAACCTCATCACAATGTATGAACATCTGCAATCTTTGGTATATTGCTGGCACTAAGTGCTTCACCATCTGAGTGCAAAATCACATGGTTTACAGCAGAATGCTACACTTACTGCCGACGATCCTCAAGAACAGACAGATGAGAACAGGTCTGTTATGTACAGTGTCGCTCTTGAAATGCCTCTGTGGCACAGGCGAGGCATGGAACGGAACAACCTGTGAAAAGAGTGACTCAAAAGTATGATTCAGATTTGCTGGGCCTGTGGAGCTTTGACAATTTCCACAACGTTACCATAGGTGAAGTTTGTCAGAGAAAAAGTGTAGAGATTGATGTAGAGCAATATCTCCCGTCATTCAAGTGATTTATGCATAAGTGATGCTGGCGAACTAGTTGTCAGTCTGTATAAATCTGGAAATTACCTGTTTCGAAGACTATAAACTACCTGCAGTGAACCTATTAAAGTCATTGCTGGATTGCATGGAACCTCCGACGGTGCCAGCTGTTGCCCACACTGGGACACTCGCTTGATCTTCATAGCAGCTACTGGTCACTGAAGCTATGACTTTTCACCAAAGTGATGGTACAAAAATCAGGGCTTAATGTGGCCTTCAAGGAGCGCTATTTCAGAGACGAATATCTCCTGCACAGACATGGAAAAATTATCAATGCTTGAACTCAACCATGAAGAGGTGATGATGCACATTAATGCCAATGCAGTGTGCATGATCTGCGTGGACTCCATCTCTTTGCATCGATAGTGTGGCATTCAAGGGAACTTCTGCATAGGTGTCAAGAAACAAGTGAACAGACTCCTGTATACCTAGCCAAATTTTGCATCGGATCTAGAAAAGGACCATCAGAAGCAGTGTTTAGGCAAGACTTGCATCCAGAAGTGCTGCTTAAAAATGATACTTTGACCAAGGCTGCCAGCTGTACCCAACGATAATATCACAAATTACCCCAACCATTGTTTTGACCCCGAGCAACTGGAGCCTGCCATCAGGCAGAAAATCTGGCTTTTTGTGTACAGTGAACCCTTCTGCGATGAAAAATATCTGCTGGTGCCTGATGAGAATGGAGAAAACGAATTCAAAATACTTCAGACTGGTACCTGTATAAGCCTCATTACCAGAGCATTATCCTCCGACAAAATACTGTGTGGAATCCACCTGGGAGATGAAATCCCAACATGGCTGTTTTGCATGCAACAGGACCCTTGCTATGAATTACAAAAGCCTCTATCCATTCCTCGTTATATTTCAAAGTTCCTGGGGATTACCCTGTTTGTGTATGTGTATTCCAGATATGCATGCCAAAGTGCACCAGGAAATGCGTTTCATCTCATGTATCTGCTTTGCTGATTGCTTTCATCACCCTCTTCATAGTGCACCAGTTCTCGCAAAAAGTGAACACCTTCGGCTGCAAGTTCATGAGTAAGAAAATTGCAGTTTGTCTCTCTTAAACAGTAATTGCTTAGGACAACATTTCCATTTCCCAAACTCAGCAAAGAATTCATAGAATTGCCTTACAGAGTCCTGTGGTGTATTTGTAACAGCTTTAAGATAATTTTTGAAAGAAGACATGTATATAAGTTAGTGAAGGAATATGGGTTTACAAAACCAGCCAATTAAAGATGCATACATCTAATGGCAAACTTAGCTTGAAGAATGATGTACAATTACCTCGCTGACAGTGGATTTTCTTCCCGAAAGAAATAACTACTGAGCAGTAAACCATGTATAATATTGAAGTTCATGCAGTTGCCTTGTAATAAAATCTCAATCTTTGCAGCGTCAGTGATGCAGTTAAAGCTTCTTGCTGCTTTCTTCTGAAGCAATGTCATGTGCTTCGATATATGGTGGACTCTCAGGTAAGTTCCTTCACTTTTTGTTGATTAGTAGAGTGACTGGATTATTGTTATTATAATTGATATTATCATTTTACTATTATTACTACCTGTTAGAAAACCTCCTGGATTCATTGGAAAATCTATAAATCTTCCTTCTCTTGAGTAATGCCAAGAGGCCCCCCCAACCAAAAAGATAAAATTTATAAATAGTTATGATTCTCAGTGTATGACAATTCCAATAGTATCTTATTTTTATATTTTTGGATTTACACTTTCGGAAGAGTTTAACTAACATCCACATTCATGTGCTTGCAATACATTGCATAGGTCAAGTTTGAAAATGATAAAATTTGAGAGCTTCCTCAAGTAGCCAGCTTCACCAGTAATAACAATTTATTAGGTAGCCTAAATGAAAATCAAGGCGTAGGCGTAAGGACAGTTTTGAGGACAACTGCAAATGTGGGTTCCAGTGCGTCAAAAAAGCCCCAGTATTTTCCAAAAATTAGCCGGTCCCTCGTTCCATTTTTGGTAACCCAGACAACCATTCAAGCTCTAATTCCCGATTGACGCCTGTCATAAACATGTGGTAACTCATCGCACTCACATCACAAACAGGTTGAATACAGGTCAGTGACTTGTTACAAACAGGTTGAACACAGGTCAATGACTTGTTACAAACTGGTTGAACACAGGTCAGTGACTTTTTACAAACAGGTTGAACACAGGTCAGTGACTTGTTACAAACAGGTTGAACTGACTAGTGCTACGTACGATCATAGGGCATTTGCCTCAGTGTTCGTTCTCCACTTGCAGCCACTGATTTGGTTTCAACCTGTTTTTGATATATATGCGAGAAGTTGCCGACGCGTGTTTATAGCATGTTTTACAAACTTGTTGCCTGAGGAGCACACAGCAACAGCACTAGAATAGTGGAGACACATGAAGGGTCGAAACACATATGATTAAACTTTCTGAAAATGCAGTTGACAGGGATGAGTTTGGAATAATAAAGAACTTGGTATCGACGAAAGAGTGGATAAAATGCCACACAAAGGTTGCAGTTCTAATTCTTTCGGGGAGACGGGATGAAATTTGCACATTCGATTCAACGAACATCACGGGGCGTACGATTTGGGTCTGAAAAATATATCAATCAGTCAAAATCAGCTGGGATCCCAGTCACAGGATTCACGGGAAAATTCAAATATAAATTACAGTAACTTTGTGCTACATAGTCTCATTAATTTTGTATTGAGATTTGTAACTGGAATGGAGATGGAATATAGTGCCAGGCCAAGGCCAAGCACTGGGACCTATAGAAGTCATTCAGAGCTGGAAAGGAGAATTGAGATTAGGTAGGTTTGAAAGGTGTAGCAGGAGGGAGGTGCCCAGCAAGATGGAAGAAATATAATATGAATGGAGGTACAGTAAAGGGAATGAAATGGGTTGCAGCTAGGGGCCAGAAGAACACTGCAAAGAACCTATAATAATACCCCACAAGTGCATCGGTGAGGAGTGCACTAAACGGCCTCACACCCCTACCAGGAGATTTGTAAGTAGCCATTCCTTTTTGCCAGTTTAGAAAAATTCTTGTATGATAAAATAAGGTGATAATACATAAATGATACAGATTATGAAAACGAGATTATGCATTTTCTTTTGCGATAAAACAGGCGAACGATTTCGCATTGCAAGCTCGTTGGGCGCCTGTAATCAAGTTATGCAGTTGCCAGATTTTCTCGCCACCATCAAGCGGTTTCCTGTTTTCCGTGACCATACTGCCAGGTTTTGCTAATGAACTCCGGTCTACTAAAGCGCTCTTATGCCAGCTTTATTGCTCGAATAAGTGATTTTAACGAAGTTCCAATGACCCACAAGTTTTATACGTAACTTTTTGGTGGAACGTTGCTGTCATGGATTCTGCGTGCATGATCTTTGCGGCCTCTCTTTTTTTCACCTCAAATTGCAACATCATGCGTCATATTTTTTATATCAAATTTGATGTATTACCACACTGTGCGGCATTATAGTCTATTAAGGAGGTTCACTGAAAAACTGGGTTTTGAAAATTATAAATAGTCCATGAACTGGTGGCTTTCGTTCTTGCGTGAATGATTCTGCAGGTTCAGGTTCTGAATTTTCGGCAGTGGAACAAACCTTTAATATTTGAAGCTCAAAACGTTTTATTGATTGCATGATGGTAACACACTAAGACCTGAAACTGTGTAAAACTGGATCGGCATTTGCTCAGATATCGAGCAAACGCGCTTGGTAACTTCTTGCTTGCTGGAACTGGAAGTCAAAATATGAAGTCAGTTTGTCCCCAACTAGCTAGACTTCTATTTTATTCTTTTTACTGCGAGATTCGTGGTCAAAGTGCCTTTGGGAGTTTTTATATGCCTTCTGAACCTACTCCCCGTTTAGGAACCACGCAAGCACACGCAGCGACTCTTTTCCAGAAACCTGGTCTTTGTTCTAGACAAGATTTGGGCTTAATTAGACAGCAACAGGAGATCCTTGGCCAAATTTATTCTTTGAAATTTAATGGAACTGTGCTTCCAAAAAATTTAATCACGTTAAGTGACTTTTTTATTAGGATAAATGGGAATTTGATCAATGCTTTTCCTTGTATTTTGAACATAGGACCCTCTTCTCACTTTAGTTAATTGGAATGTGGTGATGACTGATCCCATTTTGAGTGATGCAGAACTTGTTCGGTGGGTATGTCTTCAGAGGCAGGGATTGAGTGGATACTGACAATCGTGTATATATATATATATATATATATATATATATATATATATATATATATATATATATATATATATATATATATATATATATATATTACAATTAGGCTTAAATTCCTTATTAAATGCTCCCTATAAACAATTGGTGGGTTATGAATATTGTCAGTTATAGTCAGTTGATAAATCAATGAAATATGAAGGGACACTGATTTATTAAAATTATCAAATTACAAAACATATTTATTCCTTAACTTCTGTACGCTTTGCTTATTAGTACAAATTTTCAGTGTCAAAGTCGACATTTAAAAGATTAGAATCAAAGTCTCAATTATCACCTTGGTTTTGAAACCCACCACTCAAAAAATTGGTTTTACCAGTACACACGTGCGTAGCTTTTTAGCTATCGTGGTTTATCATGTATTATTCATAAGATCTCATGAGAGAGAGAGAGAGAGAGAGAGAGAGAGAGAGAGAGAGAGAGAGAGAGAGAGAGAGAGAGAGGACTGCTGCTCATCAATTCTGCCTATGTTTACCAGGGTTATTTACTGTTTACTAAGTATGGCTCCCTCGGGTATAAATGCAACCGCAAAGGAACACTCAACGAGTAATCTACCTTGCCTAAGCATATTTACTAACAACCTCACGTCCTTAAATATAATACATGAAAAAGAGGCTATGCTTTCTTTTTTTAAATGTCTTCTCCTCCCGTAACTCGTTTTACAGGTATTGTTCAGAACCTTGAGAGTTAACTGAATGCTTAATCATCTTAATAACAATAGTGGTGATTAAGATCTTGCCCGTCTTGTGGTGACCTTTAATATTTTGATTGATTAGTTTTTTTTAAGACTGCATGCACTAAAATATACAGGAGTTGACAGAAGGCCTGCTTAATTTGAGGTATAAGAATTTGTTATGCTCTGTCTGTTAGCTTGGTAAAGAGCTTTGCCAGATGAGATCTTTCTTTTAGATTCAGAATCTCATATTTTCGTTTTTTTTTAAGGGCAGCAGTAAAGACACTGCAGGCGTGTTTGGATTAAGATAACAAAGCTTGACCTCTCACTCTGAAAAATCTAAACTAAGCAATTAAAAACAGAAAAATTAAATAAATGCAAACCAAACGCTTATAAAATTATCATAATTTAACACCCTGCGCTTTTTCCTCATTCATCATCAGTGTTTCGGGATTGGAACGAGCGTATAAACTCTCATGGCAAAGTTCAAGGTCTGAATATGACGGGTAATGAAAAGGAAAAATCTTACCGAGTATAATGTCCCGAGAGATTATGGATGGGACTGAATTTTATGTTAACCAAAAATTAGATAATTCTTACACCTCCCAAACCCCATTATGCATCAAGGCTGAAAACTTGGGCCGGTTCTCTAATCTAGAATACTTTTAAAGGAAGTTGTGGGCGAAGCAAGGACCTCTCCCAAGCTGCAAATCTTTCCGGGCTTAGTTTTCTTCAGCTGGAGTCAAATAAAAAATGGTTGTCGGGATGTGACAGCGCATTATTATAGTTGTACCTGAAGAATGAACGATATTCTTCACTGCAAAGGTGGCCCCGATACGTAGAAAGTATACTTTTTTTTTCAACCAGCCAACTATTTGCGTCCAAATTCTCAGATCTGGAAAAGTGTCTGGACAGGTGGCCCTTTATGATAGATTAGTCTGACAATATTTGTGGGCTAGCGATGAACACATAATGGATTTACAGGTAAGAATGGCAGTGCGATTGTAACTGAACAACGGAGGAAGTAAACTAACTAGTCGGTTTATGCAAAAACACCGTAACGATATCCTATCAGGTTGCCTTTGCTCTGCATTTTGCCGGAGCAGGACTAGACTAGCCGCTTTCGTTTTGTGAGGTCTGATGCTCCCAATGTTTCTTAAAGCGGAATTTTGCTTGCCCGGTAAATCTCCCCCTTGTCAGGAGATTTTTGAAAATCTTTATCAGTTTTCCTTGAGGCCAGTTGTTTTTTTTTTTTGGGGAGAGTTCAGGCAGAATCTGCACCAGCAGACTTGTTTATGTAGATGGCGTGAGAAGGGGATGCTAAATCACTTCTGTCTTGGTTATGTTAGTGAGTTAGAAATGGGTTTTTAGAAAGCATTTCTTATTGATAAATTATGATAATAAATTATTATCATAATTCATCATAATAAATTACCATCATAAATTATGATAATAATTTGTTTAATTCTTAGTGAATGGACATTTCTCTTGGGGCAAGCGAAGTTGAATATTCAGTCCCGTCTCCAAAGTATGAGAGACAGGTCAAAATGGCAAAATGCTGGTTTTTTTATCGTTTTTATTAAATGACGCAACTGTGAAAATAAATGAATATATTATACCAAAATTGATCGTGGAGGGTCCAATTAACGATCTTTTATGCCGAATGCCTCTGATCTTAAGTATATCTTGTGTAGATAACATGGCTACGTACTTATAAGATTTGACTCAGTAGACAAAGAAGTGACTTTTAGTTGTTTCATGGCTATTTTTTTGAAAATATGGCTACCGCTTGCGAAATATGCCTGCAGGTTTGAAGAGCCTTTTTCAAAGTCATGCTATTACGTAAGCAAAACAGACAGCGCTGAGTATACGCACGCCCATCTTCCACGAGGTTTGTGAATCATTCTGCGTACTGAACTCGTCCGCAAAGTGATGCTGTTGAGAAGCAATACTGAATTTCATTCGCTGTTCATAGATAGTCATTCTCTCTCCCGTTGATATATGAACTTTCATTCTTTTCGAAAAATGAAATCATACCTTCTTCATATGTCATTGTATAGGTTCTTATATTAATTCTTTCGTGAAACAGATGAAGCAAATCCTGGTTCTTATACTTGTTCTCAAAAGTTTACAAAGCTCAACAGGAAGTTTAAAACTCAGCAGCCGCGTCGCTCAGGTTTTTTTGTTGAACAAATTTAACAAGTGGATCCCAAAGGTTACTCGAATGAATTGCAGTTTTTGAAGCTCATGTCCCCCCGGGATATAGAAGTAAAAAAATGAAGCAAAATAATAGGACAAGCACTACCTAGCTTCCCAGATGAGCAGTGCCTTGCAAGTAAAGAAAAGATAGAAACACTTCAAATTCTACATCATTAATGTTTCGACTTAATTGATGGCTAATTCTTCAAAGGTACTGACACATTAGAAGATTCTTACCAGCTTTGCTTCAGCAGGAAATCATTGTTTTCGTAGACCTATTCACGAGGAATATCGATTCTCTGGGATTCTTTTCTGTCACAGAGGCGTTTTCGTTTATAGCCTTACAGTGGTAGCTTTTGTTTTTTCTTGTATGACCAAACTATGCTCGTACAGCCTACAACCTTTGATCTTCATGCCCATTGGTAGCGATGGTATCAAGCAAGAACTAGTTCTCTGTGGTGGTTACTGCCTACAGTGAACCTTGGCGATGCTTTGCAGGTGGGACTCATATTCTTCGCAAAGTCCCATGTTCCTTTCGTCCTAACAACATTTGCTTTGTGTTTGTGGCTTTATAGCCATTCCATCTTGGCTCTTCCCATTCAATTAAACTTCTTTACAATTTTTTTGCCCAAATTTCAGGCCTCTTCAAGAAACAGACCTTTCAGGAGAAACTCTTTGATGGTCTGAAAATGTGTCACTGCCAGGTTAAACAAATAATAATAATAATAATAATAATAATAATAATAATAATAATAATAAAAATAATTATGAAAGCTTGTTTCCACAGTCTAATAGACCACACTGAAATATGCTTCCTTTCCGTTATTCTTTAATCTCTTCTTGATATACATACTCATCACTGACTTGAATTCTCGCTTTTAATTCCAGACACATATTGCACAGCTCCTATAGTTTTAGACAGCCATTCTACTTCCAATTATATTTTATAACCTAAGCCCTAGAACGGCGGACTCAGCACGAGCCTTAGCAACTGCGCGCACTTTGTTTTGACTAAAGCTGGAAAGATGACTCGTTGATAGCTAATAGTTTACTAGTCCTGTTTACCGTAATTACAGGAATGTCCTGTCTTTAATAAAAGGAGTGATGCTAACATATAATCACCATGTAAATCACGTATAAACAACAAATAAAAATGAATCATATAAGCGAACAAAGGGACATAAACTTGAACTTGGGTTGAATGTAGAGATACTATCATTCCCTCAACCCTGGTGTTTTGACAGTTACGCAGGTGAGCTGTCTACATTCTCTAGTTATCTGTTACGGCTGAATGGACCGTAGTCGTATGGTTACGGCTGTGTCAAGACTGTATTTTGATATGATTTAAACCCCCCTTTTAGCGCGTTAACATCCCTTTTGACGCATTAACATCCCCTCAATACTGAATGATACTATAATGTACAGTCTTCTCAAGCTCCACGATTTTTACTAGATACCCTTCATTCGCCCTTCATCCCGCCCGAGCATTTGAGCATCGCTATAGGTTTCTTTACCCCCTGCCTCGATCTTACTGCGCTTTTGTTTTATTTTCCTTTTTTTTTTTTTTGAAGGGTTAGGGATTTTGGACTTAATACTTTTAACATCACGTCATTTTGTAAGATTACTGTGTTTAACAATGACTTTTCAGTTTTCCTTGCTAGATATAAATGGGTATCAGTTTGGTCTGTTTGACAGGCTTTAAGACTAAAGTGCAGTTTGTTGCTACTGGACTGAATTCGATGTATTAATCCCCTAATACAGTAGCATCCCGAAACTGTAACTCCTCCCCTCGGAATATACAACGTCAAAAAACCGCCCCACACCCCAACGTTTTTTTTCTTCTTAATCCTGCGTCAAATTTTGCTCGTCATGCACAGACTGTGATGCGGTCACGTACTTTTCTGTTGGACAAAACCACTATTTATGTCTTTCCTTTTTTTTTTAACTGGCAGGTCTTGCGGTGGTCACACACACAGTTAAAAAATAAATATGAATTAAGGAAGTTCGATAAGGATTTACGTTTACACCGAACTGCATTTCATAATGCACGCTGTAATTTTCCTTGTCTGTCATTTCCTAGTGTGGTGTAAGCCACTCATTTTTGTAATTCTCTGGTAATAATACCTTCATGCGTGATGATGTTAAAATTACGGAAATAAAATGATTGGGAATGACTGAGTCTAACAAAACTTATTCACGACAATTCACATACATATGCATACGCATACACATCTCTCTCTCAGTATAGAGTAGAGTGTATATATATATATATATATATATATATATATATATATATATATATATATATATATATATATATAGAGAGAGAGAGAGAGAGAGAGAGAGAGAGAGAGAGAGAGAGAGAGAGAGAGAGAGATTTGTGTGTGGTATTGTCGTGAATAAAGTTTCTGTTAGACTCAGTCATATCCAACCCTTTTTTTTTTGCATTTTCAATAACAGCATGCATGACGGTGTTTTACCAGATAATTGCAAAAATAAATAACTGCACTAGGAAATGACAGACAAAACAAATATATATATATATATATATATATATATATATATATATATATATATATATATATATATATATATATATATATACGCACACATGGATGCGTGTTCGTGTATATAGGTGTGTAAGCTTTGAATCGTTATTATTATTATTATTGACGTAACGTTCTGTTAATTCCCAAGTCTGTTTAAAGTAAGGCACAGAGTCCCAAAGATCTTTAAAATTATTCCCATAAAAATAAAACTGACGAAATAATGGGTGAAAACAATGAACGATTGAACGTGGTTTTCACAAGCACCTCATATATTCGTGTAGGACCCGGCCCTGTTCGTAGTCCCAAATACCTGGGAAATATCAAAGGTTAAGGTCACGTCAAAGACGTCCTCCTATTCTTCTTCTTCTTCTTCTTCTTCTTCTTCTTACATGAACAGGTAAGACTCACTTAAACGATACTTGAATTACTTCTGTAAGTGTCTTCGATTTTATTCTAAAAAATGGTAGGATAGATCGACGTTCTTATTCGCAATATTTTGCTAAGTCATCGATCTCCTTTATTTAGACTGATACGCAACATACAGCTTTCAAATAACATTAAATAGAAATAGAAAATTACGAAAAAGTCGATAGCACGTGCTGAGTTCAGTAGTTTAACGAGAGCCCCTTAAACAAAAATAAAGAAAAACAGGTTTATGTCAAGGCGAAGGGGAAAAACAGAAACTTATAGAAGATCCCATCCCAGATAAATAAGACCAGCGATCATCTCCCTCCATTCACGCTGTAGTACCAGAGGTGCCCTTCTTCATACTTGGCAACGGTTTATAGGTGACCGACGGCTATGTTCGCGGGGATTTTTGGCGGGATTTTTTTCGCTGCTCTCTGGGGCTGATGGCTGGGGTTGGGTCCGACTTACGTAAAGGGGATGGAATGCGAGCATTTTGCACTAATCACTCTACGATATATGCATGATGATAGCACTTTTATACACGATGGAGCATTGCATAATAGGGCCTTCGTCTGAACGGGTGGATAGTTATTGTTACCTAAAACGGGCAGCATCAACTGTTTTGTTAAAAACAAGACACTCTTGTGGCTAAGGAGGTTTTGTCTATTGTTGATATGCTGTACTTAAAATCTTATTTAGGTACTATTCTCTCTCTCTCTCTAAAACACCGGAAAGACCGTGGGCAGCTAGGCTATTAAACACACTATTTGCATCTTCACAATTTTGAAACCAAGGAAAATAATTCCGTTCAAAGATTACCATTTCAGAAAAGAATGAAGTCATATTACGTTGTTTTAGAATTTTTATCAACTCTAGTAAAGAACGATTAAAGCTTAACATATTTGTTAAAATTAGATACCAGGTGTTCTTAGTACTAACAACAAATAAACATTGTTTCCATCAGAATCAACGCTGTCAAGTCATGTAAGTTCAGGGACGATTTATGCGAATTGTACGTCATATATGCTTAAATCTTCTATATATTGATCGCTCTTACCGTGTTTTTCCAAAGAAGCTTAGATTTTCTATTCAGTTAATCATTATTGTTTTGCTTATGCAGAAAATGGGGTATCTACTTTTCGAGAGTTCCTTTCAGCACAACACCTATCTTTAACTTAAAAGTTGATGCCTCTATGATGACACGTTGCAAAAAAGGGACCAGCTTTATTTAGTCTATACCAACAGTCGAGTTTCGACAGTGCCGCCCTGTGTAACCCTCCCTGTTATTTCTTTCATTTCTTTTTCCTGTCTAATAAATTATCCCTTCTTTCTGCACTTCTTCTTTTACTTCTTTCAAATGAACTCCCGTATTCTTTGGAAGCCTGAATTTTCACGTCACTGTCGCCTGTGGCTTGTTCCATATGAATAATAAAAACTCTGAACGAAACTTCTGTTTGTTTCAGGGAGCATGCGTCTGGGCCCAGAACCAAGCGAGCAGTCCCCGACTTCGATTCAGGCTCTCTCCTCTATTCCTGGGATGTCCTTTCGTCATTGCCGTCATCTCTGTTATTATCGACTCGCTCCCGGAAGACATCGAAGTTATCAGGCCCAGATTTGGAGAAACCACTTGTTGGTTTGACGGTAAGTGGAGTTATTTTTGCGACGAGTTTCGTCCGGGGGATTTTCCTGCACGTGAATCCTGCCCCAAGTGTAAATGCGGAGTTATCCGTGATGCTTGGTTCATTTTAATTAACATTATACGGATTCTGATTAAATAGCCAAGGGGCAAACTTATAACAGAAAGTTTCTGTGTTACGAATAAATGTTAATCTTGTACACTGCATATAATGTCCTGCAATTTGGCGCTTTCCATACCAGAACAGCAATTTTTAGACTGTAGAACACACATCTCTTGGGCTGATCTAGTCCTCATCATTGTGCTATGCCATTTCCTTGACGTATGTTTGCTTGAGACCAACAAAAAGATTTTCCCATATTATTGTTGTTACAATGTTTGAATAAAATTTGAAGATTCATAATGAATGCATGTATGCTTAATTCATTTGACAGAAGTATTCTTATTCAACTCTGAATACCCTTGAAGAAGTGATAAGCAACATTTCATTCAGTTCACTGAATTGCATTAAGATTATTTTTACCAATTCCTTCGACGATTGACAGGAGAAAGACATTCGGAAATATATTTGACCGACCAACACTAGCCTGTTACGGATATACAGTATAATTCTTAAAGATACACGAACAATTTGTTTCTTTTCACCGAGTTTGATGGCTTCCGCCGGAACAACATTTGACGCATCAGTGAAAATGTTGTTCACGCCTGAATTCTTTTGGTCCTCAAAGGTCTTCTGTAATTCTATGCTGCTTTTTCTTTGATCTGTCCTTTTTACTAAGCATTTCAAAAGTAGCACAGGTATTTTAGCTGGCTTCATAATTCTAATAAATTTTTTTTACGTCTTTATTAGAGCTTTTATTTGAACAGCAACAACTAAGTGCATTAAAAGGATACACAAACACACACACATATATACTTGTGTATATATATATGTATGTATGTATAATTTAAAAATCTTAGTTGTTGCTGTTAAATTAAAGCCTAAAAAAAGTTTAAATCTTGGTGTGTGTGTGTGTTTTTTTAAATGAAACAGCATCATATGCGTATTCAAGATTCAAATTTGCATCATGTCTCATAACCAACCTTTTTTTTTTCGCAAAGGTGACCAAATATTATTCAGTAGTACTTAACTGTTTATTGACAAGACGCCGCCAACATTAAACCTACATCTGTTAGTTTCATGGATACTTATAAATAATAAATATAATACGCCCACTTACCGTGCTGTAAGAATTAAAATACCGTTTTTTTGGAAATATATTAAAAACGCTAAAATTCACTACAGCTTCAAGACCAACTATAGTCTCCTCTTCAGGTGATCACAGTGATTTTCATGTTTCTGATATATTTCCAAAACTGCTGGGTTTTAATTTACTTTAAGCAGCTTTACTTATCTAACTGGATTACCGCAGTGACGTAATACCTTAAATAATATTGGTCTGTAAATGAATATCAGCGCTTTCGTGCTTATACTAACCACACTGCCATTAGAAAGTCATCAGCGGCACCACGCCAAGACTGATTTCTAGATTTCACATTTACTTGGTGGCTTTCATATTTCCCAGGTAGAGAAGCTGTAAAAATGTATATATTATTCATTATTATTTTCTGCAGCATTCATAAAATGTGAGGCGTTCCTTTTCAAATCTGCTTTTCATTCATTAATGATAACTAGGAACTACAGGAAAAAAACTGTTTGAAAATCCAATAAGTACGGTTTAGTCTAATTTCTTTTATATAGGCATTTATTTATTTGTTATTTTCTATGCAGCATTCATAAAACGTGAGGTGTTCTTTTCTAAACCTATTTTTTATAATTGGATAAATAGGACCCCATAAATCGAGTCAAAGCTGTCAGTGCACCTCACGGGTGCATCTTCATATTTATTCACTTGTGTTTGTATTTTGCACTATCTCCATATCTGTACTACCTTGCATTAGACATTGCTTTTGTTGCACTGTACCATGCCGATGCCTCATATCATGATGCTGATATTTAACGTGATGCTGGCTTGTTTTTTCCTTTCTCTCAGACTCTTATTCCTTTCTTTATTTGTTTCATTTTTACTTCTGATTTTATATGTATTTGATTTGATTTTCTTTCTTCATGGCTACAGAATGCATATACCTGCACTTTTGTTGAATCTGCACCCTTTCCTTCTCTGCTTCGCATATTTGGATGTAGATCGCTGCATTCAACGTCATAGTTGTCTAGATATGCACTATTTGCCATAAATCTCATAGTTGTGACATATCTGGGATGTTTGTAGTGACATCTTTCACTGAATCTGCAGTTCTCTTTTCAAAGAGTGACTATGTCTTTCTTTCTTTTTTTCTGCTCTTTCCTGTCAGTATGTATATTTGGGTATAACCTTCTTGGGATTTTATTTTGGGTTGCTTCAGTTTATTTCTTTGTATGTATGTTGTTGTATTGCCTCATACGTAGAGTCTATGAGTTTCTCCACACTTGTCCTGTTCTTTGTTTTCATTATTGTTTTCTATCTCTTCTATTTCATTTTCCTTCTTCCTCTTCCTCATTTCCTTCATCCTTGACTATCTGTACATTAAGTTCTTGACTTAATGGTATTGTCTATCCATATTAGACATGTTGAGCAAAATACTTTGTGTCCTTTTTTTATTTTGCTATGCTTCGCATGTAGGGTGAGTTGGTATGTGGCAGCACAGCATTTCCTCATCAGGTTTTGTGGATTTACAATGTTACACCACACATTACATAGATTGCATGCTTTGGGGTATCTGTTTTCCCATTGCATCGTTAAGTATACTGTATTCGCCTCATATTCACCTTGTTCATTTTCTTTGTTGAATGTGTTGATTGATGTAGATTTTCTTTATCTCTCTTGATCACTTGACTTTCTTTGGTATACCTTCAATTATTTTCATTATGTGTTCTGCTGACTTATTCCAGCTTGAAGGATCATATCCTTTCACTATGTCTATGTTTTTGCATCTTTTTGGATGGAGCTGTTATTGATCTCAACGATATATATCTCAACTCCTGCTTGCCAATTCACATCATATTGGTATTCAATAGGCAAGCTAAATTTCATCCATCTTTTTACGTTCTTGTTGCAGACGCTTCCATGATGCTCACTTTTAATATTTCACTCGAAAAGAAAACACCTTGTCGACTATTCTGATTTTCCAATCTAATCGTCGACAGTTCATGAACACTTCTAGCTATAGATCACTCGCTAGTCGTATGTTATACGCGTGAAATTGGGTTGATTATTCAGACCAAGAACGAATGCGTCTTCAGACCAAGAACGGACACTTCAAGAGGAAAGGGGGAGGGGATGGAAGAGGGAAGGGGAGACAGAGGATACAGCTAAGTTAACATTTGCTTGCATGCTCCAAAAGGGGAGGGGAAGGGGAGGGGAAGGGAAGGGGAGGGAGAAGGAAGAGGAAGGGGATGGGGAGACACATCTAAATTCTAACACTTGATCGTGTTCCAGAAGAGTGAGGAAGGGAAGGAGGGGAGGGAATAGGGACAAAAGAGGGTAGGGGAGTGGGGAGACATAGCAAAATCAACACCTGATGTCTGCTTTGAAGAGGTAGGGAAAGGGAGGGGAGGGGAAGGGGGAGGGGGGAGGGATAGAAGCAAGGGAAATGGGAGGGTAGAGAGAAGGGGAGGGGAGGACACAGCCAAATTAACACTTAATCATATGCCCAGAAGGGGAAGGAGGGGGGAAGTGGTGGGGGATGGAAATAGTTGGTGGGGAAGGAGGAGGAAGAGGGAAGGGGAGGAAGGACACAGCTAAATTAACACTTGATCATGCTTGTGAAAGAGGAGAGATGGAAGAGGAAGGAGGTTACATAGAAGAGCAGATGGCTGCCGAGGGGAATCGACACTGCTCACTGTAGAATACCTTCAACATATGATTGGTTCATGTGAAAATTTCTGTTCGTCAACAGGTAAAAATATTAGCACGGTAGGCAGAGACAGACAGATGTAGAATTGCCAACAGAAGCATGTAATATATATATACATATATACATATATATATACATATATATATATATATATTGATATATACATACATATACATATATATATATATATGAGTGTGTAAAAGGTGTGTGTAGTATAGGGCTTACTGACTGACTAATGTCGCAGCTCCTGCATGAGAAGAGATTCAGTTAATAGCCACTGTACATTTTGCATCATTCTCTGATGAGGTCTCTGAAATCACTGAGACATTCACTTCACATAGTTCACAATAGCCCATTGGTCACAGCAGAAGGATGAGATGTCTTGCTTATTTATGCCAATCTTTGCTGGTTTATACACACACACATTAGCATACATATACTTACGTACATACATACATACACATAATATATATATATATATATATTATATACATATATATGTATTATATATATATTATATATATACATATATTATCTATATATATA
This sequence comes from Macrobrachium rosenbergii, assembly GCF_040412425.1. Classification (NCBI taxonomy): domain Eukaryota; kingdom Metazoa; phylum Arthropoda; class Malacostraca; order Decapoda; family Palaemonidae; genus Macrobrachium; species Macrobrachium rosenbergii. The sequence continues at coordinate 11,898,104 of NC_089792.1, read as the reverse complement.
TATATATATATATATATATATATATATATATATATATATATATATATATGTATGTATGTATGTATGTATATTGTAAAGATTAGCACCAAAATAAGCTAAAGACACCCTCCTTTCTGCTTTAGCTTGGCCGATAGATAGACCTCTGTCTATTTGAACTTGTGTAGAGGTAGTGAAATCTGGTTCAGGGTGGTTCAGGATGGTTCAGGGTACTTCAGGGCAGAACTTATAGTACTAAGGCCTGCCCAGGAGATAATCTTAGCCTAGGCAGTAAGTTGCTGGGCTCTCTTTCTTTCATACAGAGCTGCGACGGGGTCAGTCCATCAACTCATCCCATATATACACACACACACACACACACTATATATATATATATATATATATATATATATATATATATATATATACATATATATATATATATATATATATATATATATTACATGCTTCTATTTAACTTGAATTTACATCTGTCTGTCTGTCTGCCTGCCGTGTAGCTCAATTTTTTACCTGTTCCCTTTGTCCGACGGACTTGAAATTTTGCATGGTTACTCAATTCCGGTGACAATACAACATCATATGGTCAGTAGGTCAGAGGTGACCTATAGTGACCCTACAGTGACCTCTCCCAGTATCTCAGGTTCTATCAATCGGTAGTATCTATCTTCTATGTAACCCCTCCCCTTCCCTCTTCCATCTCACATGATGCCATTATTCCTCTTACCTCTCCCAGTTTTGTTTGCAAGTCTTCTCCAAAGTAGAGTCCGTTGCTGAGCCAGCAGTATGTACATGACGTGGCAGAAGAAGAGGATGTTGACAACGATGATCACCAGAATGATCCCGTAGAAATAGACCCATATCGATTTTGATCCTTCGTTGCCTAGACAAAAGAAAAGTCGTGAGGTTGAATCGTTCCTATTAGATTTTTCAAATAGTTTTGTCCTGTTGTTCCTATTTATCGTCGGAATGGAATGGAATATAGAGTTTAGGCCAGAGGGCAAGCACTGGGACCTATGAGGTCATTCAGCGCTGGAAATGGAATTGGTAGGTTTGAATGGTGTAACAGGAGGAAAACCTCGCAGTTGCACTATGAAATAATTGTTAGGAGAGGGTGGATAGAAAGATGGAAGAAAGATAATATGAATGGAGGTTCAGTAAAAGGAATGAAAGGGGTTGCCGCTAGGGGCCGAAGGGGCTCTGCAAAGAACCTTAAGTAATGCCTACAGAGCACCCCGTGAGGTGCACTGACGGCACTGCCCCCATACGGGGGCCTATTTATTATCAATTGATAAAAAATAGGTTTGGAAAAGAACACCTCACGTTTTATGAATGCTGCAGAAAATAAACAAATAAATAAATGCCCATATAAAAGAAATTAGACTGAATCGTACATATTAGCTTTTCAAATAATTTTTTTTCTGTAGTTCCTATTCATCATTAATGAATGAAAAGCAGATCTGAAAAGGAACGCCTCACATTTTATGAATGCTGCAGAAAATAAGAATGAATAATATATACATTTTTACAGCTTCTTACTCGGGAAATATGAAAGCCACCGAGTAAATGAGAAATCTAGAAATCAGTCTTGGGTGGAGTCGCTGATGACTTTCTAATGACAGTGTAATTAGCATGAACACGTAAGCGCTATACATTCATTTACAGACCAATATTACGTAAGGTATTACGTCACTACGGTAATCCAGTTAGATAAGTAAAGCTACTTAAAGTAAATTAAAACCCAGTTGTGTTTTGGAAATATATCAGAAACATGAAAATCACTGTGATCACCTGAAGAGGAGACTGTAGTTGGTCTTGAAGCTGTAGTGAATTTTAGCGTTTTTAATATATTTCCAAAAAAAACGGTATTTTAATTTTTATTCTTACAGCACGGTAAGTGGGCGTATTATATTTATTATTTATAAGTATCCATGAAACTAAAAGATGTAGGTTTAATGTTGGCGGAGTCTTGTCAAGTGAAAGTGCAGTATAACAGTTAAGTACTACTGAAAATGTTAGGTTACCTTTGTGAAAAAAGGTAAGATTGGAGAAATGATGCAAATTTGAGAACTCGAATACGCATATAATGCTGTTTCAATTAAAAAAAAACACACACCAAGATTTTAAAAGCTTCCTTTTTAGAGTTTTAATTTGAACAGCAACAACAACTAAGATATTTAAATTATACATATATATATATATATACACAATATATATATATGTGTGTGTTTTGTGTATATTTATATATATATATATAGTTGTTAAAGCTCTTAGTTGTTCCTGTTCAAATAAACTCTAGTAAAAGAAATAAAATAAATTTTAGAACTGATATGAAGTCAGCTAAAAATACCAATATACTGCCTTTTGAAAGCTTATTAAAAAGGCGGCTCAAAGAAAAACGACATACAATTACAGAAGACCTTTGAGGACCAAAAGAATTCAGGCGTGAACAACAACATTTTCACTGATGCGTCAAATGTTGTTCCGACGGAAGCCATGAAACTCGGTGAAAAGAAACAAGTTGTTCGAGTGAGTCTTTAAGAATTATATCCGTAACAGATTAGTGTTGGTCGGTCAAATATATTTCCGAAAGTCTTTCTCCTGTCAGTCGTCGAAGGAATTGGTAAAAATAATCTTCTTAATGTAATTCAGTGAACTGAATGAAATGTTGCTTATCATTTGTTGAAGGGTGTTCAGAGTTGAATAAGAATACTTCTGTCAAATGAATTAGGTATACATGCATTAAGTTATGAATCTTCAAATTTTATTCAAACATTGAAACAACAATAATGTGACGAGATCTTCTTGTTGATCTCAAGCAAACGTACGTCAAGGAAATGGCATAGCACGATGATGTGGACTAGATCAGCCTAAGAGATGTGTGTTGTAAAGTCTAAAAATAGCTGTTCTGGTATGGAAAACGCCAAATTGTAGGACATTATATGCAGTACAAGATTAACATTAATTCGTAACACAAAAACTTTCTGTTATATGTTGCCCCTTACGGCTTAATCAAAATCCGTATAATGTTAATTAAAATGAACCAAGCATCACGGATGACTCCGCATTTACACTTGGGGCAGGATCTCACACGTGCAGGAAAATCCCCACGGACGAAACTCGTCACAAAAAAATAACTCCACTTACCGTCAAACCAACAAGTGGTTTCTCCAAATCTGGGCCTGATAACTTCGATGTCTTCCGGGAGCGAGTCGATAATAACAGAGATGACGGCAATGACGAAAGGACATCCCCAGGAGTAGAGGGAGTAGAGCCTGAATCGAAGTCGGGACTGCTCGCTTGGTTCTGGGCCTAGACGCATGCTCCTGAAACAAAACAAGTTTCGTTCAGAGTTTTTATTATTCGTATGGAACAATTCCACAGGCGGCAGTGACTCGAAATTCAGGCTTCCAAAGAATATGGCGTTCATTTGAAAGAAGTAAAAGAAGAACTACAGAAAGAAGAGATAATTTATTAGACAGGAAGAAGAAATGAATGAAACAACAGGAAAGGTTACACAGGGCGGAACTGTCGAAAGATCGACTGTTGGTATAGCTAAATAAAATAAAACTGGTCCCTTTTTGCAACGTGTCATCAGAGAGGCATCAACTTTTAAAGTTAAAGATAGGTGTTGTGCTGAAAGCAACTCTCGAAAAGTAGATACCCCATTTTCTGCATAAGCAAAACAATAATGATTAACTGAATAGAAAATCTAAGCTTCTTTGGAAAACACGGCAAGAGCGATCAATTCATGCATAAAGATTTAAGCCCATATGACGTACAATTCATGCATAAACAAGAACCTGAACTTACATGAAGCTAGTAGTCTTGACATTGTTGATTCTGATGGAAATAATGTTTATTTGTTGTTAGTAGTAAGAACACCTGGTATCTAATTTTAACAAATATGTTAAGCTTTAATCGTTCTTTTACCAGCGTTGATAAAAATTCTAAAACAACGTAATATGACTTCATTCTTTCTGAAACGGTAATCTTTGAACGGAATTATTTCCCTTGGTTTCAAAATTATAAAAATGCAAATAGTGTGTTGTAATAGCCTAGCTGCCCACGGTCTTTCGGGTGTTTTTAGAGAGAGAGAGAGAATAGTACCCTAAATAAGATTATAAGTACAGCATATCAACAATAGACAAAACTTCCTCTTTAGCCAAGAGTGTCTTGTTTTTTAACAAAACATAGTTGATGCTGCCCGTTTTAGGTAACAATCATATCCGCCCGTTTAGACGAAGGCCCTATTATGCAATGCTCCATCGTATGTAAAAGTGCTATCATCATGCATATATCGTAGAGTGATTAGTAAATGTGCTCGCATTCCATCCCCTTTTACGTAAGTCGGACCCAACCCCAGCCATCAGCCCCAGAGAGCAGCGAAAAAATCCCGCCAAAAAATCCCCGCGAACATAGCCGTCGGTCACCTATAAACTGTTGCCAAGTATGAAGAAGGGCACCTCTGGTACTACAGTGTGTGAATGGAGGAGGTGATCGCTGGTCTTATTTATCTGGGATGGGATCTTCTATAAGTTTCTGTTTTTCCCCTTCGCCTTGACATAAACCTGTTTTCTTTATTTTTATTTAAGGGGCTGACGTTAAACTACTGAACGCAGCACGTGCTATCGACTTTTTCGTAATTTTCTATTTTTATTTAATGTTACTCTTTTGAAAGCTATATGTTGCGTATGAGTCTAAATAAAAGAGATTGATGACTTAGCAAAATATTCCGAAAAGAACGTCGCTCTATCTTACCATTTTTTAGTAATAAAATCGAACACACTTATAGAAGTAATTCAGAAGTATCGTTTAAGTGAGTCTTACCTGTTCATGTAAGAAGGAGAAGAAGAAGAAGAAGAAGAAGAATAGGAGGATGTCTTTGACGTGACCTTAACCTTTGATATTTCCCAGGTATTTGGGACTACGAACAGGGCCGGGTCCTCACACCCGAATATATGAGGTGCTTCTGAAACCACGTTCAATCGTTCATTGTTGCACCATTATTTCGTCAGTTTTATTTTTAGCGGAATGATTTTAAAGATCTTTGGGACTGCGTGCCTTACTTTAAACAGACTTGGGAATTAATAGAACGTTAAGTCAATAACAATAATAACGATTCCAAGCTTACACACGTATATACACAAACACGCATCCGTGTGTGTGTGTATTATATATATATATATATATATATATATATATATATATATATATATATATATATATATATATATATATATATCAGTTTTTCTTTGTCTGTCATTTCCTAGTTCAGTGTAAGCTATTTATTTTTGCAATTATCTGGTAATAACACCGTCATGCAGGCTGTTACTGAAAAATGCAAAAAATAAAAAGGGTTGGATATGACTGAGTCTAACAGAAACTTATTCACGACAAACACACACACAAACGTCTCTCTCTCTCTCTCTCTCTCTCTCTCTCTCTCTCTCTCTCTCTATATATATATATATATATATATATATATATATATATATATATATATATATATATATATATATATACTCTACTCTATACCGAGAGAGATGTGTATGCGTATGCATATGTATTTTGTCGTGAATAAGTTTAAGTTAGACTCAGTCATTCCCAATCATTTTTATTTCCCGTAATTTTTAACATCATCACGCATGAAGGTATTATTACCAGAGTTATTACCAGAAATTACAAAAATGAGTGGCTTACACCACACTAGGAAATGACAGACAAGGAAAATTATAGCGTACATTATGAAATGCACTTTTGTGTAAACGTAAATCCTTATCGAACTTCCTTAATCCATATTGGTTTTTTAACTTTGTGTGTGACCACCGCAAGACCTGCCAGTTAAAAAAAAAAAAAAAAAAGGAAAGACATAAATAGTGGTTTTGTCCAACAGAAGAGTACGTGACCGCATCACAGTCTGTGCATGACGAGCAAAATTTGACGCAGGATTAAGAAAAAAAAACGTTGGGTGTGGGGCGGTTTTTGACGTTGTATATTCCGAGGGAGGAGTTACAGTTTTGGGATGCTACTGTATTAGGGATTAATACATCGAATTCAGTCCAGTAGCAACAAACTGCACTTTAGTCTTAAAGCCTGTCAAACAGACCAAACTGATACCCATTTATATCTAGCAAGGAAAACTGAAAAGTCATTGTTAAACACAGTAATCTTTACAAATGACGTGATGTTAAAAGTATTAAGTCCAAAATCCCCTAACCCTTCAAAAAAAAAGGAAAAATAAAAACAAAAGCGTTTGTTTAAGATCGAGGCAGGGTAAAGAACCTATAGCGATGCTCAAATGCTCGGGCGGATGAAGGGCGAATGAAGGGTATCCACAAAAATCGTGGAGCTTTAGATAACTCAATATTATAGTATCATTCAGTATTGAGGGATGTTAATGTTGCGTCAAAAGTGGGGTTTAAATCATATCAAAAATACAGTCTTAACACAGCCGTAACCATACGACTACGGAGCCATTCAGCCGTAATAGATAACTAGAGAATGTGTGGCGACGGCTCACCGCGTAACTGTCAAAACACAAGGGTTGAGGTAATGATAGTATCTCCCACATTCAACCCAAGTTCTTAAAGTTTATGTCCTTTTTGTTGGCTTATATGATTCGTTTTTAATTGTTATTTATACGTGATTTGCTACGGTCATTATATGTTAGCAGCACGCCTTTATTAAAGACAGGACATTCCTGTAATTACGGTAAACAAGACTAATAAACTATTAGCTATCAGCGAGTCATCTTTCCAGCTTTGATCACAACAAAGTGCGCGCAGTTGCTAAGGCTCGTGCTGAGTCCGCCGTTCTAGGGCTCAGGTTATAAAATTATCATTGAAGTAGGAATAGCTGTCTAAAAACCATAGGAAGCTGCGCAATATGTGTCTGGAATTAAAAGCGAGAATTCAAGTCAGTGATGAGTATGTATATCAAGAAGAGATTAAAGAATAACGGAACAGTGAAGCATATTTCATATTAATGGAAGCTTTCATAATTATTTTTATTATTATTATTATTATTATTATTATTATTAATTATTATTATTTGTTTAACCTGGCAAGTGAGTCACATTTTCAGACCATCAAAGAGCAGCCCTGAAAGATCTGTTCTTGAAGTGAGGCCTGAAATTTGGGGTAAAAAAATGTAAAGAAGTCTCAATTGAATGGGAAGAGCCAAGATGGAATGGCTATAAAGCCACAAACACAAAGCAATGTTGTTAGGACGAAAGGAACATGGGACTTTGCAAGAAGAATATGAGTCCCACCTGCAAAGCATCGCTCAAGGTTCACTGTAGGCAGTAACCAATTACAGAGAACTAGTTCTTGCTTGATACCATCGCTTACCAATGGACATGAAGATCAAAGGTTGTAGGCTGTACTGAGCATAGTTTGGTCATACAAGAAAAAACAAAAGCTACCTGCTGTAAGGCTATAAACGAAAACGCCTCTATGACAGAAAAGAATCCCAGAGAATCGATATTCCCTCGTGAATAGGTCTACGAAAACAATGATTTCCCAAGAAGCAAAAGCTGATAAGAATCTTCTAATGTGTCAGTACCTTTTGAAGAATTAGCCATCAATTAAGTCGAAACATTAATGATGTAGAATTTGAAGTGTTTCTGTCTATTCTTTATTTGCAAGGAACTGCACATCTGGAAGCAAGGTAGTGCTTCGTCCTGTTATTTTGCTTCATTTTTTACTTCTATATCCCGGGGGGGACATGAGCTTCAAAATCTGCAATTCATTCGAGTAACCTTGGGATCCACTTGTTAAATTTGTTCAGCAAAAAAAAAAAAACTCCGAGCGACGCGGCTGCTGAGTTTTAAACTTCCTGTTGAGCTTTCAGGTAAACTCTTGAGAACAAGTATAAGAACCAGGATTTGCTGCTATCTGTTTCACGAAAGAATTAATATAAGAATCTATACAAATGACATATGAAGAAGGTATGATTTCATTTTTCGGAAAAGAATGAAAGTTCATATATCAACGGGAGAGAGAGAATGACTATCTATGAACAGCGAATGAAATTCAGTATTGCTTCTCAACAGCATCACTTTGCGGACGAGTTCTTACGCAGAATGATCTGTCACAAACCTCGTGAAGATCAAGGTGCGTACTCAGCGCTGGGTTCGTTTTGCTTACGTAATAGCATGACTTGAAAGGCTCTTCAAACCTGCAGGCATATTTCGCAAGCGGTAGCCAATATTTCTCAAAAAAAAAATAGCCATGAAATGACTAAAAGTCACTTTCTTTCATGTCTACTGAGTCAAATCTTTATAAGTACGTAGCCATGTTATCTACACAAGATATACTTAAGATCAGAGGCATTCGGCATAAAAGATCGTTAAGTGGACCTCTCCACGATCAATTTTGCATAATATATTCATTTATTTTCACAGTTGCGTCATTTAATAAACGATAAAAACCAGCATTTTGCCATTTTGACCTGTCTCTCATACTTTGGAGACGGGACTGGAATATTCAACTTTCGCTTGCCCCAAGAGAAATGTCCATTCACCAAGAATTAAATAAATTATTATCATAATTTATGATAATAGTTTATTATGATAAATTATGGTAATAATTTATTATCATAATTTATCAATAAGAAATGCTTCTTAAAACCCATTTCTAACTCACTAACATAACCAGGACAGAATTGATTTAGCATCCCCTCGCCATCTACATAAACAAGTCTACAGCAGATTCTGCCGAACCCCCACCCCCCCAAAAAAACCCAACCGGCCTCAAGGAAAAACTGGTAAAGATTTCCCCCAAAAAATCTCCCGTGGTAAGGGGGGGATTTACCGGGCAAGCAAAATTCGCTTTAAGAACATTGGGAGCATCAGGACCTCACAAAACGAAAGCGGCTAGTCTAGTCCTGCTTCCGGCAAAATGCAGAGTAAAACCAACCTGGATAGGATATCAGTTACGGTGTTTTAAGCATAAAACCGACTAGTTAGTTTACTTCCTTCCGTTGTTCAGTTGCTAAATCGCACTGCCATTCTTACCTGTAAATCCATTATGTGTTCATCGCTAGCCCACAAATATTGTCAGACTAATCTGTCATCAAAGGGCCACCCGTCCAGACACTTTTTCCAGATCTTAGAATTCTGACGCAAATATTTTCGTCAAGGAAAAAAGTATACTTTCTACGTATCGGGGCCACCTTTGCAGTGAAGAATATCGTTCATTCTTCAGGTACAATTATAAATAATGCGCTGTCACATCCCGACAACCATTTTTTATTTGACCTAGCTGAAGAAAACTAAGCCCGGAAAGATTTGGCAGCTCGGGAGGTCCTTGCTTCGCCCACAACTTCCCTTTAAAAGTATTCTAGATTTGGAGAACCGGCCCGTTTACAGCCTTGATGCATAATGGGGTTTGGGGAGGTGTAAGAATAATCTCATTTCTGGTTAACATAAAATTCAGTCCCATCCATAATCTCTCGGGACATTATACCCAGTAAGATTTTTCCTTTTCATTACTCGTCATATTAAAGACCTGGAATTTTGCCATGAGAGTTTATACGCTCGTTCCAATCCCGAAACACTGATGATGAATTAGGAAAAAGCGCAGGGTTTAAATTAAAAAAACACATGATAATTTTATAACGTTTGGTTTCATTTATTTTTAATCTTTTTCTGTTTTTAATTGCTTAGTTTAGATTTTTCAGAACAGAGTTTCCAGTTGTTATCTTAATCCAAAACACGCCTCATATTAAATAGTGTCTTTTCACTGTTGCCGTAAAAAAAAAAAAGCTAAATTTATGAGATTCTGAATTTTAAAAGTTTTGTTTCATCTATTTAACTTTTCTTTTTTAAGCTAACAGACAGAGCATAACAAATTCTTATACCTCAAATTAAAGGCGTCTCCATCAACTCCTTTTACTGTTGCCCAAAAAATACGAAAGTCTTAAAAAAACTAATCAATCAAAATATTAAAGCTCTTTACCAAGACAGACAAGCATCAAATTTTATACTATTTTATTAAGATGATTAAGCGACCAGTTAACTCTCAAGGTTCTTGAACAATACCTGTAAAACGAGTTACGGGAGGAGAAGACATTTAAAAAAGAAAGCATAGCTTTTCATGTATTACATTTAAGGACATGAGGCGGTTAGTAAAATATGCTTAAAGGCAAGGTGATTACTCAAGTTGAGTGTTCCTTGCGGTTGCATTTATACCTGAGGGAGCCTTACTTAGTAACAGTAAATAACCCTGGTAAACATAGGCAGAATTGATGAGTAGCAGTCTCTCTCTCTCTCTCTCTCTCTCTCTCTCTCTCTCTCTCTCTCTCTCTCTCTCTCTCTCTCTCTCTCTCTCTCTCTCATGAGATCCTATGAATAATGCATGATAACCATGATAGCCAAAAGCTACGCACGTGTTTACTGGTAAAACCAATTTTTTTGAGTGGGTGGGTTTCAAAACCAAGGTGATACCTCGAGACTTTGATTCTAATCTTTTAAATGTCGACTTTGACACTGAAAATTTGTACTAATAAGCAAAGCGTACAGAAGTAAGGAATATGTTTGTAAATTTGACACCTTTTTAACAAATCAGTGTCCCTTCATATTTCATTCGATTTATCAACTGGATCATAACTGACAATATTCATAACCCACCAATTGCTTCATAGGAGCATTTAATGAGGGAATTTGGAAGCCTAGTTGTAAAAAAAAAAATATACGATTGTCAGCATTCACCAATTCCTGCCTCTGAAGACATACCCACCGAACAAGTTCTGCATCACTCAAAATGGGATCAGTCATCACCACATTCTAATTAACTAAAGCGAGAAGAGTGGCCCTATGTTCAAAATACAAGGAAAGCATTAATCAAATTCCCATTTATCCCAATAAAAAAAAAAGTCACTTAACGTGATTAAATTTTGGAAGCACAGTTCCATTAAATTTCAAAGAATAAATTTCACAAGGGGATCTCCTGCTGCTGTCTAATTCAAGTCCAAATCTTGTCTAGAACAAAAGACCAGGCTTCTGGAAAAAAAAGAGTCGAAGCGTGTGTTTGCGTGGTTCCCAAACGGGGGCTAGGTTGAGGAGACATAAAAACTCCCAAAGGCACTTTGGACCACGAATCTCGCAGTAAAAAAGAATAAAAATAGAAGTCTAGCCAGTTGGGGACAAACTGGACTTCATATTTTGACTTCCAGTTCCAGCAAGCAAGAAGTTACCAAGCGCGTTTGCTCGATATCTGAGCAAATGCCGTGATCCAGTTTTACACAGTTTCAGGTCTTAGTGTGTTACCATCATGCAATTAATAAAATCGTTTTGAGCTTCAAATATTAAAGGTTTGTTCCAGTGCCGAAAATTCAGGAACCTGAACCTGCAGAATCATTCACATCGCAAGAATGAAAGCCACCAGTCTTCATGGGTTATTTATAATTCTCAAAACCCAGTTTTTCAGTGAACCTCCTTAAAGACTATAATGCTGCACAGTGTGGTAATACATCAAATTTGATATAAAAATATGACGTGCATGATGTTGCAATTTGAGGTGAAAAAAAAAGAGAGAGGGCTGGAAAGATTATGCACGCAGAATTTATGACAGCAACGTTCCACCTAAAAAGTTACGCAGAGTAAAAACTTGTGGGTCACTGAACTTCTTTAAAGTCACTTATTCGAGCAATAAAAGTCAGCATAAGAGCGCTTAGGTAGACCGGAAAGTTCATTAGCAAAACTTGGCTGTATATTACTTGGAAACAGGAATTGGCTTGATGGTGGCGAGAAAATCTGGCAACTGCATAACTTGGATACAGTGCCACCCAACGAGTTTACAATGCGAAATCGTTCGCTCGTTTTACTGTAAAAAGAAAAATGCATAAGTCGTTTTCATAATCTGTATCATTTATGTAATTATCACCTTATTTTATCATACAAGAATTTTTCTAAACTGCAAAAGAAATGGCTACTTACAAATCTCCCCGGTAGGGGTGTGGCGCCGTCGGTGCACCTCACTCGATGCACTTGTAAGTATTATTATAGGTTCTTTGCAGTGTTCCTTCGGCCCCTAGCTGCAACCCATTTCATTCCCTTTACTGTACCTCCATTCATATTATATTTCTTCCATCTTGCTAAGCACCCTCCCTCCTGCTACACCTTTCAAACCTACCTAATCTCAATTTCCTTTCCAGCTCTGAATGACTTCATAGGTCCCAGTGCTTGGCCTTTGGCCCAAGCACTATATTCCATTCCATTCCAGTTACAAATCTCAATACAAAATTAATGAGACTATGTAGCACAGTTACTGTAACTGATCATCTGACTCTTTCCCTGGTAATCCTGTGATCGTGATCCCAGCTGATTTTGACTAATACATTTTTCAGACCCAAATCGTACGCCCCTTGATGTTCGTTGAATCGAATGTGCAAGTTTCGTCCCGTCTCCCCGAAAGAATTAGAACTGCAACTTTTGTGTGGCATTTTATCCACTCTTTCGTCGATACCAATTTCTTCTTTATCATTCCAAACTCATTCCCTGTCAACTGCATTTTCAGAAAGTTTAATCATATGTGTTTCGGACCTTCATGTGTCTCCACTACTCTGATGCTGTTACTGTGTGCTCCTCAAGGTAACAAGTTTGTAAAACATGTTATAAACACTCGTCGGCAACTTCTCGCATATATACACAAACAGGTTGAAGCCAAATCAAAGGCTGCAAGTGGAGAACGAACATTGGGGCAAATGCCGTATAATCGCACGTAGCACTGGTCAGAATTATCAATGTCACTGACCTGTGTTCAACCTGTTTGTAACAAGTCACTGACCTGTGTTCAACCTGTTTGTAAAAGTCACTGACCTGTGTTCAACCTGTTTGTTTAAAGGTCACTGACCTGTGTTCAACCTGTTTGTTTTAAAAAGTCTTTGACCCAACCTGTTTGTAAAAGTCACTGACCTGTGTTCAACCTGTTTGTAAAAGTCACTGACCTGTGTTCAACCTGTTTGTAAAAGTCACTGACCTGTGTTCAACCTGTTTGTAAAAGTCACTGACCTGTGTTCAACCTGTTTGTAAAAAGTCACTGACCTGTGTTCAACCTGTTTGTTTTAAAAAGTCTTTGACCTGTGTTCAACCTGTTTGTAAAAAGTCACTGACCTGTGTTCAACCTGTTTGTAAAAAGTCACTGACCTGTGTTCAACCTGTTTGTTTTAAAAGTCTTTGACCTGTGTTCAACCTGTTTGTAAAAAGTTGACCTGTGTTCAACCTGTTTGTAAAAGTCACTGACCTGTGTTCAACCTGTTTGTAAAAAGTCACTGACCTGTGTTCAACCTGTTTGTAAAAGTCACTGACCTGTGTTCAACCTGTTTGTAAAAAAGTCACTGACCTGTGTTCAACCTGTTTGTTTTAAAAGGTCACTGACCTGTGTTCAACCTGTTTGTTTTAAAAAGTCTTTGACCTGTGTTCAACCTGTTTGTAAAAAGTCACTGACCTGTGTTCAACCTGTTTGTAAAAAGTCACTGACCTGAGTTCAACCTGTTTGTAAAAAGTCACTGACCTGTGTTCAACCTGTTTGTAAAAAGTCACTGACCTGTGTTCAACCTGTTTGTAAAAAGTCACTGACCTGTGTTCAACCTGTTTGTAAAAAGTCACTGACCTGTGTTCAACCTGTTTGTTTTAAAAGGTCACTGACCTGTGTTCAACCTGTTTGTTTTAAAAAGTCTTTGACCTGTGTTCAACCTGTTTGTAAAAAGTCACTGACCTGTGTTCAACCTGTTTGTTTTAAAAGGTCACTGACCTGTGTTCAACCTGTTTGTTTTAAAAAGTCTTTGACCTGTGTTCAACCTGTTTGTAAAAAGTCACTGACCTGTGTTCAGCCTGTTTGTAAAAAGTCACTGACCTGTGTTCAACCTGTTTGTAAAAAGTCACTGACCTGTGTTCAACCTGTTTGTAAAAAGTCACTGACCTGTGTTCAACCTGTTTTGTAAAAAGTCACTGACCTGTGTTCAACCTGTTTTTGTAAAAAGTCACTGACCTGTGTTCAAAAAAGTCACTGACCTGAGTTCAACACGTATGTAAAAAAAGTCACTGACCTTTATTCAACCTGTTTGTAAAAAGTCACTGACCTGTGTTCAACCTGTTTGTTTTAAAAAGTCACTGACCTGTGTTCAACCTGTTTGTAAAAAGTCACTGACCTGTGTTCAACCTGTTTGTAAAAAGTCACTGACCTGAGTTCAACCCGTATGTAAAAAGTCACTGACCTGTGTTCAACCTGTTTGTAAAAAGTCACTGACCTGTGTTCAACCTGTTTGTTTTAAAAAGTCACTGACCTGTGTTCAACCTGTTTGTTTTAAAAGTCACTGACCTGTGTTCAACCTGTTTTTAAAAGTCACTGACCTGTGTTCAACCTGTTTTGTTTTAAAAAGTCACTGACCTGTGTTCAACCTGTTTTAAAAAGTGACCTGTGTTCAGCCTGTTTGTAACAAGTCACTGACCTGTGTTCAGCCTGTTTTGTCACTGACCTGTGTTCAACAAGTCACTGACCTGTATTCAACCTGTTTGTGATGTGAGTGCGATGTGTTGCCGACATGTTTATGACATGCCAGTCGGGAATTAGGAGCTCGAATGGCTGTCTGGGTTACCAAAAATGGAACGAGAGAATCGGCTAATTTTTGGAAAATACCGGGGCTTTTTTTGACTCACTGGAACCCACATTTGTAGTTGTCCTCAAAAGTGTCCTTGCGCCTATGCCTTGATTTTCATTTAGGCTAGCTAATAAATTGTTATTACTGGTGAAGCTGAGCTGGCTTGAGGAAGCTCTCAAATTTGATCGTTTTCAAACTTGCCCTTTGCAACATATTGCAAGCACATGAATGTGGATGTTCGTTAAACTCTTCCTAAAGTGTAAATCCAAAAATACAAAAATAAGATACTACTGGAATTGTCAAACACTGAGAATCATAACTATCTATAAATGTTAACATCTTTTTGGTTGGGGGAGCCTCTTGGCATTACTCAAGAGAAGGAAGATTTCCATAGATTTTCCAGGTGAATCCAGGAGGTCTTCACAGATATTAATAATAGTAAAAATGATAATATCAATTATAATAACAATAATCCAGTCACTCTACTAATCAACAAAAGTGAAGGAACTTACCTGAGAGTCCACCATATATCGAAGCACATGACATTAAGCCAGAAGAAAGCAGCCAAGAAGCTTAACTGCATCACTGACGCTGCAAAGATTGAGATTCTTTTATTACAAGGCAACTGCATGAACTTCATAATATGCACAAGTATGGTTTACTGCTCAGTGTGTAGTTATTTCTTTGGAAGAAAATCCACTGTCAGCAAGGTTCTGTACATCATTCTTTCAAGCTAAGTTTGCCATTAGATGTATGCATCTTTAATTGGGCTGTTTTTGTAAACCTATGTTCTTCACTAACTTATATACATGTCTTCTTTCAAAATTATCTTAAAGCTGTTACAAATACACTAAAGGACTTCTAAGACAATTCTCATGAATTCTTTGCTGAGTTTGGGAAATGAAATGTTGTCTTAAGCAATTACTATTTAAGAGAGACAGACCATTGCAATTTCTCTTACCCATGAACTTGCAGCCGAAGGTGTTCACTTTTTGCGAGAACTGGTGCACTATGAAGAGGGTGATGAAAGCAATCAGCAAAGCAGAGACATGAGATGAAACGCATTTCCCGTGCACTTTGGCGTGCATATCTGGAATACACACATACACAAACAGGGTAATCCCCAGGAATCCTGAAGAAATGATAACGAGGAATGGATAGAGACTTCTTTGCAATTCATAGCAAGGGTCCTGTTGCATGCAGACCACAGCCATGTTGATTTCATCTCCCAGGTGGGATTCCACACAGTATTTTGTCGGAGGATAATGCTCTGGTAATGAGGCCGAGTACAGGTACCCAGTCTGAAGTATCTTGAATTCGTTTTCTCCATTCTCATCAGGCACCAGCAGATATTTTTCATCGCAGAAGGGTTCACCGTACACAAAAGCCAGATTTTCTGGCTCGATGGCAGGCTCCAGTTGCTTGGGGTCATAAAACAATGGTTGGGGTAATTTTGTGATATTTTCAGGTACAGCTGGCAGCCTTGGTCAAAGTACTCATTTTCTAAGCAGCACTTCCGGATGCAAGACTTGCCCAAACACTGCTTCTGATGGTCCTTTTCTAGATCCCTGATGCAAAATTTGGCTAGATATACTGGAGTCTGTTCACTTCTTTCTTGGACACCTATGCAGAAGTTCCCTTTGAATGCCACACTATCGATGCAAAGAGATGGAGTCCACGCAGAATGCGTACCTGCATTGGCATTAATGTGCATCATCACCTCTTCATGGTTGAGTTCAAGTATTGACAATTTTTCCATGTCTGTGCAGGAGATATTCGTCTCTGAAATAGCGGTCTTTGAAGGCCACACCAAGCCCTGATTTTGTACCATCACTGTTGGTGAAAAGTCATAGCTACTAGTGGGACTACAGTTGCCATGAAGATCAAGCGAGTGTCCCAGTGGGCAACAGCTCGGCACCGTTGGAGGTTCCATGCAAATCCGAGCAATGACTTTAATAGGTTCACCAGGTAGTTTATAGTCTTCGAAACAGTAATTTTCAGATTTATACAGACTGACAACTAGTTCGCCAGCATCACTCAAGTATAAATCACTTGAATGACGGAGATATTGCTCTACATCAATCTCTACACTTTTTCCTGGACAAACTTCACCTATGGTAACGTTGTGGAAATTGTCAAAACTCCACAGGCCTAGCAAATCTGGAATCATACTTTTTGAGTCACTCTTTTCACAGGCTGTTCCATTCCATGCCTCGCCTGTGTCACAGAGGCATTTCCGAAGAGCGACACTGTACACAACAGACCCGTTCTCATCTGCCTGTTCTTGAGGATCGTCAGCAGTAAGTGTAGCATTCTGTAAACCATGTGATTTTGCACTAGATGGTGAAGCACTTAGTGCCAGCAATATACCAAAGATTGCAGATGTCCACATTGTGATGAGGTTTGCGGTGATAGTGCTACATTTATCCCAGTTTTTCTTATTAGCATTGGTAACCCATCAGAACACTGATTCTGTGCCGTGCATCATCCATGAATGAAGTGTACTGATATGCAAATGCAAGAATCTTCAGCTTCCCATTAATTCAAGTTCCATGTTGGAACTGTATATACACAGACTGGTCACTGACGTACAGCAATTTCACTCCTCTGCAAGAAACAAGAAATAAAAGGATGAGTCCACTGAACTAATATGTCACTTTTTATAATAGTTTGATTTTGCCATAATATATAGAATGTATGTATGCAAACATATATATATATATATATATATATATATATATATATATATATATATATATATATATATATTGTGTGTGTATGTGTGTGTGTGTGTGTGTGTATATATATTTACGATTTAACCTGGGAAATGCTTATCATGAGCCAGTTATAGGCTCTAAATGAATTATTTCGTTACTTACCTCGATATTTGTATAAAATCTGACTGCTGTTGATTCAGAAAATCGTAAAAAAACAAGGAAGAATGGGGAATTTAACTGAGCTGAGGGCTCTGCTCACAAGGTAGTTGTAAGTAAACACGTTAGGGTAAGTTTAAGATTACGTGTATTTGCATGAAATGAACTATCAGAAGATGAAATGAAGTAATCAGGCAGGCAAGGCCTGAGAAGTTGATTATAACTGGGAACACTTGAAGATATATCCATCGGTGTGACGATGCTGATACAAGGCACAGTCAAGAGAGATTTTCACCGCTAACAAACCCTCTGTAAACGGAGAGATTTACGAATTAAAAACCAGTAAGGACACACCAAAATATGCATAGGACAAGGTGAGCACAGAGGGTGCCAAAGAAGCCTTGAACACACGATTCTATGTAATTATTCAAACACAGGCATTTATGTAACACTACCCTAACAAGGCAAGGTTAATATGGAAATACTGGCACTTAGAAATGGAACAGGAAGTTTAATACGAGAATTAAAACAGATCACTTTACCATATAGAAGAGGTGGCCTCAGCGAGGATAATGGCGGCAGAGGAGGGCTAAGGGCTTCACTGGTAAGAATACTAAGGCCCCCTACAAGATAGGACCACGGGGTAGGGGCATGGTTCTCTGAAGGAGGCGGCAATGGAAGGGGAAGATGTGTCTTGCTCGTGTCCAGCTGTGTCTTTAACTCTTGTTCCTTCAGTGAGGCCCTTATATGACTTCTGATCAGGGGTTAGGAGGCCATCCACAGGTAGATGAGGTTGGTGTGTTTCCCTATGCGCGCATCATTTATGAATCAGTGCCAGGTGTTCATGTCAGGTGTTCTTTCTCTTAATCTGCATTGCCAGCTCTATTCTGCCTCCAGCCATACTTAATCTCCTGACAACCTTGTGTCTGGAAACAAAGGGCTCCACAGAGTCACATGTTCGAGAAGAGAAAGTGGGAGAGATATACAGAGTTCAATTAACGGATTAAGGGAGGGGCCAATATTCCTTTTGCCCTTCCTTGCCAGGCAGTGCTAAAAATACACTGTGTTTTATTTTTCAGCTTTAAATTAAGCTTTTGGTGGCTTGGATGCTTGGGAAGATGCAGCAATATATATATATATATATATATATATATATATATATATATATATATATATATATATATATATATATATATATATATATATATATATATATATATGTGTGTGTGTGTGTGTGTGTGTGTAAAATATTTGTTGTTGCAAAAATTTTCTTGTTTAGCTTTTGCCATTTTGAGACGATTCTGAAATTTTAATATGCAAACAAACAAATAAAACTAATAATTTTCCTTGCACCTGTAAG
This sequence comes from Macrobrachium rosenbergii, assembly GCF_040412425.1. NCBI lineage: Eukaryota > Metazoa > Arthropoda > Malacostraca > Decapoda > Palaemonidae > Macrobrachium > Macrobrachium rosenbergii. Next base: position 11,879,273 of record NC_089792.1, on the reverse strand, counting down.
AGCTTTAGAAAAGCCCAACCTGAAGAGTTTAAGTCATATTGAAAGTATTTTCTTATGCTGGATCCTATCTAGAGTCGAAATTATGGTAATTCTCACTAATTCAAGATTTGGAGCTATTTTTTCATTTTGATTGTATCTTAATGTCTACTTCCCTCGGCAGATTCAAAGTCCATACTCTTTCTCTTCCTTGATGTCCGTCAGTGTCTGCATTTATCTGTGTGTGTGTGTGTGTGTGTGTGTGTGTGTGTGTGTGTGTGTGTGTGTGTGGTGTGTGTGAAATTTATTATGAAATTGGTTTTAGTGACATCCTCCACCAGGTCGAATAAAATTTCTCGGTTCTAGTTGAAATCAGCTGCCTTTGTTCTTCAGATATTCGAATCAGCTGAAAGTGTTCAGCACATCCACTTGAAACAAGTCCTTCTACTTCGCAAGCTTCCATAGACTAGATTGTCCATGTGTTGAATAAGAGATGGATATGGACAAGATATGTATAGTAAAGTAAAAAAAAAAAAAAAACAGAAAAGCAAATAAATCTAAACATACGAACAAAGTATCCATAACAATTTGAGAGACTTCCTCAGCCCTAGAATACACAGGAGGAAGGACACTGGGCCACCTCAGCAAAATATGAATTCTAACATTGCAAAATGCAACGATTGCACTAAGTGTAGAGGTGACTGCACAAGATACTTAAACAGATATCTTGCAACAAGGGAAAAAGAAAGCTATTACATGGAGCAATTTTGTCCAGAAAACTAAGATCCTGCCTGGGAGGCTACTGACATCTAACATCCATTCAGAAAGATAATATTCCAAATATGTGGCACAAATTATCTGAAGCATTATTCCAAAAAACTTTATCTTTGTGGATATAGAAATTCTAACCAACAATACCTAGTTCTTTATCAACAAAAGATGTTGAGCTTGAAAGCTTTTTTTTAAGATAGCAAGCTTGAGCTGAAGGCAACACAGCATATGCTTATTAAGTAATTTTCTCTTACCAAGAAAAATGATTCTGTGAAGATTAAAGCGATATCGCTTAGAGAGAAGAAGTGGCTTATATATTTTTAGACAAGAAAACTTCGTCTGGTGTAGTTCAAGGTTACTTGGAATTTTTTATTTAAGCAAATTTAAGTGATGTGATTTTTAAATAAGTACATCAGAGGAGATGCATCAATTGCGTAGTTAGAGGACTCTTACTTTATCATTCCTAGCAATTTTTAGTTGTCTGCAAAAGAAAACTATTGTGCCGGCTTTGCCTGTCCGTCCGCACTTTATTCTGTCCGCACTCTCTCTGTCCGCCCTCGGATCTTAAAAACTACTGAGGGTAGATGGCTGCAAATTTGTATGTTGATCATCCACCCTCCAACATCAAACATATCAAATTGCAGCCCTCTAGCCTCAATAGTTTTTATTTTATTTAAGGCAACGATATAGGATAGGCCACCACCGGGCCGTGGTTGAAAGTTTCATGGGCTTCGGTTCACACAACATTATGCCGAGACCACCGAAAGATCGATCTATTTTTGGTGGTCTTTGTTATACGCTGTAGCGGCTGTGCAGAAAGAAACTTCGTCGTATTATTTATTTGTTTTATTATTAACATTATATTTCTCTTAGTCAATCTCACGACCACTTTCAGCAACGGTTTGTTATTCAAACTAAGTCAGACCAGCCTGTATGGAGCGTGTGGTTTGTGTGCTTGTGCTTGTGTATGCTTAAGAGGGGAGGGGAAGGGGATAGGGATGAAACGAACCATAATTTGTGACGTCAACATATTCAGATCCTCGGGAGGGTCAGAGTTATCACGAGTCTCAAACAAGTTTATAACGGTACAGGCACGTATTCTCCCAAGCTGGCATTAGACCTAAGCCACAAATTTTCCACCGGTGGTTCTGGGGATACACCAGTTTCAGGATATATCCTTGTTTCGGCCCAAAGGTCGTAGTACAGATAAAAATTCGGGCATTGGCATTATATGGGGCAGAAATACTTGCTAGGATGAAGTCCGGCACGCTATCAGCCTAAGGGTGGTAGATACAAATAAACATTGGCGTTACATGGGGCAGAAATGCGTACGAGAATGAAGTCCAGCACATTATTAGGGCTATAAAAAGGCTTCTCTATCAGCTGAAGTCTATAAAAAAGACTGACGGATTCCGGAGCATTCCAGCCCAACTGGTATGCAACTCTTGAGGCCAAGAAGGTCCGTGTCCTTGACAGTGATGTCACAAGAGATGGCAAAATATCAGCGCAGCCGGAGAGAGATTTTTTTTTTAAAACTAGTCAGTTGGCGGAAAAACTGCCTAAGTATAGAATGAGATATCTTAATCCTAAGTAAATTTTAATGGGATTTTGTTGTTCCCTTCTGGTGTTGTGGCTAAAGCTGCTACTAATACCGAAACTAATACTACTACTGTTGCTGGTTTTTTAGTCAGGAACAAGAAAAGAAAAAGTATTCAGTCTAGCAGTTAATTAGTTAAAGAATTGCATTTTGTTTATGAATAAGACAGAGGTTGAATAAGTGTCACATTTATTATTATTATTATTATTATTATTATTATTATTATTATTATTATTATTATTATTCTGAAGATGAACCCTATTCACATGGAACAAGCCCACAGGGGCCATTGACTTGAAATTCAAGCTTCTAAAGAAAATGGTGTTTATTAGAAGAAAGTACCAAGAGGTAAAGGGAAACACAGAAAGAAAAAAAGAGACCACTTATTAAAAAATGAAAAATGAATGAACGAATAAATAAATAAATAAATATAAATGTAAGAAGAACTGTATAAGGATACCCCACAAAGCCGTTGATGGTTGCGTAACAGAGTACCTCAGGTAACATCGTGATAAAAAAAAAAAGAAGAAATACCCGGAGATGAGAGAGAGAGAGAGAGAGAGAGAGAGAGAGAGAGAGAGAGAGAGAGAGAGAGGAGGGGAGAGAGAAATGGACTCTCGGGTCATGAAAAAAAACCACTAAGTGTGCTGGAGGCTGGAAGGAAGACTATCGTAAACAGAGGGGCCAATAACGACTCCCAAACAAATCTCTGGAGGTTATCTACTAATCCGTACCGGAGGGCTTACGAAATCCTGTCGCATTTCTTTCTGGCTTCGTTCCAAGGTCACAGTCCGTATCCCAAGACGGTAATGACAAACGGCAGATGAAAATGGTTGTTGATAATAGGAAAACTTAAAAAACCATAAAAGAGATATTATAGTCTAATGAAACAAAGAAAGGGTAAGAAAAGGTTATTGTATACAAACAAATTCAGGATGATTTCCAAATCTTCAGAAAAGTCAAGTTTAGAATTTATTTTTCATTTGGTTTTGATTTTTGTAAATGGGATGGGAACTGCTTCCAACCACTGCAAGAAAATAGCTTGTGAGAGATTAACTTTTATCGCCTGCGGTTGGCAAAGGTTTCATATATACCAGTTTTTTTTTTTTGAGAGAGAGAGAGAGAGTTTGTGTGTGTGAGAGAGAAAGAGAGAGAGAGAGAGATTATTACCATTTTATTCCTGTAACGTCGTATGTCATTTGGAATCGTATTAGTTTCTGTAGCATCGAGAATTCTTTACATATATGTACATACATACATACACACACACACACACTATATATATATATATATATATATATATATATATATATATATATATATATATATATATATATATATATATATATATATACATATATATGCATAGTATATATTTATATATATATATATATATATATATATATATATATATATATATATATATATATATATAAACATATATATATTATATATATACATATAAATATATATATACATATACTTTACTGAGTGAACTTCAAAAATCTTGAATCATGTTCTTTAATCCGACAATAAGATTTCCTTCCATTGTATAAACCTTCTTACAGGTTTGTTACATAACCAAATGTGGGAATGCTAACGCGAATAGATTAGTTGTGTTCAGACTCCAGCTTCAACTTTTCTGTGTAATTTATCAATATCTCTCAGATCTCCAAAAAAAGGGCAAATCGGATATTCAGTTCAAATTTATTCTTCTTTGAACTAATCTTGACCTATTATTATTATTATTATTATTATTATTATTATTATTATTATTATTATTATTATTATGTCTTATTGGCGTAAATGGAAGTGCCTGCAAGTATGTAGACCAGAGTTCAAGTGCTTGACGAAGGAATGCGGACTTTAAACTTTCACCTGAATGTTTATTTTTTATTATTATTTTCACCTTAGAAACAATCGAGGAAAACAATGCGTCAAAATCAGAACAATTTAAACGTATTTCACTGGGAAAAAATTATGATTTTTCAACAAATGCCCAATACAATCCGCGTACACCCTTGCAGACATGAGTGCTCTCTCTCTCTCTCTCTCTCTCTTTCTCTCTCTCTCTCTCTCTCTCTCTCTCTCTCTCTCTCTCTCTCTCTCTCTCTCTCTCAACGCATTGCACTGGGAAAGTCATGATTTCTTAACAACTACCGATTACAAAACCACATAGAGCCCTTGCAGACATGGGTATTCTCTCTCTCTCTCTCTCTCTCTCTGAACGCATTCCTCTATGAAAAAGTCAAGATTATTTGTGAGTGCCTATTACAAACCAGTCAAATTATTGCAAACAGGAGTACCTCTCAAACCTCTCTCTCTCTCTCTCTCTCTCTCTCTCTCTCTCTCTCTCTCTCTCTCTCTCTCTCTCTCTCTCTCTCTCAACGCATTTTACTGGGAAAGTCATGATTTCTTAACAGCTACCGATTACAAACTACGTAGAATCCTTTCAGGCATGGGTATCTCTCTCTCTCTCTCTCTCTCTCTCTCTCTCTCTCTCTCTCTCTCTCTCTCTCTCTCTCTCTCTCTCTTGCGTGCACTCTGATTTGTGTGCACCCTACTTCCCTAATTGCGTCACCATGAGCACACGTTTCATTCTTCTTCAAAACATTTGACCTTTCACGTTTCCTTCGTCATAATACCCAACTAGACGCCCTGAAATTCTTTCAATTGCCCCAGATCTACCAATTCACATTTACCTGTGTTTGGTATCTATTGCAAGATTCAGCCCCATGCAAGTTTTTGTAGAGAGAGAGAGAGAGAGAGAGAGAGAGAGAGAGAGAGAGAGAGGTAGGTCAGTCACCTGAACTTCGGAGATGTATCCAGACTTTCAAAAATGTGTACCATTCGAATATTTTCTAAGGAAAGAAAAAAGGTAAACATTAATGTCATTGTTTGGAACGATTAGGATTTGTTCACAAAAACTATAGCTAATGGAAATGGCTAACGTGGAATAGATTCTCTCCGCTATTTCTTAAGCTTTTCTTCTATTATAATGAAAAACCACATCCACGATTTTCTTGGACATTAACTAACCTTCCTCTTCGATTCTTTCAAAAGCAGAAACTTCAATGCGAGCGAACAGTTCTTCCACTTTGAAAGAAGGTAAATTTTCTAGAGGGCGCCAACGACGCTTTGAACATTCTTCACGTCCATAGCGAACTTCAGACACACTTGAAAAAACTTCAGAACAGAATCAGACATTCCACGAAGAAGGTACACGAAGAACAAGAGCCGTGATGAAGAACAGACCGTCCGGCACCTAAGAAACTTTCCGGTTATTGAGACACTAATGTTGCAAGATGCCGAGACGCTTCCCTTTTACCTGACACCGCGACAAGGTGGTGGCTAGTTGCCAGATATCGCCACCTTTGCGTATGTTCTTCATTTCGAGAATTTTATTCTCGTCTGAATACGTTTGAGAGAACTGATGATATCTTTGTTATTTGAATTGATTTCAGTGACGCGTTGCTTATCAAATAGGACCTAAAAGAAAGCGTAATCGAAATTATGAGCTCTTGATTATCCATCCTACACATAAAATGGCTAATTGGCACTTACTTCCCGGACCCTGAAACCAGTTTCTCTTCATAAAAATAACATTAGGAAAGTAGTGGTTCCTTTAATTCAAGCATTTTACATTTCGAATCATTTCAACGAGAATATCTTCTTATCATAGTAGGACAATTTTCAAAAACGTCAATACAGTAGTCAACTCTCTTCTTTTATACTACGACTGATGAATTCTTCATCAATGGGATAAAAGTACGATTTATAAAAGAATCAAATGAAACTCATGAAGAAAGAAAGACAAAATGTTCGATTGGGAAAACGAAATTTCCCATACACCCTTCAAGACATTTTCTGAACACTGGCTTACTCTTCCTAAATCTCATCGTGTCTGCAAGAGATTAGCAACAGCAGAGCTTAGAGAGAGAGAGAGAGAGAGAGAATAAATCTAATGAGTACATAGGTAGTTAACTATATAAAATGTAAATATAAATGTTAAAATATTATTAAAAGTTAAAAAATTAGTAAGCAAAATGAATTAAAATAAATTAAAACAAATTATAAGAAAATTGGAAGATAAAAGATTAGCAAATAAAATCAATCAAACATAAATTAAATAAACAAAATAAAAAATAAATACATCATTCAGCTATAGCCAAATATGACTAAATCCATCAAAGCGCCCTCTTCATAGAGACGACTACTGGGAATTTTAATTCAATCGGTTAATTAGTCTGTAAGGTTCGCCCCAGTTTAAAAAAAAAAAACGTTTAATATACGAGGAATCATTTATCCCAATTCTCACCCTCGCGAGAATTTTCATGCTAATTCTACAAATCCAGAATTTTGTCTTTGTTCGATGCGCAGTGATTTTAGCTTTCTGTTCGAAAGCTAAATGCATTGTACAAATAAAAAGCTTCGGTCAATCAAACCTTGAGTGATATTCCCACGCAAGAACAGGCCACATTCACTCTACCTGTCTTGACATATATTTTAGTCTCTTCTTCCACTTCTTCCTCTGAGTTTAATCCCAGCCGGGGTCGTTGTTTATAAACGGTCTTTTCCAGGTGTTTATATGTTGTGTCTTCCCTTCATTTATTCCTTTTTCTCTGTCTTAAACACGTAATCTACCTACGCTATTGCATTATAATGATCTGTTAGTATACCTATCATACTGATAGGAAGTATGTGATCATGGCTCTGTACAGTTGTTCAAGAATCACATGAAACGGATATAAATTTATTTTGTAGATGGTATTTGATGAGCATAATGTACAAAAATAATTCTTCTATGGGATTATCTGCATCTAAGAGCATTTCTTTTATTTAGATTTTATTCTAACAAAAGAGGAAAATCTCTCTCTCTCTCTCTCTCTCTCTCTCTCTCTCTCCTCTCTCTCTCTCTCTCTCTCTCTCTCTCTCTCTCTCTCCGTTATATTTGCTGACATTTTTGTCTCTACTTATTTTTGTACCCAAAGTTTTGATTCTATAAATTTGTATAGGATCTTAACCCCAAGATTTAAAAGTTTTCGTGAAATTTACTTTCTTTTAATTTTTAAGTGGATTTTAAATTGACAATTTTAATACATACACTTTCATATTAATTATTTAATCTTACCTAAATAAATAATACTCATTTCCAGAACGCTCGCTCTCTTAGCTGACAAAACAAGAAGTGACTGAGTTTTTTTTATACTTGATCCTTACAGATCTCGAATGTCCTCGTAACTCCACCTACTTTGGAACAGGAGGGCCTACCATTGGCTGACAGTTCCTCTGATCACGCCCAAGTGAAATTATATGGCCTCTAATTGGCTAGTCAAGAAATGAAAAACAATACCAGATATTTCCAGAGACGAAAAACAATACCTGACATTTCCAGAAATGAGAAACATTACGAGATATTTCCAGAAATTAGAACATTTTACCAGATTTTTCCAGAAATGAGAAACATTATGAGAAGTACTTATATTTCCAGAAATGAGAAACATTACGAGATATTTCCAGAAACGAGAAACATTACCTGATATCTCCAGAAACGAGAAACATTACGAGATATTTCAAGAAACGGGAAACATTACCTGATATTTCCAGAAACGAGAAACAATACCAGATACGTCCAGAAATATGAATGCTGCCAGACACTTCCATGAAGCGAGAAACACTACCAGATATTTCGAGATATGAGAAACATTACCGGATATTTCCAGAAAGGAACGAAAGCTATAAAACCCCTCAGACAGTAGCTTCCAAGCTGTGGAGCCGACTAGTGCGTTGGCCCCAGCACAGAATGTGCTCTCGTTTCTCTCAAAACGAATTTTTGCCTCTAGGAAATCCCCACAACCTCGTTGATTTTTCCTAGTTTGTTTTTATTGAGGTTCCTTACTTGGTGTGTTGGTTTCCATTAAATGCACAATTTAACACGTAATTTTTCAACAATAAAAAGTAGCTTTGGGAAAACATTTTTACGTAGACACAGATAATGCAGTTCGGTTATATCATGGTTTTGTTAGAAAATGGAGTAACCTGTCGGTTAATGAATTTGGTCACAAGTGGATTAAGTCATTAGTTATGCTGGAAATAACACACATTTTTAAGAGTGAAAAAGAGAGCTTATAGGGAGCTGATCAAATTAGCTGGCTTCCACCATTCACCAGATGAAATATGGAGAAAATAAATTATAATCTATACCCACCTTGGAGGGAGGCGAACAAGGCTCTCTCCCACAGAACAATCGTAATTATCAGTATTCTTACAATAATGGACATAGAGACGTAGCCTATGGCAGCGTAATAATATTTCAGGAGATGGTCGAGGGCATGAAACCCTGAGATGTGGGTTCTTGAGGAAAAAAAAAGAAAGGAGAATGATACGAAGGCTGAACTTGGAACTTGCTCCAGATTCAGTTTGTACTGGATTCACATATACAACACTGATTTTCGAGTCGCTGATAACGTATTTAAAGGGTAAGTTGGTCGTTGTATTTGTAATCCTTCAGTAATGTCTCGCGTTACAGTTTTTAAGAATTGAACATGTTTTTCAGGAACGAATTTCCCTCTTTCAGAAATGAGCTTCACTTTTTCAGAAATAAGTTTCAATTTTTAGGAACGAGCTTCACTTTTTCAGGAACTAATTTCCCATTTTCAGAAATAAGCTTCACTTTTTCAAAATGAGCTGCATTTTTTCAGAAATGAGCTTCACTTTTTCTGGAACGAATTTCCATTTTTCAGAAGTGAGCTTCACTTTTTCTGGAACGAATTTCCGTTTTTCAGAAATGAGCTTCACTTTTTCTAGAACGAATTTCCGTTTTTCAGAAATGAGCTTCAATTTTTCTGGAAGGAATTTCCCTTTTTCAGAAATGAGCTTCAATTTTTCTGGAACGAATTTCCCTTTTTCAGAAATGAGCTTCAATTTTTCGGGAACGAATTTCCCTTTTTCAGAAATGAGCTTCACTTTTTCTGAAATAAACTTCACTTTTTCGGAAGTGAACTTTACTCTTTTTCAGAAATTCATTTCACTCTTCAGAAATTTCAGAATGATCAGGAATTTCACATTTCAGAAATGAATTTCGCTTTTTCAGAAATTTAATTTCATTTTTTCAGAAATGAATTTCACTTTTTCATAAATTAATTTCACTTTTTCAGAAATTAATTTCACTTTTCAGAAAATTAATTTCGCTTTTCAGAAACGAATATAGTTTTTCAGAAATGAATTTCGCTTTTTCAGAAATTAATTTCACTTTTTCATAAATTAACTCCCCCTTTTCAGAAATTCATTTCAGAATAAATATCACTTTTCAGCAATGAATTTCACTTTTTCAGAACTGAATTTCATTTTTTCAGAATAGAATTTCACTTTTTTCAGAAATGAATTTCCCCTTTCAGGAACGAACTTCACTTTTTCAAAAATGATTTTTTTTCAGAAATGAGCTTCATTTTTTCAGAAACGAATTTCACTTTTTCAGAAACAAATTTCACTTTTCCAGAAATGAATTCTCCTCCACAAAAATAGTTCGAACCGATTAACCCAAGAATTTACATTTTCATTCGGTCCCCTAACTCAGTTTCCTGTAATATTTGAGTTCCTTCTTGTTGCAGAAATTTCAGATTATCTCCGGTTCCATTTGACAGATTCTAAACATACACTTTCTGTGAATCACGAGACTCATAAACATGCTTAAGGCTAGCATACAATACCCAGGCATTAAATGAAAATAAGGACTGCCACAACAACAGTTTTATTCATAAAAAATCTCATGGTAGCATGAGTCACTAAAATGGTGAAGAAGGAATCCACAGTGGTGTGGATGTAAATTTTTTAGAAATATATATACAAAAGAGGGCATTAGAGATTGCTGATGAAGAGCACGTTCTAGGAATCTCTCATTCGTATATATATTTCTAAAATATATATTTTCATCTACACCACTGTGAATTCTTCACAAATAATAAAATAATAATAATAATAATAATAATAATAATAATAATAATAATAATAATCCATTAAAATCTCATAATAGCACAAGTCACTAAAATGACGTGAAAGGTCTCTGTGAAATTCCACCACTCTTATCTTTCCTGTGCTTTTAAAAATTACATTGTCTTTATAAGCAGTCACTTAGATTTAACATTCACAAAAACAATACCATGAATGCAAGTCATTATTAGCTATTACGTACAGGAGGCAATATACACGTACAGAATGATAACACATATACTGTAGATGAAAGGTTCAGAATACTATTCTTCAGAATACCTTTACTAGTTAAAACTGGCTTTAAAAAAAATAAAAAATACAGGGCAGCAATTGACTTCCATTATCTTCTTGACAGAAGGAACGAGAATCCAGCTTGAACAACAGGTCACGGTGATATACAATACAAAAAACAAAATAAAGAATACGATTCAACAAATGAAATCGTATAATACTCTTGGAGTTGTGATTTCATTTATTGATTGGTATTCTTTCATTCTTTTTTACTGCATATCATCCTGAAGTATTACTCGAGGCAAATTGTTGTTCCTTCTACCAAGAATATTACTAGAGAAAATTGCTTTCTGTATTTTTTATTTTGTTAATTCATTAAAAAAAAATCGAAATTTGAGTACAAAATGATGATTATACGAGTAGCACAGCCCAAACAACAGACTTTTAAAGTTACTCTCTGTTACACAGTTTTACACAATAGACAATTCCATCTCCCCGATTAAGTTTCCTAAAAAGTTTCCTCAGAAACAAACATTTTCAGGACGTGAACATAAATCTTCCAGCGTGGGAGAGATATAAGTATATTCAGCCTCATACTTATACCTATACTTCTAGACTAGTGAAGTCCGCTTCGTTACCTTTCACAAGACAGAATATGAATTATTTCACAATCCATCATCAGTTCTCCGTATGGAGCTAGTGCCGTCAGTGCACCTCGTCCGGGGCACTGTAGGCATTACTTGAGGTCTTTTGCAGCGTGTCTTCGGCCCCTAGCTGCAACCCCTTTCGTTCCATTTATTGTACCTCCTTTCATATTCTTTCTTCCATCTTACTTTCCATCCTTTCCTAACAATTGATTCATAGTGCTACTGCGAGGTTTTCCTCCTGTTACACCTTTTAAACTGTTACTGTCAATTTCCGTTTCAGCGCTGAATGACCTCATTGGTCCCAGTGCTCGGCCTTTGGCCTAAATTCTATATTCAATTCAATTCCATCGACAGTGATCAATCAAAATGGTGATTCTCCTTGTTCCCCCGCGCTTAATCCTTAGTCGGGATCACTGTAATCACTGTAATCAACAATGGCGATTGCTTGAAAATAATCAGCATTATCATCAACATATAGTATGATAATCATACTGATCCGTGCCAACGCACAGACACCGGGGATGTACAAAACAGAACAAACAAAATCATTGTTTTTACACAAAACTGTCCTTTTATAAGAAATATTGCATTTACGTTCGGTACCTGTTTCGATCATTTATATAATGTAATGTACACCTATTATTATGATCTAATATAGGCATATAATAATAATAATAATAATCATACTAATAGCCCAAAATGAGCAAGTACAATGGTCAGAGCGGCGTGCCATATTGCTTGACATACTTTCATTTACAGAGCAATTAATCAAAGCCGGAGGCAATTAATCTTTGTCCTTTCCTCTCCTCAGGTGGTGGTAACCAGTGCTGAAATGCTGGGTTTAAACAGTCGGAGAACTTTCCAAATTTTAACTGGTGTGCCGGAGTCCTCCTTCGTTCCTCTCGGTCTGGTATAGGCTGGAATCAATCTTGAGGTTGAAGAGTGCCCGCAGAATACCATTTAAGTGAGTAATAATTATTATCAATTATTATCTGCCCTACAGAGTGTGGTGCGGAGATTGGTATAATGGTACAGTAAAAGCATCCTGTTGGTCGCCATGCTATCTTTGCGAACTCATATGGTAGTAACGTCAGTGCACCTCACGCGGCGCACTGTAGGCATTACTTAAGGGTCTTTGCGGCGTCCCTTCGGCCCGTGGATGCAACCCATTTTATTCCTTTTGCTGCACCTCCGTTCATATTCTCTTTCTCCTTCTTACTTTCCACCCTCACTAAAAATTGTTTCACGGTGCAACTGCGAGGTTTTCCTCCTGTTACACCTTTCAAACGTTTATACTCTCAATTTCCCCTCTCAGCGCTGAACGACCGCATAAGTAATTCTTATATTCCATTCCTACGGTGGTAACTGGGAATATTCTAAGTTATTTACTGGCGCTGAATGGCATTCTAATCTTCCATCGCTTCCCTTCTACCTGCCACTTGCTGATGCTTGTTCAGACTCACACACACACACACACACACACACACACCGGCAAATAGCATCGTTCGTAAGTTTTAGATGAAGTAGGCCCTCTGCTATCTCCGGTTTTTGCTCCTGAGTAGCCCTAATTTTGGATCTTTCGGTTGTTGGTTGGAATCTTTAGAAGGGAAAATAAGGGGGTGTTGACTCCTTTTAGGGGAGGGGGCGTTCTAAAACTCCCTCTCTCTCTCATATGAGGGCAGCTGTGTCACAGAGGTGAGTGCCTTTGGGTATTTCCTAAACCTGGTACCACAACGTATTGCAAAGTAATTGACCAGCCTTCGTCTTTTTCTTCTACTTCTTCTTCTTCTTCTTCTTCTTCTTCTCGGCTTAATCCCTGGTAGGGTTCGATGACTTGGCGTAATGAGGATTATGGTTTATCTCGGCAGGTCGTTGCGCCCGCTTGTGGTTGAAATCCTTGGAAGAAAAAGGATTCATTGACAATTTTGGAATAATCAGATTCTGGAAAAGAGGAGTGCTAACAGTTAAATTACAGGAGCGGAAGGTGATAAAGATCCCAGTCCCTTACAAATGAGATTGATGAGTAGAGTGCTAGGCAAATATGACGGGGAAAAAAAAAAAAACCTGGTAATGGCGAAAGGGAAACAAAGACAGACTGAGAGAGAGAGAGAGAGAGAGAGAGAGAGAGAGAGAGAGAGAGAGAGAGAGAGCTAACGGGATGATGACTGTTAATTGAGCTTAAAAAAGGGGGAAAGTTGAAATTCCATTATTTTCTTACTTTTGTACAAGAATGAGTAAGACCTCCGTTTTTCAAAATTTCTGTGATTTGCGAAAAATTCAAGACCTTCACAAAGTCACGAAAAATTATAAATATGGCTGTTCTTTGTCTATATATATATATATATATATATATATATATATATATATATATATATATATATATATATATATATATATATATATATATATATATATATATATATTACTATATATGTATATAGTACATATATATATATGCATGTGTGTGTATGTATTTACACTACCAAAGAGCCCTTGAAAGTTTGGTATATATGTTTGTGTGGGTGTGTATGGTTATATACTTGAAGAGCCCTTTGAGGCGTACGTGTTGTTAGTCAAGCAAAAATCTCTGAGGTGCCAAGTACAAGCTTTCATCCTGAAGTCAGCTTGTAATATAAAAAAATCATGCCAGGCAAGAACTTGCCCGTAAAACTGAGTTATTAAGCGTTAAAACTGTAAACATCTGACTTTTCTTGGCTCACTTTTTAACATTTTGAATGGCGTCATTGCGAAATTAAACTCCACAGGTTCGACGTCGTATGTATTTTGTAATTGCTATTTGGAATTTTTCCAACTTTTGCCATTTGTATATATGCGGGTGTGTCTTTACTGCAACAAAACATGTCATAAAAACACGCTAGTGACTTGAATACAAGTCAACGACTTCGTGGTGGTTCTAACCAGTGTGTCGTAGGATTATCCAGATCTTGACAAAGTTTCCTTCTTTACTTGCGGGCGTTGCCTTGTTGTCAGCCTGTTTTTAATAAGTATGCGATTAGTTGCTGCAGTGTGGTTGTGACACCTTAATGAGAGAAACCTCTCTCTCTCTCTCTCTCTCTCTCTCTCTCTCTCTCTCTCTCTCTCTCTCTTTCTTCTTATCTACACATCACTAATTGATACTGCTCTTTTTTTATCCTTTATTAACCTTCATATGTACAGTACGGTCAGTACTTATTCGGTCAGTGGTCCTACTGGTAGAGAGACATGACCACTCGGTTTTGCCGCTCTACGAAGGATTATGTCATGGAACTTTTTCTGTATCTAAAGATTAACCCTACTCCGGGTAACAAGGGCACCAACGCCAAATCAAATCGCCTTGAATTCCAATCATATTACTTCCTGCCAACATTTACTACTTCCAAAACACTTCTGCCACCAACACATCTCTTCTCTTTATAGAATCAGGCATGAAATCCACTTTGTGTTATATTTATGCCATAGAAAACATTTCATCAACGATCACTATCTCAAGCACCTTTCCAGCATCTTGGCGATGCGTTTTTGTTTTTCTTCTCATCTTGAATACATCCAGTGCAAACAAAGATGGCTCGCGATCGCTGATGCATGTCATCTTTTGCTCATTTCAGTTTACTCTCTCTCTACATATATATATATATACTGTATATATATATATATATATATATATATATATATATATATATATATATATATATATATATATATATATATATATACATATATATATGTGTATGTGTTTATCAGTACGGCGTCTTCACCTTTTCATTCGGATTAGTAATATTATATTAACATGTGGGTCTATCTAGACGTTATGATGAGTATGGCAGTTTGGCTGCATGTTTTTGCATTTTTTTCAGATTGCTAAGTTAAATTCCTCATTTTAATGTTTCGTTTTTTCTGTTAATCATGCAAATATTTTTGGTATCAACCATGATAGTTAAATCTCACACCATTTCCTCTGTGCTTTCATGTAATTTGCGAAGTACATTATCTCCATAATAATTTTTAATTCTTCGTCTGCTGTTCCCCCTGCATTTGCTGCCTCCCTTTTCCCTGCTCGGAGGTCAGAAGACCAAACAACCGCTTCTACGATCATCGAACAACCGCCAAAATTGGCCATTGAGCATACCTACCAATCAGCAAAATAAACAATCAGTATGCCAAACGCCACAGCTATCTCGTATTGCCAGTAGACTAACGAGTGATGCTGTAGTTACACATAACGAAAAGAAGCTGTTTTGTCATTGTTTCTTCTTTCCCCTGTCGACCATGTATAAAAAATTTGTTTCTTTATTCAGGCTGAAGAGGCTAAATGTTAAAATTGCTAAAACTTTCTTTGACAGAGAAAAACTGAATATATTTGCACTAACAAGTACTGATTTTCTTTGCTCTTATATGGGATTATTGTCAGGTCAGGTAAAGAAAAATATATTCTAAGGGATCGAGCATCACCTGAATTACCTTCCTTGTGAAATACGCGTCATAAATTCATGATAAAGTTGCTCTACGAAAAATTCTCTAGGAAAATCGATTATTAATATAGAACCGCATCGAAACTGGAACTATTCGATTGTTTTCACAAATGATTATTGGCAAAAATATTCATTATTCTAACTACAGCCATTGCTGGCTCCAGCAATCCCAGCAATTAAATATCATAAATGGTCTACATTTACATGTGAATCAGAAAAATTTTACTAGGCATTACCTCCAAGCACTTCGTACAAGCTCCACAAATGTACCAGAATTCTGTCGAGTTTATTATACTTCCAGGTCTATTCTCAATTGCTTATCCTTATGTGTAACACGAGTAAAAAAAGAATTACGCATCCAGGCACAAATACACAAAGAAATACGCACAGGTTATATATATATATACCATATATATATATATATATATATATATTATATATATATATATAGGCCTATATATATATATATACACACGTACTTCAACTTTGCCCTTTCTTTTGTGGTAACTGTTTCCTTTCCTCTCCTCCTCCCGTCCAGTGCATCCTGACTTCTCAAACCTTTCTCCAGCATATCATTCACCATTTTCTCCAAAATAAAGAGATCTCGAGAGAAACAGACATTGTACACATGGGACGATGATTAGGATGTTACTCAAGAGCACAATTCCACTAAAGCAATTTATTTCTTTCCTGCTACCGAAACCTTTAAATGTCAAAGTTTGCTCCTACCAGTAATGAACCTCGAGTTCCAACAGAGATATTCATGTTAGGTGAAAATAACATGCATTTAAACATGCGCTGCCATTTGAAATTATTCCAGAAAATTCACAATATTTCAGGGAAAAAATATATTACTGTATTATTCTTTTCCATGAGAGATTGTACATTTTATTGAGGGAGGGGGAGGCAGGAACAGCTCGCAAGAATATTAACCGCCGCCCCCTACAACTCCGCGTAACAAAAAAAACACAAGCTTCGCCGCACGAGCAATTTAAAGATTACTTTATAATTATTGCTAATTTACCATTAATTAATGTTTCATAATGACGTCCTGAATATTATGTCGTGTACTAAAGGTTTGTAGAGATTGAGGCCTGATGCTAACCGTACTTATACGTTTGCAAAGTAAAATTGTTGCTGTGTAAGGACGTCACTGTATGAATGCAATAATGGTGTTGTGGAAGACGTGAAACAACACTGTTGTACCGAGTGTCTGTTTTCGGCAAGAGGTGTTTCAATTTTCGGCAAGGTTGATCATTTCGTGGCCACGTACTTATGTTAAATAATAAAACATCGAAGCTTGTTTGAACACAAAGAACAATACCGAGTTAAAAAAATTAAATCAAATTTTTAACGCGCAAGATTTTATGCAACTGCTGAAAGATGGTTATCTTATAAATGAATCTGGTATCATCAACTTTTCATTAGAATTAAAACAAAACTAATCAAAAATATTAAAGCAAATGGTCCTACAAACCAAAGCTTTGCATAATTATTCATTGAGCCCACACTATGAACTAGTCTCAACTTCTATAAAGACTTGCATGTACAGGCCAAAATATTCTACAATTTAGAAAACGAACTTTCTTTCTAGGAATGGTACAGTATTTCTAGCGTAATCAAGTTTATATATGGGAAAAATGACAGCCAAGATAGTGTCTTTTAAACTGGCTTAATGTTTGTTGCTTCTCAAACTATATGTGCTTGGCTTATACCCGATGGTTTTCTATCTTTTGTGGATCGTAAATGCAGCCTAATAAGGCTCGTCAAACCTTATAATTGGAGGAATACCGGTTTGTTTAGAGGTAATATGATATACGAGAATAAAATAGAAGAAATGGGCTATTTGCTTGGAAGAATCTTTGTTCCATTTTGACAGTTTGGTGTGACATCATAATATACCGTGGGTGGCCACCAAACTCCCTCTACACTCTCCCAATTTAGAAACCTACAGCTTGTAAAGAGACATTTTTATGCAACTACATAATTTGTGCTATTTTTATTGATGTCACCGTAAGAGTGAAATTGGAAATAATATAGTATGTCGTCCAAATTGATTGAAATAAAAAGCTAAGAGGACTCGCAACAGCGATCACAAGCAGCCATCTTTGTTTCCATTGAGCATCGTCGTTCAAGATGACGAGAAGAAAAACAAAAGCGCATCGCCAAGACGATGGCAAGGTGCTTGAGATGGTTACCGTTGATGAAATGCTTTCTATACAATTAATATACTACAAGGTGGATTTCATGCGTGATTTTATAAAGAAAAGAGATGTGTTGGTGGCAGAAGTGTTTTGGGAATAGTAAATGTTGGCAGGAAGTAATATCATTTGAATTTAAGGCGGTTTGATTTGGCATTGGTGCCCTTCTTACCCGGAATAGGGTTAATCTTTAGATACAATAGAAGTTCCAAGACATAATCCTTCGTAGAGCGGCATAACCGAGTGGTTATATCTCTCTACCAGCAGTACCCTACCACAAAGAATTACTGGTCGTATATGGCGTACCCATATACGACCGGAATTTATGCATAGCCGCACAAGAAAGTTCTATTATATAAATATATTATTTGATAGAATAACCTTCCTTTTGCGTCACAAAAGGCGTTTTAAGAAGTCGCAGCTGCTGTTTTGCGATCAGCGAAGTTAAGCTGCATTGGGTGTGGTCAGGTGACTGGATGGGTGACCGCCACCGAATCCCTGTTTTCTGCTCTCTCTCGGTTTTTAAAAGGCTTCTTTTGTCTCATTATGAGAATATATTGTATATATATGTATGAATATATACTTAAATGAACGATAAAATGAAGAATTTTAAAAAATGACGTCTGTGGTGAATTCGAATCCTGCACATCAACGAGAGCTCGACTTAACCACTGCGGCACTGTAAGGGAAGGGTTTGATTCCCGTACGGACGTCAGCTTTTTCTTTAATTCTTCATTTTATAAATTATTTGTGTATATACACGTACATATATACAATAGATTTTCATAATGAAACCAAAGGAACCTTTTATTAACCGAGAGTGAGCATAAGACCTCGATTCAGTGGCGGTCACCCATCCAGTTGCTGACCACACCCAAAGCAGCTTAACTTCGCTGATCGTGAAACAGGAGTTTTTCTTCTCATCTTGAATATATTCAATGTAAACAAAGATGGCTCGTGATCGCTGCTACACGTCGTCTTTTGTAGAAAGGGGTATACAACTTTTCGCAAAAGCTTTCTTTGACAGAGAAAAGCAGAATATATTTGCACTAACACTTACTGATTTTCTTTACCCTTATATGGGATTACTGTCAGGTCAGGCATAGAAAAATATGTTCCAAGATATCGAGCATCACCTGAATTACCTTCCTTGTGAAATATACGTCTTAAATTCATGATGAAGTTGCTCTACGAAAAATTCCCTAGAACCAGATCGAAGCTGGAACCAGTCATTAAAATTGAAACAAAACTAAACAAAAAAATTAAAGGAATAGTCCTACAAGCCAAAGCTTTACATGTCTATTCATCGAGTCCACACTATGAACTAATTTCAACTTTATAGAAACTTGCTTGTGCAGGCCATAATATTCTAGAACTGAGGAAATGAACTTTCTTTCTAGAAATGGTACAGTATTTCTAGACTAATCTAGTTCTATATGTTGGAAAAATGATAGCCTAGATAGTGTCCTTTAAACTGGCTTGATGTTTGTTGCTTCTCAAACGATATCTGCTTGGCTTATACCCGTGGTTCTCTATCTTTGTACATTCTAAATGCGGCCTAATAAGGCTGTCAAACCTTATAATTACTAGATTATAGTTACTAGATATGAATATATTATTTGATGGAATAACCTTCCTTTTTTGCTTCACTAATGGCGCTTTAAGATGACACCACAGCCGTTTTCCGATCAGCGAAGTTAGGCTGCTTCGAATCCTGCATATAAACAAGAGCCCGCCTTAACTGCTGGTGACGCTATAAGGTAAAGGTTCGATATCCACCAGGGATGTCAGTTTTTTCCTTTAATTCCTCATTTCATAAATTATTTGTGTAGATATACATACATATATACAGTAGATTCTCATAATGAAACAAAAGAAGCCTTTTAAAAGCCGAGATTTAGAGAGCGTAAACGAGGGATTCAGTGGTGGTCACCCATCCAGTTGCCTGACCTGATAGTTAATAATGCAGCTTAACTTCGCTGATCGCAAAACAGCGTTCGGTTCATCTTAAAACGCCATTAATGTCGCAAAAGGAGGGTTATTCTATCAAATAATATATTTTATTATAGAACTTTCTTGTGCGGCTATGCATGAAATTCCGGTCGTATATGGTTTTACGCCATACGACCAGTATTGCTTTGTTGTGGGCTACTGCTGGTAGAGAGATATGACCACTCGGTTATGCCGCTCTACGAACGGAAATGTCTTGGAACTCCTATTGTATCTAAAGATTAACCCTATTCCGGGTAACAAGGGCATCATCGACAATTCAGATCGCCTTAAATTCTAATTATATTATGCCCTGCCAACATTTGCTACTCGCAAAACACTTCTGCCACCAACAAATCTCTTTTCTTTATAAAATCACTCATGAAATCCACCTTGTATTACATTAATTGCATAGAAAGCATTTCATCAACGATCACCATCTCAAGCACCTTGCCATCGTCTTGGCGATGCGCTTTTGTTTTTCTCCTCTTCATCTTGAATGACGACGTCCAATGGAAACAAACATGGCTGCTTGTGATCGCTGCTGCGAGTCCTCTTTGCTTTTCATTTCAATCAATTTGGACGACGTATTATATTATTTCCAATTTCAGTGTCACAATTTCCCAATAAAAATAGCATGAATTATGTAGTTTCATAAAAATGTCCTTTACATGCCATAGATTTCTAAATTGGGGAGAGTGTAGAGCAGTGGTTCTTAACGTTTTTATTAACGCGCCCCCTAAGAGTCGGTCCTCCTCCACGGCCACCTTGCATCTATGAGTAAAATTCCCTCCCAGATTTAAAGGTGAATAAAAAGCGAAAAAGAGAAAAAGAAGGGGTTTCGAGGGATAGGGAGGGAGATAAATAATTATAAAACATCGGAAGCCCAACGAGTCTAACCATAGTAGTTGACTATATGAAACATTAAGCCAGTTTAAAAGACACTATATCTCGGCTGCCGTTTTTCCAACATATAGACTAGATTGGTCTAGAAATACTGCACCATTTCTAGAATAATAGTTCATTTCCTCAATTCTAGAATATTATGGCCTGCACAAGCAATTCTCTATAGAAGTTGAGACTAACTCCTAGTGAAGGCTCAATGAATAGTTATGCATAAACTTATTTTGTAGGACTATTTACTTTCCTGTATTTTGGTTAGTTTTGTTTTTGATTTTTTTGAAGAGATGTTGACACCAAATTCCATTATACGATAACAATCTTTCAGCAGTTACATAAAATCTTGCGCGTTAATCAATGGATTTAATTTTTTATCTCTCATTTCTCTTCATGCAACTAAAATAAACGTTATATGACGATACAAGTAAGGGTCCTTAGAATGGTCAACTCCTTGTCGAAAAGAAGGGATATTTAGTGCAAAGTGTAGTTTCAGATCTTCCAGAAAACGAATATTGCATTCATTCACTTTCGTAGTCACACAAACAATCTTACTTTTGTATAAGTACTACTGGCATTAGGTTGATATATATATATATATATATTTATATATATATATATATATATATATATATACAATATATATGTGTGTGTGTGTGTGTGTGTGTGTGTGTGTGTGATTATATATATACACTAATAGGAACCCTGTTAATTTTAAGACAAAACGTTTAACAACCATCTTGTCAATACCGATTTTAAGCGTTGCCAGGTTATGTAGCAAGGACAGTTTTAATTTCGCTGTCCTGCTCATCAAATGTGAATAAAGGTTAAGAAAAGATGGAAATTCTGTTGATGGCTCTCTTTAAAACAAAAAAATACAGTATTATAAATTTATGCTTCCATAAAGTTGGTACTACAAGAGGATGATAACTTTTAGACCATTAGACGAGAATACTTGGTAAATTCGTAGTTTGACAAGCACAGAGGAAATACTGTGATATTTAAATGTTATGGTTGATACAAAAAATGTTTGAACGGTTATCACCAAACAACGAAACATTAAGAGGAGAAAATTAACTTAGCAATTTGAAAAAGATTAAAAAAATGAAGCCCAACTGCCATACCCATCATAACGTCTAGACTCTAGATAGACCCATGCATAAGTTAATATAATATTGATCAGAATGAGAGGAGAAGACATTGTTACCAATAAACACAATATTATATATAAATTTCATATATATATATATATATATATATATATATATATATATATATATATATATATATATATATATATATATATATATATATATAGAGAGTAAACTCATTGAAATGAAAAGCAAACGACGACATGCAGCAGCGATCACGAACCATCTTTGTTTCTTTTAGACCTCGTTATTCAAGATGGGAGAGGAAAAACAAAACGCATCGCCAAGACTATGGCAAGGTGCTTGAGATGGTGATCGTTGATGAAATGCTTTATACAATTAATATACTACAAGGTGGATTTCATGCGTGATTTTCGAAGAGAAGAGATGCGTTGGTGGCAGAAGTGTTTTTGAGAATAGTAAATGTTGGCAGGAAGTAATATAATTTGAATTTAAGGCGATTTGATTTTATGTTGGTGCCCTTGTTACCCGGAATAGGGTTAATCTTTAGATACAGGCTAGTTATGAGACATAAACCTTCGTAGCGGCATAACCAAGTGGTCATGGCACTCTACCAGAGCAGCCCACCACAAAGAAATACTGGTCGTATATGGCGTACCCATATACGATCGGAATTTATGCATAGCCGCACAGGAAAGTTCTATTATATGAATATATTATTTGATAGAATAACCTTCCTTTTGCGTCA
This sequence comes from Macrobrachium rosenbergii, assembly GCF_040412425.1. Classification (NCBI taxonomy): domain Eukaryota; kingdom Metazoa; phylum Arthropoda; class Malacostraca; order Decapoda; family Palaemonidae; genus Macrobrachium; species Macrobrachium rosenbergii. The sequence goes on along the minus strand of NC_089792.1, from coordinate 11,856,646 downwards.
CAATTGGCGTTTTAAGAAGTCGCACCTGCTGTTTTGCGATCAGCGAAGTTAAGCTGCATTGGGTGTGGTCAGGTAACTGGATATGTGACCGCCACTGAATCCTTGTTTTATGGTCTTTCCCGATTTTTAAACAGCGTTCTTTTGTTTCATTATAAGAATCCATTGCATATATGTATAAATATATGCAAATTATGTATAAAATGAAGAATTAAAGAAAAAACTGACGTGTGTGGCGGAAGTCGAACCTTTACCCTCCACAGATATCGGCATTGATGTGCAGGATTCGAAATCCACGACAGACGACAGTTCTTTTTTTTTTTTAAGTTTATAAATTATATTTATATGTATATATACGTACGTATATATAATAGATTCTGATAATGAAACAAAAGAACCCCTTAAAAGCCGAGAGAGAGCAAAAGACAGGGGGATTCAGTGGCGGTCACATCCAGTTACCAGACCACACCCAATGCAGCTTAACTTCGCTGATCGCAAAACAGCAGTCGTGGCTTGTTAAAACGCCATTAGTGACGCAAAAGGAAGGTTATTCTATCAAATAATCTATTCATATTATAGAACTTTCTTATGCGGCTATGCAAAACTTGCGATCGAACAGGGCTACGCCTTGTACGATCAGTATTTCTTCAATTTTCGGGCCTGTGTGTAAAGTGCCATAACCACTCGGCTACGAAGGAATGCGTCTTGGAAATCCTGCTGTATCGAAAGATTAACCGTGTTCCGGGTAACAAAGGCACAACGCCAAATCAAATCGCCTTATAATTCCAGTTACATTACGTCCTGCCAACCTTTACTATTCCCAAAACACTTCTGCCACCAACACATCTCTTTTCTTTATAAAATCACGCATGAAATCCACCTCGTATTATATTAATTGCATAGAAAGCATTTCATCAACGGTCACCATCTCAGCACCTTTCCAGCATCTTGTCGATGCGTTTTTGTTCTTCTCATCTTCAATACATCCAATGTAAATATGGGCAACGTGATCGCTGTTGCACGTCGTCTTTGCTCTTTCTCTCTCTCTCTCTCTCTCTCTCTCTCTATATATATATATATATATATATATATATATATATATATATATATATATATATATATATATATATATATATATATATATATATATATATATATATATATATATAAATGTGTGGTGTGTTTATCAGTACAGCGTCGTCTCCTTCTCATTCGGATTAGTATATTATTATATTAACATGTGGGTCTATCTAGACGTTATAATGAGTGTGGCAGTTTGGCTGCAGGTTTTGGTCTTTTTTCAGGTTGCTAAGTTAATTTCCTTCTTTTAATGTTTTGTTTCTTTCTGATAAAAGTGCAAATATTTTTGGTATCAAACATGATAGTTAAATTTCACAGTATTTCCTCTTTGCTTTCATGTAGTTTGCGAAGTTAGCAAGTATTCTCCTGTAGTCGTCTAAAAGTGATCACCATTTGTAGTACCAACTTTTTGGAGGTATAAATTTACACTACTGTATTTGTTTTAATGAGAATCATCAGCAGAAGTTTTATCTTTTTTAATCTGTGTTCACATTTGCTGGAGAGGACAGCGAAGTCAAAAGCGTCTTTGCTACATAACTTGTCAGCGCTTAGGTCTATTATTACACAAGATGGTTATTATGTACTTTGTTTACCACTTTAACATGACATATATATGTTGTTTGTGTATGTATGTATATATATATATATAATATATGTATATATATATGTATATATATATATATATATATATATATATATATACAATTAACAAGTACTTGAAATCTTAGCTTAATGATAAATAATATTGTAAAAAAAAGAATATTCTTTATTGTACAAGCTTTCACCTGTATAAAACCTCATCATCAGGCTGAAAAAATGACAAGGATGAGAATCAATAAAAATTACAATAAAAAAATTGTCATAATAAATCGAGCAAAAATACTAACAGGAAAAATAAAATGAACAAGTAAATTGTTTTCGTAAAAATGATTATAAGCAAAAATAATGAAAAATTAAAAACACAAACATAAAAAATAAAATAAAAACTAACGTGAAATGTAAACAAATCACAAGCACTTAAAATATTTAACGAATAATTAGTACCTACTATTTGAAATTAATGTTTAGCTAGTTGAATACCAGACGAGTTGTTCAATTCCGGCTAAATGTTTTATAATAGGTCAGCGACTTATAAATTAAAAGGTCAGTAAAATTGAACAAAAAGACAGGACGTCGAAAATCCAGGTAAGTGAAAGGATGGTCCTTTGCGGATGTTCTGAAACACCAGAACAGTGGTTTATAAAGTGTTTCTGTTTTCTAAAGAAAGACCATCTTGTGTTCCAAATTCCATGTCAAATAAAGCCAAAAAATTTAGTCCCACGTATCGCAGAACAATAACTGCGAACAAATTAAATCAAAGTAAACGACACAAGATTTAAGGTCAACTGTTGAAAGATGATTATAGCTAAATGAATTTGATCTTATTGTCATTAGGATTAAAACAGAAAACAAACCGGAAACTTATTTAAAACAATTAGTCCCACAAAGTATTTCTTGTAAATTTTTTGGACCATACTAGTCTACTATGAAAGACTGGCATGTAAGGCAAAATTTACCATTTAGAAAATTATCTTTCTTTCTAGAAATACTGTACACCGGTCTGGGCCAAATCTTTTCATTTGGGAAAATTTTTCAGAACTTTGAAAATGTCTTTTAAAATGGGATATGAGTTTTTCATCAAAATAATTCTGGAGGAAAACCATATCTTGATGAAATAAATTAAATCACAACAAACATTGTAGTTCTATTAATCAAAGCTTTGTTTATTGAGTTCATCTTATGCAATTTTACTAAAATAAAATTCAGAAGAAACGGGCTGTTTAACCTATAAACAGAGTCTGTTTTGCCACTACAGTTTGGTTCAACATCATACATCTAAAAATGACAACTTATTATCCTGTTACGTCTCCCAAGTAAAAAGAAATGTTAGGGTGCATGTAAAAAATTTTTAAAAAACAAATCAACATTTGATAATTCCTTAATTACAAGGAAAGTATCATCTTAGTACCTCAGTCCAAAAAGGTTTGATTGAAATGAAATTCAAAGAGGACTCAAATCCTTTCACAATAACCCATGTTTCAATTGGACGTCGTCGATCAAGATGACGATTTAAAAGCGCATCGCCCAGGCAATGGAAATTATATAGATGGTTACCATTGATGTAAAATGCTTTCTACGCAATTAATATAATGTCAAGGTGGATTTCATGCAAGTGATTTTATAAAGTCCAAACACTGATAAATGGCAGTTTTGGGAATAGTAAATGTTTAAGAATAATATCATTTCTCTTTTAAGGGATATTGATTTAGCGTTTGGTGCCATTACAACATCTTGGAATAGAGCATAATTCTTTAAACTCTAGATACCTAAAGTTAGAGGGTTCCAAGACATAATCCCTCGTTATAACTAGCGGTACCAATTGAGGAAATAATAGTCTTAAAGGGTTTCATATTTTCTACCGGTAGTATCAAACCAAAACAAATAACTGGTCTTAGATGGCGCAAATACCCAGCTATACGACCGGAATCCTATCTATCAGACCTCTAAGAAACCTATTTAATTTGAATATTTAATTTCAATAGAATAACCTTCCATTTACATTTAAAATCCTGGCGTTTTAAAATTAATGAAATGTTTTGACAATACAAAATTTAGCATTTTAAATGTCAGATATTGACCGAGTCACATCCTTGTTTTTGAAATTAGAAGACAAACTAAATGGGTTCTTAGAGGTCTGAGAGATAAGATTGGGGAAGCTATATATAGCTCTTTATTTGCTTCAGGGTCTAAAATGTTATAAAGAAAAAACTGGTTTGCCTAAGGTACATAAAAAAAAACCCTTTAAGACCTATTATTTCTCAATTGGTACAAGGTTTAGTTATAACTGTCTAAGTTTTTTTCCAGTTTTAAACCCTCTAATTTAGGTGAATTTAACATATCTAATTCTTCCAAATTTGTTAAAGAATTATGAACTCTTTCAATTTTAACCAAGATGTTGTAATGGGTTTCGATGTAACGGTCTCTTTTCATCCAATATCCCAACAAAAGAGACAACTGACATTATTCTTAATAATATAGTGAAAACCATTTATCAGTGTTTGACTTAAAAAAATAGACTTGCAAAAATTGTGACATTTAGCAACTGCTGATGGCATTTTTACTTTTGATGGTAAATTATATAATCAAATAGATGGAGCTAGCTATGGGTAATTCCGATTGGACCTGTATATGCGGATTGCTTCATGGGTTATTGTGAAAGGATTTTGGATGTCTGAATGCCCTAGTGCCAAACCTTTGTATTACGAAGGTATGTAGATGATACTTTCCTTGTGTTTAAGGAATTATCACATGTTGATTTGTTTTTGAATATTTTAATTCTCGTCACCCTAACATTTCTTTTACTTGTGAGACGGAACAGGATAATAAGTTGTCATTTTTAGATGTACAGGTATAAGAAATAGTGACAAATTTGAGACCTCTTTTTATAGGAAAAGTACTTTTACTGGCTTGGGATTGAATTACCTTAGTTTTTGCAAAGTTGTATAAGATGAACTCAATACGCACTTTGATTAATAGAGCCTACAATGTTTGTTGTGATTTTAATTTATTTCATCAAGATATGGTTTTCCTCCAGAATTATTTTTCTGAAAACTCATATCCCATTTTTGTATTTTACAAAGTTCTGAAAAATTTTTAAATGAAAAGTTTTGTCCCAGACCGGTGTACAGTACTGCTAGTAAAGATGTAAAGTACATTAAATTGCCTTACCTTGGTCATAGTAGCTATATGGTCCGAAAAAGTTACAAGAAATACTTAGCATTGTTTCCTCAAATCAGTTTCCGGTTTGTTTTCTGTAATCCTTTTACAATAAGATTTTTGAGCGAGAAGCCTACTTCTGCCTTGGACCTTAATTCCTGTGTCGTTTACTTGTTCACTTGTTCGCAGTGTGGTCTGATATGTGGGATCTAGTTCCCGCTGGCTCAGACACAGAATTTTGGAACACAGAGGTTTCTATTAGAACTAGCTTTCCCCTTCCAAACCAATGTTTTCTGCCATTAGAGAACACAGTTTAGCACATTTTTGGACCATCCTTTCACTGACCTGGATTTTCGGGTACTTTCTTTTGTTCAAATAGACTGACCTTTTAATTTCAGAGTCGCTGTATTAAAAGATGATCACCATTTATTGAACAACAACTTTTCTGGTATTCAATTTACACTATCTGTATTTTTTTAGTAGGTATCATTAGGAAGTTAAATATTTTACTTTGTGAGTGGTAGTTTGTTGGCGACATTTCAATTTAGTTTTATTTTCATATTTTTATGTTTGTGTTTTTAATTTTTCAAGTTATTTTACGTCTCACACCTTTAGTTTGTATTTACTTGTTCATTTTATATATTTCGTTAGTATTTTTGTATATGAAGATTTATTATGACAATTCATTTTATTGTAATTTTATTGATTCTCATCCTTGTCATTTTTTTTCAGCCTGATGATGAGGTTTTATACTGAAAGCTTGTACAATAAAGAATGTTCTTCCTGGTCTTGGCAATAATATTTATCATTAAGCTATATATATATATATATATATATATATATATATATATATATATATATATATATATATGATTTTACTTTAGAAAGTCTAAGGTAAAAAAATGGATTAAAGGTAAATTTGGTTCAGGTGCAGGATAAAGCAACCTTGCACTCATGGAATATGGAATATATATATATATATATATATATATATATATATATATATATATATATATATATATATATATATATATATATATATATATATACACATGTTTTTTGAGAAAAATATCTGTCTTATCAGTAGCAGTTGACTCTTTTCTTTGTACCAAAATGACTTCATCTCAATTTAGTGTGTATCACAGTTTACAAACTTTGCCTATTTCGCATGTAATATCGAACAGCGTTAAATGTCATCGATAATAAAGGCATTTGATTCTTGTGTGTGTATGCCTATGAGGCTGGGCTCTCTCTCTTCTCTCTCTCTCTCTCTCTCTCTCTCTCTCTCTCTCTCTCTCTCTCTCTCTCTCTCTCTTTTCAACCATTTACGTAGCTCCAGTGGATTGATTTCGAAGTCCTTTCCTGGAATAAGAATGGCGTTTCAAACTCTCTAAGTAGCAGAGTTATCTTTGTTGAAATGGAACTTCACTTGTGTTTAGCACTGACTGATACTTCTTCAGGTATCCCTTTATCAGAAGGTTCTGGTAAAATTGACCTTAATTGACCTTGACTATCTGTCTTCACACCTCTAAGCAGTTTTGAATGCACTTTTATGTTTCTACCAGGATCTGCACGGTTCCCTCAAATGCCCTTCGCTGGGAAAATATCATTTTTGTTTCTGCTCGTATAAATTTCAGTCTTTGTTCCTCATTCGTCAGTCCATTCATTGGATTTGTCATCCAAACTAATATGTTTTCAGTATAACCAAGCCAATAACACTGTTGATTAACCGTGAGATAGGTGAGAAAAATCATTACTTTCTTCTCATAATATTCATTATAAAACTTTGAAAGAATTGTTTTCTTCGGTTTATTGCCTCATATTAAATATGTAAAAGTTTATGTGATTGGATAAAATGGAATTTTTCACCCTTAATGGAAAAATGAATTTTAAAATGACTGAAGGGAAAACGGTAATAGTCTATATACACAGGTATATGGGAGCAAATATAAGTGATAATGGTAGGATGAGAGAAGTTACAGAAGAGGTGAAGCAAGGAAGGTAGCAGGTGGTGTGCAAAAGACTGGTCAAAGAAAAAGTGTCTGTGGAAACCAAGGCTGGACTGTATGAAGCATTGTTGAGATAACTCTCTTCTGTGGCAGTAAAATGTAAATACTGAATCCAAAATAAAGAAAAGAAGGGGGATTGAGCTGTTGAGATTGAAATGTACTGTGTACATTAAAGATACACAGAAGAACTGGTGTAAAGAATATCACTGGTTAAAGGATGGGTCATAGCGTTTTGAGATGGTTCGGTCATGTGGAAAGAATGGAGGAAGACAGGTTGGTAAGAAGAATTTATAATTAAAAGGCTTCAAGAGGAAGAAGGAGAGGAAGACATAGAAAAGACTGGATAGGTAGCACTGAGGAGGTGCCAGGGAAAAAAAGATGGGTGTTAACATCCACCAAGCTCAAGTTGAGAGGCGCATTGTGTGTAGGGTGTTTTTGTGTATGAAGCAACTAAATTTGTAGAAGTATTCTGCAATGGTCTCACTCTTGATTCAGCAGTTGAGGTAGATATCTGTTTTCCCTGGGGCTACATTCAGTTAGGGAATACGGCTTACTTGCTTGGAATATACGGTGATGTATAAAATTTATTATAAATATATATATATATATATATATATATATATATATATATATATATATATATATATATATATGTGTGTGTGTGTGTGTGTGTGTGTGTGTGTCTATATATTTATGCTGGTCACTTTCTATCGGACACATGTGTAATTATAAAACCACAATGCTCTTTTAACTTATCGAATTCTTCGCACTTTTTTGGATACATACGCGTGTAAAGAGCCAAATATAAGAATATGAAGAAATTCTGACGTTTGTAGCAGGATTTCAACCCGCACCTCAGTATTTGAACGAGGTAACATTACCGACCTGACCTTCTCATGGTCAGGTCAGTTTTTCTGGAAACTAATCTCAGATTAGATCCGGAGAAAATATTTTACTACAGAGGTTGATAAATATTTAATACATTTGAGATTAATAACTTCACGGAATACCGGCAGAGGACAGAATGGCTGGGCGAGACACTTTACACAGTGAACAAAACCGTGACTTTCATTTCTTTTGTCTACGATCTTTTGGTTATGCAACACTTTACATTTGGGATATTTGCAGAACTGCGACGTCAGGAAACATGACAACGCGTTAAATGGTGACTCAACAATAATTTTCGGCTACCAGTGCTGGGCCAATACTATTTATTCGACGATAACGCCTAGGAGTTAAAATGAGTTACACCAGGTCAGGATTGTTGTCCATCAGTTAAGTAGGTGGCGCTGGTTAACGCCCGTTTCGTGCTGTCGGTTTTAAACCTTATTTTAATATCCTTGCGATTTCTCTTCAGCTTCGTTACGTGAATCCAGGGGATTGCGACAACATGTGAGGGAAATATCGTGGTTGTTTAGCACGATGGAATTGCTGGAGATGGTATGTTGGCCATTTTTCCAAAGGAATAAAGTAAGATATGCACCATTCTTCGAAGTTCGATTTAGACCCGGTGTTTTTCCTTTTAATTGTTAGGAATATGGTAGAAATGAACATTGAAGTAGTAGGACTGAAGGTGTTTGTACATATTTCTAATGAACTATTGAAAATTAATCATTTTGGGTCTTGTGCAGTCTGCATGTCCGGCAGTTGTTAGGTGATGGAGACTATATTCCAGCCAGAGAGTTGAAGTTAGGCACAGTTCCTCTGAATGCCAATCTATGGATAATTAAAATGGTATAGATAGCATTTTGCAGAGCACTGTTTGTTCGTTTTAGATTCAGCTGGGCTTACGACAGCTCAGATTGCTGAATACTTTAGCTGAATACTTTTCAGGGAAGAAAAGAGCAAAAGATCAGTAATAATTACGATAGGAAGCAGAGTTTAAGCGTGGAAGGTTACGTGTTCGAGAACTCAGCCTGTCAAAATCACGAAACAAGATTAGCTGTACCGCGCATCGTCTTAGTACAATAATACTAAAACGTCCTCCCCGTATAGTTTAGCGTCCTCTCAATAGATGGTACTGTTAGTCACACCCATAGCCTTCGTTTTTTCTTATTGCTATAGTTAAGCATCTTTCCCGTCATGCTCAGCTTGCCATACAGCCCATATCCCGATGCGATTATCACTCCTCACCCACCGACCGTGGAGGAAAGAGGTGACTGCCTCTTGTCCCATAGATTACCTGCATTGTTTCACGGTCACCTTCAGTCTCGTGTTAGACCGTCTATCGTCACGTCTTCTTTACGTAACTCGGGGAGGTGAGACGTATACTAAGGGTGAGAGTTGTAGAATTTACTGGATTTTTATGATTTACCGTTTTCTTAAGTACTGAGTGAATTTCAGGTTATAGTAACGTAGGGATATTTTAGTCTTGTTATTCGACACAAAATGACGTAAGTTATTTTAAAACTTACAAAGTTAGTCTTCTTCCAAATTTCATTAAAGGGCGTTTAAGCCATTCATCTTATTCGCTTCTGTGATTCTACTACACAAAAAGATGACATATTTTCGAACATTTGTCAGGTTTACGTCACGTGATGTTTTGGTTACGTGACATTTGGTTGCGTGAGTGAACTTGAAACATTTCCAGGGTAACTGGGTTACATTATGCAGAAAACTTCTTAGGGAAGCAAGTGTTTGGATATTTTAGTAAAACTGCTGTTACCTTTTACAACTGATGTCTCCGGGAAGCAATGACTGGGTTTCACTAGAATAAATTTTATCGAATTTTTTGGCTTTTCTTCAATCTTTAATCATTTTTTGTTTATACGCGACGTTTTCTAGAGATGAGAATGGTTATATACAGGTTTAAAAAGTACATGATACTTCATTTATCAATATAATTAGTGCTTTATTAGCCTAACTGTTTTTTTAAGTTTATGCCTTTTCCCAGAACATTTTCTCCAGCCCGGAATAAACTTTTTATCAAGACCATAAGAGATTCAGTGGCTCTTATAAGCTTAAATCACCCAGTTGAAATAAACTGGTGTTACAAACTAGTTCATTAAAACATTTTAAGGTAACTTGTGCTAATAACAGATTTAGGATTGTCAAGGACATGCTTATTCAGACCTGCAAAGAATGTGTAGACCACAACCGCCTGTAATTGTTTACCATTTTTGCATTGAATCCTGTTGTACTTTGGGCTGGAGGTCATTTTTATGTGATTAATTCATTTACACAGGTTTCCATAAGTTTTTGACCAGCTGTGAACAAAATTGATTTCATCCCGGAATTTTAGTACCATTTCAACTTATATTGGGTCATCCTAAGGTGTCTCCAAGAACTTGATTCAGAACAGTCATAAGCAATCCCTTCGATAAGCATATTCTGTTAGCAGGCTGTGATATTTTCCCATGTACTTTCATGTAAAAGTATTATTGTAATCCTCATCATCATCATCCTTACCATCACCCCATAACAACCATAATTTTATTTGATGAACCGTGTTTGTCCCCAAACTATCTAATGCATTTGTATGGTTGCTCCAAGGTTTCAAGTTAACCGGTTTTCCTTCCGTTTTCTATTACACAAAAATAACTAGTTCTGAGTTTTCAGTTTTGACATATTACTAAATAAAAAAAAGCACTAAGATTGGGTGGATTACACATCCTGGAAAAGTAGGGAATTGGGAAGAGAGTGACGAGGTCGTTATATTAAGTCCATCACAGCGAGTTTTATTAGAAGCAGGAAGTCACGTAAGTAACTATATAACGGTACTTATCTCGTGGAGTGTTGATAAAAATTATTACTACGTGACCTTTCCCGTAGGTATGAACAATACTCTGTCAAGAGGATATTGATAATAGTGTACTTACAGTAAGGAGATACTTAGATTGCAACAGACTTTCTTGTATTGATTATGTAAAGAATCGTCCTGAAGAAATTGTGTTTCTAGTTATTTTTTTTTTTTTCTCGAAGAATATTAACATTGATTTTTCCATTGTTATTCAAGACTTCAAGTCAAAACGTTTTGAGTAATATTGTTTATTATTTATATATATATATATATGTGTGTGTGTGTGTGTGCGCGCGCGCGTGTATAACTCAGGAACCACGTGATGTTCAAATACAAGTTATATGGAGGAATTAATAAGAGGATGTGATACTGACCACTTTCGGCAATTAAGACATTTTCCACGAGGACAGTTACAGTATAAGTATGTCCTGATGAAAATACGCACATATGAACACACACGCAGTAAAAAAAAAAGAGGAGGGTGCTTTGAAATTTGCAAGAACCATAGCTTTTTTTTTTTCTTGTGAGAGGGGGTACTCTTCATAAATCTTGACCATGCAAAACGCATAAAATGAATTATCTTTTTCATTGGAAAATAACAGGCCAATCATTTCGTTGTCCACTGGACCAGACTTTAAACACTAAAATTAAGAATTAAACATATTTCCGTTGACATAAATGGTTTAAGGTAATGTTAATATTTTTATGAAAACATTCTTTGTAAAAGTAAGCTGGATTATATTTCTAACATTTTGTTAGCAAAGACCAACTTTAATGCAATCAGGAGAGTTCTTTATCAGTACGTTTTTTCATTGTAATATTGTTCTTAAGTATCTTTTAAAGCTGTTACGATAACAGTCCCGGTAGGTTTTTGCATTATATTTCTCCGTCTTTTTTCCCACATTCAGTGCATCGACTAACACAATATTACGATGTTTTAATTTCCTGCCTTTATCCCTAACAGATATTTCATCTGTGATACTTACACTTTAACATTAACGTGAACAATTTATCGTAAGATTAACATCCGCTGATATATTGGTGGGTTTTCTATATAATATAAATTTACGGAAAGCCAAAAATGTAAGGCTAAATTTGTTTCACATCTTCACGATAAATCTGATCAATGGTTCCGATCTATAAAAGAATACGCGTACATTTTCGTCTCCCGGCTAAATACAAATTACAGCGCTAGTATATCGAAACCATTTTACGTTTTCTAGAAAAATTAGTAATGTCCCCCTGTCATAAACTTTAATTCAAGGTCCTTAGCACAGGGGGAAAGGGGTTTTCCATACTAAAAATGTGAGGGTAATATTTCCCGTTAAATTCAAAGGAGCTTTCCTAGACAGTGACCCAACAAAGTTCGGGGGTCGTTATCTAGGACTAGTATTTCTTTATATTTACAGTCTTTTGTTTATGTTGTGACGGTAATCCCCAACGGGCTTGTGCTAAACTCGCCGCAAAGGTGGTCATACATAACGGGTTAAAAACCCTTGGGGGTCACTAGGAAAGATCCGGTTCAAATATACATCATGACACAAAGTTTACTAAGTTCTATTTAGGTATTCCCAGAGAATGGCATATCTAACGAATCATCGGCGGGTTCTTAGAGAATAATAATACCCCTCCGAAACTGACAAACCTGGAATTATTAATTATTAAACTGTTATTTAATTTACTACCAAGTCTGTATTATTCCATATATTAGAATCTGAAATGGAACCCATCTATAACTAACAGGACTGATTGTTGGTGTAGCAGGAAAATATACCTTGAGCGCTTTTGCAATAAGTACTTACATTTACGGGAAAGTCGTCGAAATCACACGCGACTTTTTCATTACATTTTTATTTCTCTTAACGTATGCTTTTATTTTTTCAATTATCACTCAGTGTCAGTGAGATTTTTACTGAACTCTTCATCACTCAAAAGTTGTTAATTTGAAATAAAAGCAATTATACTGAAGTTCACTGCAGTCAGCCCCAGTAAGGAAAGTAAGGGGGTATATATACTATGTAACTTATATATACTATGTAACCTAACAGCTTACATATTGATTAAGTATGGTAACCCCGTTATCAGTTATTGTCTTGGCATCTCCAGTAGGGAGTTGTGAAACTGATTAAAGCAGATTATATAAGTGCGCCGACTGAGTAATCACTAAAGTGGGTGTTGGTATTTAGCATGAAAAAACGGGACGAGATTTCGGTTGGTAGAGCCGGACAGACGTGGTTCTCTCTCTCTCTCTCTCTCTCTCTCTCTCTCTCTCTCTCTCTCTCTCTCTCTCTCTCTCTCTCTCTATCTATCTATATATATATATATATATATATATATATATATATATATATATATATATATATATATATATATATATATATATATATATATATATATATATATATATATATTATATATATATTCATATATATGTAAATATGCCGGTGTAGTGTCTGTGTTTTGTTTTGAATGAACTGGATTTCGCAATAATGACATAGAGCCTTTGTTAAGGACAAGAGAGTACTCAGCAACCTTTTTATTTATATTTATGCAACCTAGTGATTTTGTTTTCTTCATTCTCTGTCATCATCTGAATTAACGAAAACTAACCAGTAGAATAAGAGATAACAAAAGGATTTCGACCAAAATCCATTCACTAAAAAGTGGGTGGTTTCCTTGTTGATAAATGAAGGATCAATCTTTCCCAGAGTCACAGCGAATATTGTTTTATTTTTGACCATCATGGCCAACCTGATAAGAATGATACGAGCGCCTTGGTAGTAAATACGTACCCTAGATTCCTGGTGTTTTTAATTTATTAATATCGGCCTTATCGTTCCTTCTTGACGAGGATTGTTGAGTGGTAAACGAAACTAGTTATTTTGAGACTTATGTTAAGCACCATGCGACCCTCTTTTAGTAGCCAAACAAGCGTGTTCCAATACGATCCTCGTTTAGTAACCAAATAAGCGTGTTCCAATACTGAATGCTCATTCAATAACTTTGAGTATATCTTGACGGGTAATGTGACCAGCATATGAAATCGCTCTCCCGATTACTGGTACTAAGGTTTTTCACAAACAGCTGACACCTCAGCCAAGTCCAACAAATAAGTGTCAGTTCGTCAATTCATAAAGTTCATTTTTAGTTAAGGAGAAACGCGCGTAACCAAAGCCACACAGTCGTTATGTAAGAGTTTTAATATTAGCATAGCGAGCGAGGTCGTGGTTTCTGCTTAGTCATTCGTCTGAACTTACAGATTCGCTTGTTCACTGAACAAATATCTGTTGATGAAGCAATGAGTGAATTCTGTGGCTGTTAAGATTGTTTTACCAAAACTAGCAGTAGTTTGTAGTGATGGGAAATTTCTAATTAACGTGAAATTAGAGATATGCAAATCCAGTTGCTAACATTCAAAAGTGCTACCTTAGATATACCTATGTGATATACATTTACATGTAGTGTACACATACACACACACATACACATACATATATATATATATATATATATATATATATATATATATATATATATATATATATATATATATATATATATATATATGCAGAGAGAGAGAGAGAGAGAGTTCTTTTAACTACCGATTTGTACCGAAGTAAAATCAGTTTTCTTTTTACGTAATATCGAAGTGGGAGTGAGCAAGAGTGATATTATTGTAGACCCAGTCACTAGAAGCCAACATTTTTAATCAATACAAGGACACTTAACCTACTGATTTCCTCACATGTTTTGGACATGCTGAACACTGAAAACCTTGAATCCGATAGGAAAATAATTGAAACGGCTCTTACACTTCCCTGGTGGGGTTCAAACCCGTGTCTGGGCTTAGATTGCGGTTCTCTTTTGATCTACCATACTAGGAAAAATACACATGTGCAAATACTCGTATCAAATGCTCATTTTGCTTCTATCATTTCAAGACAAAATTTTCCAGCCCCGTAAGAGGGGGTTAGTGCTGTCAGTGCACCTCAGGCAGCGTACTGCTGGCATTACGTAAGGTTCTTTGCAGCGTCCCTTCGTCCCCCACCTGCAACCCATTTCATTCCTTACACTATACCTCCGTTCATATTCTCTTCCTTCCATTTTACTTTCCACCCTCTCCAAACAATTCTTTCAACATTATTTTCAGTACTGAATAACTTTAGGTCCCAACACTTGGCCTTTGGCCTAAAATTTATATTCCAGTTCCAAAACTTTTTCAGTTTCTTCAAGACTAAATTGAGTGTTAATAGGAAAGCAAACATTTATACACATAAAGCATGAATTTGCGTAGCTTTAAGAAAATATTCGGTTCAGTAAGAAATAGAAGTCCTTTGCTCAAAATGATTTTCAGACATTTAAGTCCGTTGGCAGAGGGTTGTGAATGCTGAGTGCTGGGAAGGAGGGTTGTTCAGTGACGTCAGTGTCAACAAGAGGTTCCTTGTTTACCTGAGCAGTCAAGTCTCTCTCTCTCTCTCTCTCTCTCTCTCTCTCTCTCTCTCTCTCATCTGGCATTCCTATCACAGTTCAGCTGAATTTATCTTAGGATAATGTTTTCTAAAAATAACTTGAGCTTTTGAATCATTAACAGAAAAGGGAAAAGTCTGACATCGTTAATGCCCTCATACAAGACAATGTTTTGATTTCACAAATTACCCAGAATGTCTTGTTTGACTGCGCTTTGGTTCTGGGCATTGCCATGCAAGCTATAGGTTTATACATACACGTGAAAAGTTTACTTGAATATCACTTTCACCCCCGCAGGGTAGTAGTGCCATTAGTGCACCTCACGTGGTGCACTGTAGGTATTAATAAAGGGTGCCTGCAGCGTCCTTTCGGCCCCTAGCTGCTCCGACTTTTTACCCTTTCCCTCTGTTCTCTAACTGTTACTTCTTAGAGCAGCTTTGCGTTCTCTCCCAAGTTCCACCTTCAGATCCTTGCCCTTCAGTCCCTTTATTTTCTGGATCTCTTCACTTTGCTGTCTAACGGCTCCAACTCCCCTTTACACTGTCTTAAGCACTGGATATCCGAAAGTTCCCCAGTGTTTGACAACCTAACTTTCGTAACTCAACTTAAATCAGTATTAGTAATCCTCCTTTGCCATAGCTACTGAAGGTACGATTGAATCATTTTTTAAGCCGATCGATGTTGCGTGTGCGTATGTGTGTGTGAAAGTGTTTGGGGTGAGGAGAGGGATTTTGGGGTGGGGCCGGGCTCATATTTGTTTTATTCATTATAGGTTTTTAGGTCAGCTAGTTTTTTTGCAGATGGTGATACATTTCATTTCAACTTGCAGTCGACTCACTTTCGGGCAACTGGTCATTTTGAAAATGGTCTTCTTAACTCAAAGGACACAATGTAAAAAATGTTGATTTTCGACAGTTAACCATACCTCCAATTACGCTTTAAATAGCGGTTCACATACACCTTATTTTGCTTCTCCTCCTTGTTATTTTCACCAGAGCACCAGATGATGATACTGATTGTACTATCCTTTCTTGTTAGTTTCACCAGAGAAACCCCATAAGAGGGTAACGCTGTCAGTGCACCTCACGTGGTGCACTGTAGGCATTACCTATACGGGTCTTTGCAGCGTCCCTTCGGTCCCTAACTGCAACCTCTTTCATTTCTTTTACTCTATCTTTGTTTATATTCTCTTCCTTCTGACTTTCCACCCTCTCTAACAATTGTTTCATATTGCAAGTGCGAGGTTTCCCTCCTGTTACACCTTTCAAACTTTTTACTGTCAATTTCCCCTTTAAGCACTGAAGGGCCTCATAGGTACCAGCTCTTGGCCTTTGGGCTAAATTCTATTCTGTTCACCAGATGAGGATACTCATTTTGCTTTTCCATTCTTGTTATTTTCACCAGAGAACAAGATGATGATGTCTGGACGAGGAGTTCGCCTTTTAACGGCTCATGGCTTGAGAGGGTCGTTACGAAAAGCTGCTTTTTCCACGACGTGTCCCAAGCATAAGAGGTTAGAGAAATGTCACCTATGGCAACTCTTGATTGCTGTTGGTTGTCAGACTTTTTTACTATTTTTCTGTCGGCTTGATCAAGAGATATCCGATTTTCTATTAAATTACATTGACAGGTCTTTAGGTTTTTTTTTTTTTTTTGTACTACCATTTTGTAGATAAATGCTTGTTTCCTTTCCACCTTTTTGCATTGGTTTGCCAAATGGAATATTAACTCCTCAAGTTATCTTGTGATTAAGTTTTTTTTTTAACAAACCAGCCTATTAAAGTTAGTGACAACTTTTCATATGGAATGGAAGAAAGCTATTTTTATTGCCAATGTATCTCTCCGTTTCATGGATTAGCCCTGATAGCCCGTTACATGAACTTTGAAATGCAAGTTTTGACAGTGAAGACATTAAAACACCTAGTTACTTAATTTAGCTTTCCTCTCTCTATTGATATTTGGTTAAATATGAGTAAATCTGTTTTTAATGTAACAAAAATAAACAAGTTTTTTTCTCTACAATATTACCTCTTGAAAATTTCTGAAAATATAGTTCATATTTATTTCAAAGAAGTAAAATCACCCCCTTTTCAGAATCTTTCCTGTCGGTTTTAACGTCAAAAGAGGCACGGTGCATCATGGCAGCTTCTCTCAGTTTCTGTTGATAGGCAGTTAAAAACATATTTTTTCTCATAATGAAATAAGTCCCTCCGGTCCCTAGCTGCAACACCCATTTCATTCCTTTTACTGTACCTCCGTTCATATTCTCATTCTTCCATCTTACTTTCCACCCTTCCTAACAATTGTTTCACTCTGCAGCTGCGAGGTCTTCCCCCTATTACACCTTTAAACCTTCTTTACCTCGATTTCCCTATCAGCGCTGGATGACCTTATAGGTCCCAGCTTGGCCTTGGCCTAAATTTTATATTCCATACATAGAAATAAAATGGATTCGTTTTGTAACTAAGCTTTCTTTTATTTATTTTTTTAAGCTACAAGGTGGTGGTGGTGGGTGGCGGTGCAGGAGGCTGTGCAACGGCTGCAAAGTTTTCCTCGAAACTCGGCAAAGGAAAAGTTGCAGTCATTGATCCAGCGAACGTAAGTAATGACAGTGAATCGGAAGCTAATCCTTACCCAATCTTTTTTCCTACACAAATACAAACCTTCGTTCTGTATATGGGATTTAGCTTGCGAACGCGAGCCGAACCATATGTAAAGAACTTCAGGTTTGTATGTTAGGAAAGATACAGATTACTTTAAAAATTTGTTGTATCGATCATAATTCAACTCAGCTTCCATGTTACTCTTGTTGTTTGACGTAGGTGAACGACCATGGATGTTTGAAAGATGATTGCATGCTATTAATCGTTAATGGTCTTTATAAATCAGATTTTTAGAAGTTCCCAGTATTTATTAATTTATTTTTATGTTTATTCTGACCTTTTCCATCTAATTACATCGAAGTAAAAAAATATCACACTATATAGAAAACATACCCTTAGGAATGTGCTAGTGTTGAGATATTAATTATGCAAGAGAGGTAATCAACCAATGCAATTTTTTAAACTCAAGAAATTGGTAAATTGTCAAAGTTTATTCATTAAAGGGGTAAAATGTAGGCTGTCACTTGAAAACATTCTCGTGAATTTAGTGGATTAGATTAGCAACAACAACCTTCTCTTCTACAGATGCATTATTATCAACCAATGTGGACTCTTGTCGGAGGTGGCATGAAGACTCTGGAGGACTCTGGTAAGCCAATGAGTGAGGTAAGTCTTCTACTTGATCGTCATTTTCACGGCAATCATCCATGGTCTTTATCAAGATCTAGATTGGTCTTTATTTTACACCAGAATACGACGTTTAAGGCTCTCGCGCGCCCAG